>NC_056735.1:258633276-258840776 GCF_019279795.1 Protopterus annectens | reverse complement strand
CATAACTCACTCAATTCCTGCATACCCATAAACCTCATTTCTCCTCCAAAACATTATTTTGCATGTATTGTTCCCACAATTCCCATTTTCTATGAAATTTGCTACCTTTTTCTAAAGACCCCACTTCCATTTCTTTTTATCTCTGTTACTATATTCAGTACTTTAAATATGGCTGGTTTAGACTTTGCTTTCCATTTTTTAGTAATTGCTTTTTTGGCAGCCACCAGAATTAAACTTAGGAAGGCCTTACTATGTCTAGGCAATTCAAATTCTGTATCACAGCTCAAAAAATCATTTCCTGAGTTAAATCTATTTGCTTACCAAGTATTTCTGACAGTGTAGTCTGTAGAGAATTTTTTTAAAGTCTTCCAACTCATTACACTCCCAAAGCATATGTTTCCAATTACCTCTTACTTCCACAATATACCTCCAACATTTGCAATCTACCTGAGGAAAAATTCTTTGGAGTCTACTTGGGGTATAAAATACCTAGGTAAACATTTGCAAGCAAAAATCCAAAATCTTTTCAACTTTGCTGCCTATTTTGGAGCCATACATATATCCTCCCATTGTTTCTTTATGAATTACTTATCCAATCTCTTTTTCCAGACTTGTTTGAACTAAATAAAATCATGGCACAGCTACTTTACCAACAGCTTCAGGCTACAGACTTCCATTGGCTTTTGAATGCTTCCATTATCTCCAAACTTTAGTTCTGGCCTTTTCTGTCATAGTATTTCTGCTCCGATGATTTCCTTCCAACATTTTTGTTACTTTGTATCAGTTCTCAGGTATCAGCAGTACAGTTAAATAGACAATCTATGTTAAATCCTTTTGCAAATCAATAGTTACAATAATGACAAATTAAGTCTCTGCGGTGTAATATTTGTATATTGTGAGGCAACAATCCACATATCTTTTATCATAGTTATTTCTCATGTGACATTTTGCTGTTGAATAGTTGTCTTCACTTGTCCAGTGTGTTGTGAATAATACAGACAGAATGTAATGTGTCTGAATACTCACTTATGCAAACATCTTCTGAATTCAGGACTTGTGCAGTGTGGTCAGTAGTCAGCTATGATCAAAATATATACCCTTTCTCACAAATATATTTAATGTACAAATCATCCTCACAGCTGTGCTTGCCAGTTTGATTATTTTAGGGAACCTTGAATAATAATTAATGCATTTGGGATGCGTGACTTCTTTGAAATGGAACAAATCTGTAACCTTTTCACTCATTGGATGATCTATAACTGGGTATGCTCTCATCTCTTTCTTTGGATTGTTGTTGTGGCATGCATTGCAGAGATCTAAGTCTGTAACAGTCATCTCCAAAACATTATATTTTAGCTTTTGCTTTTCACATAAGTGTTTTACTTTATTACACTTGCTGTAGCCATTTCTTTGTAAAGACTATCGGTAGTTATGTTCCTTGATTAGTATCAGAATGTCTGTGAAACTCCCTCATTAGGAACTGTGGTATTATCCAAAGAATTTCTAAGTCTTCATACAGCTCTAGTAAAAGTTCTTTACTCAGTGAATTTGCTGTGTAAAGTTCCTTTCTTGGTCTGTGCATCATCTTCTAATCATATTTCTGTAGACTAGGTAACATCCTCTATAAACTTGGAAATGCCTTTTAAAATATTTTATTAATTTGTTTGCAAGAGATTGCAGTCTGTTTCCACTTGAATGTCTTTATTATAGTTGCAGTTGTATAATTAATCACATCTTGTCTGAAAATACTTTTGTGCATCAAATATTTCTGATGCATTTGCAGTTGGCCTGTTTTATCTCCTATGAGATTATTTTATCTTATTTAACAAGGTGGAATGAATAGTATTTTCAACAGATAACACAAGTTCGTCAAACATTTTGTTGACGTCACTCTTGTATATAAGCTCAATGGGTTCGAAAAATTCATTCATTAGAGTCATATGTTGAGAAGATAAAGATAGATTTAATTTTGCCAGTCTTTTAATAAGTCAGGGTAAGTGTCCCTATAAGTAGGCGTTTTTTAAATATGTAAGCCTCGTGGGACTATTCTTAGGCTGATATATGCATTAAAAGAAAGGTGCTGCCATTGCAGCTTTTTAAAGCAGTACATTAAATTTTCAAACTGACAAAGCTTAGTTTTAAAAGCACTTACATCAACCTCTTGTGTTTCTGTTGAAATGTCAGTCTCAGCAAGTAGTATTCCATTTAACAATAGGTTATCTTTAACTTCTAACATGACAAACTTGTGTTATCTGTTGAAAATACTATCTGTTCCACCTTGTTAAATAATTCTATTGAGAAACTGACTTTATTTGAAAAGCAACTTGTTGAGAACAAAAGACACAAACTAAAATGCAATGTTCTTGATTTCCAAGCTGGTTATGTATTTTCTTGGCCGAAACCTTAACCAGCCAATCAACAGGCGAATAAGGCAACACACCCCCATGATGCAGCCAAGGAAAAGATGTCCTATACCAATGTAGATGGCCTATGACCGTTGACAGAGATAGAAGGAGCCAAGTCACAGCAACACAATGTAGATCGGGTATCCAGTGGAGCTTTGAATAAAGCCACTATAGATGCAGATTCAGTAGCTACTTTGGATGTTTGATTTACCCATATCAAATATAACTGCTGCTAATGATGACAGCATAAATATGGGTAGCAATACAACTTTGGCCGCCCTAACAAACAAAAATTTTCTGCATCCAATGAAGGAAGCTTACCATATACCACCAAAGAGGAAGGGAATCTTCAGCCAGCATGAGCAGAAAAGGAGCAATACAACCTAACATCAGGTACTGTAAAAACTTATAACAATGCTTTTAATCTATCTAGTTATCAGTTGAAAGAGGCTGAAATAAGCATTTTGAGCAAAGGTTTAAATTTTATACCAGCATCATCAGTTAATATCTCTAGAACTATTACTGATTTTAAACTTTTTATTCGAAAGTTAAATCTAAAGTTTTTTTCCAACAGAATGTTAATAATGTCTCATGTACACGCAAAAAGTATAAATGCAGAAGTATGTTTATACCATCTTCAAATTCAGTTATTGGTATTTTTGAGAAACTTGTTGAGCAGGACTTATATCAATTGTATTTGTCTAAGCATAAAAAAGCATTTTACAACCTTAATAAAGAAGAGATGTCTGTTTTAACATCATTATGTAATAATGATAGTTTAGTGCTAAAACCAGCAGATAAAGGTGGAGGTGTTGTTGTTTTAGATATGACTCAATATGTTACATCCATGTTAAAAATGTTAGATGTATCTGATTATGCTCCCATTGGTATAAAAGTGGTGAATAACATTATCCAAAAGATACATACATGCTTATCTGAAATGTTAAAGCAAGGGGTTTTAAATCAGGAAATATATGATTTTTCTGAATGTGCATTCCCCTCTGATTCAGAAGTCAACTACACAGCCACCATTACAACCAATTGTATCATCTAGTGGGTGGATTACTGAACCTATATCTATATATTTAGAAAATGAATTAAAACAAGTTCTAAGTACATCAACTACTATTATTAAAGATACAACAGAGTTTTTGGAACAGTTGTTTAGCTGGTCAGAGAAAAATTCAGTATTAACCTGTTTTGTTACCCTTGATGTAGATTCTTTGTTTACCTGCATCCCAAATAATGAAGGTATTGACATGCTTAGACAGTATGTAGCTAGTCAGTCTCAACTAGAACATATATAAATTTAATCTGTAAGTTGTTACATATAGTTTTAGAAAATAATGTGTTTATGTTTCTAGATAAACTTTATAAGCAGCAAACAGGGGTTGCGATGGGCACTCCTGTAGCAAATACCAATGCTAATATTGTAATGAATAACTGGGAGTTGTAGGCAGTATTTAATACAAAAGAAAATAATTAGAAGGACAATGTTGTTTTCTATAAGCGGTTTGTGGACAACCTTTTTTTCATCTGGGATGGTCTATTAACTATATTGTATAATTTTATAGAATACCTACACACCACCACTGGATTTTTGAAATTTAAGAAGAACATTTCATATTTTAGAAATGACTTCTTAGACATTACTCTAATAAAAAACCTAACAGGTAAATTAGATACTATGCTTTATAAGAAACCTGCTAAAAATGTAGCTATCTATCAAGAGATAGTATGCATCCTACGTACATGTTTGACAACATTATGTTAAATCAAATGGCAAGGGTAAGTAGACTAAATACAAAGAATGACCAGTTACATCAGCAGTTAGAATGTTTGATTAAAGATTTTGAAAAAAAGAGGTTATCATAAAGAGAAGGGAACTATATTTAAGCAACACATATTAGCAGGTAGAAACTCCAAATATGCCCCTATATACTCATATAACCATAGAATTAAACAGTCAAATACTTTAGTACCCACCCATAATGCTTGTCAAGAATGCAGTTATATTTTAACTTACGATCAGAATACATCAGCTATATAAAGCAAATTATTGAAAAACATTTGTCTATACTTTCATACATTCCTGAATTAAGAGATATCAGTATGAAAAGACCATCTTATATTCATAGGAGAAGTTTAAATTTAAAAAATAAATTATGTTATAAAGAACGTTGAATACATCTAACATTAATAGTAAGGATACTAAAAAATGCAACCAGTGTTATTAATGCAAATATATATATATATATATATATATATATATATATACGGATGTAAGTTTTATTGATCCGATCCGAAATACAATTTGTTATATACAAGCTAGTGGTAACTGTAAAACTAAAAATCCTGTGTACATGGCAAAGTGTACCCAATGTACATCCTTCTATATAAGAAAGACAAATCAAATGCTAAAAAATCGTATTAGCAGTCGTGTGTCAGAAATTAAGACAGGTTTTTGGAAAATTCATTATATAAGCATGTACAAGAGAAGGGTATCATGCAGTCTTTTAAATTTTGTATTTTAGAGCAAGTTCAAGATTGTGATAGGGGTGGTGATATTTTAAATAAAACTGAAAGATGTGATTTTATTTTTTAGGGCTCATACAGCTCCTGATTTAAATGAAGTGTTTTCTTTAAAACTGGAGCTTGCATATTTGCATATTTGTGTTAAATCAATTTGTTGACCTTTAAGACACTAATTGTTTGATTAATGCTTCATTATAAATACAAAATTGTTTCAAAGCTGTATTGTGAAGCCTGAGGAAGCAGATGTAAAGTCTGTTAAAGTACTGTTATTTGGTGTACAACTACCATTAAAGTAGTTTTATTATTTGTGGTTTTGGTGCAAGCTTTTCTCTTTTTAATTATGGGGTGTGCAGTAACGTGTTCTACTTGAGAAGTTTAGCACAGCTCTGCATTGGATATGGTAGTGTAGGGTAGATGGACAGCAAGCAGTGCACTATCTGGATGACTTTTTGTTAGTGAGTGAAGGAAGAGAGGGTGGCAGAGAGGTGGCAATGCAGGAGTTTGTCAGGATATGTGAGGTTTTGGGAGTACTGGTGGCTAAGCATAAATTGGAAGGCCCGGCTAAGGTTTGGGATTTTTTCAGTTTGACAGTGGATGCAAGACAGGGTTTGTTTTGTTTGTCAGAGGACAAAGTGGTTTGATTGCAGGAGAAGATCAACTGGGTGAGGTCCAAGAGTAAGGTTCGTGTGAGGGATTTGATGGAATTGTTGGGTTTGATGAACTTTGCTTGCAGGGCAGTACATCCAGGACGTACGTTTTGTCGATCGATGGCTTTTTTCTTAAAATGAAGGAGGAGTAAGCACCATAGAGTACGGGTCAGTAAGTTAGCTCGGGAGGATTTGGAATTGTGGATGAGGTTTTTACATCAGTTTAATGGGGTTTCATTTTGGCAATTGAATTGGGTTGAACAAGAGGAGTTGCAATAGTTTACGTATACGGCCAGTGGTTTGGACATGGGAGCTTACTTTGCAGGGCAATGGTTTTCGGTACCATTGCCTGCCCATTGGTCTGATGGTTGGAAGTGAGATATTGGCTTTTTGGAGCTAATGCCAACTTGGGCAGCTTCAGTGGTATGGCAGGAATGTTTGAGGGATAGGAGGGTGGTGTTTAATTCAGATAATATTGCTGTGGTGAGAGTATTGCAGGTTAAGTCGGCTAAATCTCCTCATTTGTTATTGGCTCTTCATAAACTTGTGTTACAAAGTTTATTGATTAACTTTTCATTTGTAGGGTTACATGTGTCTGGGGTTAAAAATGAGATGGCTGACAGTCTGTCTCATTTCCAGCTTTACAGATTTCTGCAGGTGGCTCCAACAACAGCATTGCATCCCTCAGTCATTCCAGATGAAATCTGGCAGATTGGCCAGTAATAATCGACAGGTTGGTGCAGCAGTCATGGGAGGTATCTACCAAGGACAGCTTACGGTAGGGCTTTGTGCAATTTTGACACTTTTTTGAGGCAGTTGCCGGATCATGAGTTTGAGTGGTCAGAAAGTTTGTTGTTGCATTATATAGCCAGTTTGCGGGAGCAGGGTTAGGCAGTTTGAACAGTGAAGGTGGCATTGGCAGCTATTGGGATGTTTGTTTGGTTGGCCAGATTAGAGGACTGCACCAGGTCTTGGTTGGTGGGGCAGGTACTGAAAGGGTGGGGTAGAGTTGAAGGTCCTGCTACAGATAGGAGATGGCCTCTGACTATGGGATTTTACGAATGTTGCTGAGGTGCTTAGGTATAGTATGTAGAGGTTTGGAAGACTATGTGGTGTGGAGTACGGTAAGTGTGTGGATGTATTGTGGGACGTTTCATGTGTCTGAGTTGCTGGGTTCCTTGGTGTGGGATGATGTGCTTATATTGCCTGGGGTGGTGCATATTAGACTGAGGTCTTCGAAGACAGATCAGGAGGGGAAGGGGACATTGTCTTATAAAAGGTGGAGTCAAGTTGGAGATTTCCGGTGGTGTGAGGAAAGAGATTGTGGGTGGTTAAAGGAAGGAGAGTTCAAGGGTCAGTTTTTACATCAGTAGGTGATAAGATGTTGATGGGTGAGTACTTGAATTTGACTACGAGAAGGGCTCTTAACAGTGTTGGTCTCCAAGGGGATAAGTTTTCTTCCCATTCTTTCAGGATGGGAAGGGCGTCGGATTTATCAAAGGGAGGAAGTTCAACTGAAGTTATCAAGAGGGTGGTACAGTTGTCCTCATGCCTTTTTGTCTTATATTAAGTAGTTTTGGTGAGATAACTTGGTTTAATTTTTTTTTTTTTTTTAGTGAGAAAAGGGTCATCATTTTGGGTCATTCGTTTGTATGTTGGGCGGCTGGGTGTGCGGCGATTAGATGGAATGGAATGGATATGGGTCTGAAGTGAATTTGGTTTGGATTTGTTTAACCTTAATTTGAGGTTAACAGTGGAGGACCCAGTAAAGAGGGGTTTGGTGTGAGGGGGAACAGGGTTGCCCCTCTTCTGTTCCCCCTCAGGAGGATAATTGGAATTGGAGGTGATGACATTTTGATGGTGGAAGATTTGGATTGGAAGGATTAGATTGGTGATATGGTAAGGTAAGCTGGGACTCTACCTTGTTATTACAATGATAAGTGAGCAAGTGGGGGTCGCTGCTTATCTAAGAGTGAGCGGGCAGACTGCTCTTATGTTATTTATGTTATTTTGTTGCAATGAGTTGTAGTGGATTGTTTCAATAACGTTTTCCTGTTTCTATTTTATTGTTCATTACAATAAAGGCTGTCAAAAGTATGTGGGTGCCTGTGTAATTTTTAGTTGGACCGAGACAACATAAGCTTCTATTTTCTGTACCGAACCATGTTGTTTTTTTGCAAAAAAAAAAAAACAAATGTGTCATAAAGGGCAAATTCTCTTTTGATGATAATAGTTACTGCATTTCCCTACTAGAGCTGCTATTTTGTATGTCTTATGTTTAAGAAAATTAAAACTGTTAAATATATTCATAGTATCTTCTCAAGAAACACACACAGTTGCATCACGTTACATCTTCATGTTCATGGTCAGACTCTTCAGCAAATCTACTCGAAATGAGGATTACATTGAATTTCTGTGCTCAGAGCTTTTAGTTCTTTTTTAACAAAATTTCATTGCAATGAAATAAATCCTGGTAATTGCAGCTGAACCATATTTCCACTGAGAATTGTACATTCACACTTCCAAAGACAGACTTTGGAAAATGGATCTATGTCTTCATTTCTGCCGATCTTTTTTTCAGTTCTGGCTATATTTCATGACTTTCTGACATTATATCATGTCAGTAGTCTTAATAACACATTGAGACAGTAGAAGTGATCTAATATCTCTCAGGTCTACATTTCAGCAGATTTCTCAAGAAGCAAGGGTTAACCATAGGACATGCTAATAACTGTATTTAACTTGTCAGCATTAATATTATATTCTCGTATAAATTATATCCCATATATGAGTTTGAGGAATTTGTTGCAAACATTTTAAGCTTTAGTATAATTACCAAGAACTATTGGTTTAATTAAATGTAGACTCATACCTTTGACAGTTACTAACAGTTTAAAAACAAAACAAAACAAAATATCCATCTTAGTAGGTTTAATGTTGCATGTATTTTCATACCAAATTTGAAAAATGTCATCTGTGGCACTTTAGCACATTGACAAATGTACTGTCTTTACACATTTCCTTTCCAACAATGATTTAAAGTAAGTAAGTAACATTAAACATTTATATATATATATATATATATATATATATATATATATATTTATGTATATGGGAACCCATCAGTTCCACGAAAACACACAACGATGACCAGATCACCGAGACGAGATCACCGACACAATGCATCCCCGACAATGGTGAGAAGTAGAGAATGGGATGTATTCCCATTTCTGCAATGTGGTGTGATCTCGGAGTTGGTATATTTATGTAGGGGGGTGCAGGGGGCCTGCCCCCCTGCTATACACATGTTTAGTTTTGTTTTATAACTGTATTGTGGACACGGGAATACATGCCATTCTGTAATACATATACTTACCATTGTAGGGGATGGGTTGTGCCGACGATCTCGTCTCGGTGATCCGGTCGTCAGTGAAGTGTATTTTCGTGGATCTGACATGGATCCATATATATATATATTTGTGTGTGTGTGTGTGTGTGTGTGTGTGTGTGTGTGTGTGTGTGTGTGTGTGTGTGTGTGTGCACTCGCGTGTTTGTAAGTCCTAGGCTAGCTGTCCTTGTGGGTCATTTTAAGCCTAGACAATTTCCCTTTTCAAAGATGAGAATCAAATCTTGTACTTTGTGTCTGTGAGGTAAACACCTTGACCATTAAGCCAATCCCATATGTGGCAAGTGTAAAATTGCATGTTTAGATAAAATTGTACAATGACATCTCAGATTTCATTATGTAAACCCTTTTTTGAATGTTATATATTTTTAGAATATTTATCTTTAGTCTGAAACATCATTGTGCAATTTAATCCTACAATGTGTCATTAATTGTTGAGCACAGCTGCTTTTTTGAACAAAATAGTACAACTTAAATGGTATTGCTCAGATGAAGGTATCTGAACATTTGGGTTCAGAATGATAAGAAATTATAAGAATTTGGTCATTTATCAATGACAATTACAAAATAATAGAACAAAACTGAACTTTCACAATTAAAAAGGATCTGCGAAAGAGTTAGAGCATTTCTTTTGTAGGCAAGGAAATAATGCCTTGGATTTGTATAAGGGAATTTGATTTTGGGGTTACAGTGTGGTGGGTCTGCAGTTAGCCAATAGGGATGATGTGCAAGAAATGATAAGTCATTTCCTTTATTTAAAGCCACAGTTGCAGTCTGGAAGAGCACCATTGGGATGGGCAGAAAATACTGCAGGTGGCCGCAGTAGATAAAAAAGGACATCTAAACCAGAAACATGTAACTGCAGTTGATGTCTGGCACAATACTTTGCAGCTGGCCAGCACGGATTGGAGGGGGAACACAAAAGAAAATTTTAAAGAGAGAGAGAGAGAGAGAGAGAGAGAAAAGGGAGGAGGAGGGAATGGCAATGCAAAGCACCAAAGGGGCACATAAGCATAGTTGTCGTCTGCAGCAGTACCATCCATCTGGACAGCAGGTATTAGGTTGTGAAAGAATGCTTTACAGAGGGGAAGTAGGATAGGGAGAGACAGCATGTACGTGGTGTAAGTTTTGAAAAAAAAATAGTTTAGAGAGGGAAAGAAGGAGTGAGAGAAAGAATGTGTGACAGCAAACAAAAGTGCCACTAACCAAAATATAAATGAAGATGTAAATTACCCAGATGAAGAGGTGGACCTATTGTTATTGGTGACAAGATAAAGTTCATTGTTTTCCTTTATTATGCATCCACATACTTCCTGGCTGCTTCAATGTTCAGAGCATAGAGAAATAGAGGGGAGAAAGCAAGTGAACACAAAAAGGTAACTACAAGTCGTATCTTTGCACTTTTTAATGGAACAGCTAGTGGAGGAAGAAAATGCCTACTGGCCCAGAATATCAGTCACAGTCATATTCATTGTTTGCTTCAGGATGGAGAACAAGGCTGAATAATATCAGCTTCAGACAGGTGGGAACAGAAACTGTGTTATCTACCAGTATATCCTCCCATTAAGTGCCATATAAAACAGAGGTATGAAATGTACATTTACGCAAGATAAGTCACTGTAACACATTCTTTGCAAGCCATGCAAAATGAAATTAAGTACTGGAAAACAGTGCAGTCATGTGACAGTTTCTACACTAAAATGGCACAATGAATGAATGACTGCCCTATTTTGTGTGTTGTAAAGACAGCAATATTGATAATTATTTATAACGTGACTAATGATTTCCAGTTTCCAGCTTCTTTGGATGGAAGTATGACATAACTGGAAGATGATGTGCTGCATGATATTTTCTAGTGAAACACAATAATTCCAATATGTAGATGCCCGAAGACACAGGCATAGCCCAAAGCCATTCTAAGCCATAGGCAATGACAAGTGAGAAAAATGGGGCATGGATGGCTAGGTTTAAAAAGGCTCTAGGGCCTAGTAATCTTCTATGATCCTATTTCCAGGTTTTTGCATCCTCAGAGTTAGAGTACCCCATGACCACAAGCAAAGCCTAGTTTTGCTGCAGCATGCAGAATCTCAGTCATGTCTGCTTACAACTCCCCTGTCAGGAAATCATCATCAGATGTTTGCAAAACAATTTACAGCCTTAGATGTTAGACACGTAGTGGTTTGAACAGGCAAAAAATATAATATAAATAGATGTGAGGGAAGGCACGTAATGAAGGTCAGTGCAGAGATGTCAGCTGCTGACCTGATGTAATATTTTATGTTGAATTCTGATTTTAAGAATTTATTGGAAATGTTATTGTCAAAGCATGCTGATAGAATTAATACTTAAGATCCTAAAACTCAGCTTTTCTAATGAACTTAGCTTGAGGTTAACTTCAAACAACCACATCATATCCTGTAAAATCTTCCTGCGACTGAGCCCTTATTTTTACAAATGTTGCCAGATTCCATCATATCAGGAGAACATCCCTTTTTAAACACAAGGCTTCTACAATTGGAAACCCTGACTAATATGATCAGAAACTGAGGACTCTAAGGAGAACATAATTGACACATAAAAGCAAGAGACTCTTGTAAGTGGTTCTCTTATCCTAATTACAAAATATTATTTCAGTCTTTCTATCCCATACACTTTTGGGCACCCTCTGTTTATACTGCTGTCTTCCCACTAGCCATTTATATCTTTTGTCAACAGCTATTTTTATAGCTACTTTGCATCTACAGGCTTTTCCTGTAGCTCTTAATATGGTTTCCTTTCTTTATACTTCTGTTTCATTGGGGGTGTATTGTTGCTGTCATCTGTATTGTACTGCACTATAGCTTGTCATACTGATTTTCTACTTCTACAAGGAGACATTTCCTTACTAATTAAATCATAATGAAATTTAGTTATATTCTTAATAGTCATTTATTTGCTAGTTGGAGCCTAATGAACCATGCAACTCGGAATCTGATACTTTTTATAAAGTTTTCCTCCTGATATGGAGATCTTTTATAAATCATACTGTTTCATTGTATGTGCACACCTCAGCCATCCTTTGTAACATCTAAGTATTGTGCATTATATAATTTTTGTTCTGTACCTTGCTGTCTTCATTGCAATGGTTGAAACGGAACACTTTTGGATCAGTCCACTATTACAACTGAAAAACATTAAAATGAAAAGGAAAACAACAACAACAAGAATAATAATAATAATGACAATCCTGTTAGAAATAATTTTGCAATTATTTCTGTCCTATACCACAATGAAAATACCGCTAGCAGTAGGTGCATGAGTATCTTAGGAGCTCACAGCAGAAAGAGGTACTTATTTTCAGCTTTGTGGCATAGAAGGAATACAGCACATACTATAATAAAGACGGACAAAGTATAACCAGTGACCCTACAAATGTAGGAGTCAAGTGTGGGGAGAGGAGTGCAGAGGCAGAACCCACTCACGTATTATAGGGGGACAGGATGATGCATGAGTCTGCAAACCCCACTCATGTATTATACGGGAAAGGATGATGCATGGGCCTGGAAACCCCACTCATGTATTATAGGGGGACAGGATGATGCATGAGTCTGGAAACCTCACTCATGTATTATAGGGGAAAGGATGATGCATGAGTCGGAAATCCCAGTCATGTATTATAGGGGGAAAGGATGATGCATGAGTCTGGAAATCCCACTTACGTATTACAGGGGGAAAGGATTATGCATGAGTCTGGAAATTCCACTCATGTATTATAGGGTAAAGGATGATGCATGAGTCTGGAAATCCCACTCATGCATTATAGGGGGAAAGGATGATGCATGAGTCTGGAAATCCCACTCATGTATTATAGGGGGAAAGGATGATGCATGAATCTGGAAATCCCACTCATGTATTATAGGGGGAGAGGATGATGTATGAGTCTTGAAATCCCACTCAGGTATTACAGGGGGAAAGGATGATGCATAAGTGTGGAAATCCCACTCATGTATTATAGGGGGAAAGGATGATGTAAGAGTCTTGAAATCCCACTCAGGTATTACAGGGGGAAAGGATGATGCATAAGTGTGGAAATCCCACTCATGTATTATAGGGGAAAAGGATGATGCATGAGTCTGGAAATCCCACTCACTTATTATAGGGGGAAAGGATGATGCATGAGTTTGGAACTACCACCCACATATTATAAAGGGAAAGGATGATGCATGAGTTGGGAAATCCCACTCATGTCTTATAGGGGGAAAGGATGATGCATGAGTCTGGAAATCCCACTCATGTATTATAGGGTGAAGGATGATGCATGAGTCTGGAAATCCCACTCATGTATTATATGGGGAAAGGATGATGCATGAGTCTGGAAATCCCACTCATGTATTATAGGGGGAAAGGATGATGCATGAGTCTGGAAATCCCACTCATGTATTATAGGGTGAAAGATGATGCATGAGTCTGGAAATCCCACTCACGTATTACAGGGGGAAAGGATGATGCACGAGTCTGGAAATCCCACTCATGTATTATAGGGGGAAAAGATAATGCATGAGTCTGGAAATCCCACTCATGTATTATAGGGGGAAAGGATGATGCATGAGTCTGGAAATCCCACTCATGTATTATAAGGGGAAAGGATGATGCATGAGTCTGGAAATCCCACTCATGTATTATAGGGGGAAAGATGATGCATGAGTCTGGAAATCCCACTCATGTATTACAGGGGGAAAGGATGACGCATGAGTCTGGAAATCCCACTCACATATTATAGGGGGAAAGGATGATGCATGTGTCTGTAAATCCCCCTCATGTATTATAGGGGGAAAGGATGATGTATGAGTCTGTAAATCCCCCTCATGTATTATAGGGAGAAAGGATGATGTATGAGTCTGGAAATCCCACTCATGTATTATAGGGTGAAGGATGATGCATGAGTCTGGAAATCCCACTCAAGTATTATATGGGGAAAGGATGATGCGTGAGTCTTGAAATCCCACTCATGTATTATAGGGGGAAAGATGATGCATGAGTCGGGAATCCCACTCATGTATTATAGGGGAAAGGATGACGTATGAGTCTGGAAATCCCACTCATGTATTACAGGGGGAAAGGATGATGCATGAGTCTGGAAATCCCACTCACTTATTATAGGGGAAAGGATTATGCATGAGTCGGAAATCCCACTCATGTATTATAGGGGGAAAGGATGATGCATGAGTCTGGAAATCCCACTCATGTATTACAGAGGGAAAGGAAGATGCATGAGTCTGGAAATCCCACTCATGTATTATAGGGGGAAAGGATGATGTATGAGTCTGGAAATCCCACTCATGCATTATAGGGGGAAAGGATGATGCATGAGTCTGGAAATCCCACTCATGTATAATAGGGGGAAAGGATGATGCATGAGTCTGGAAATCCCACTAATGTATTATAGGGGGAGAGGATGATGTATGAGTCTTGAAATCCCACTCAGGTATTACAGGGGGAAAGGATGATGCATAAGTGTGGAAATCCCACTCATGTATTATAGGGGAAAGGATGATGTATGAGTCTATAAATCCCACTCACTTATTATAGGGGGAAAGGATGATGCATGAGTTTAGAAATCCCACTCATGTATTATAGGGGGAAAGGATGATGCATGAGTCTGGAAATCCCACTCATGTATTACAGGGGGAAGGATGATGCATGAGTCTGGAAATCCCACTCATGTATTATAGGGGAAAGGATGATGCATGAGTCTGGAAATCCCACTCATGTATTATAGGGGGAAAGGATGATGCATGAGTCTGGAAATCCCACTCATGTATTACAGGGGGAAAGGATGATGCATGAGTCTGGAAATCCCACTCACTTATTATAGGGAGAAGGTATGATGCATGAGTCTGGAAATCCCACTCATGTATTATAGGGGGAAGGGATGATGCATGAGTCTGGAAATCCCACTCATGTATTATAGGGGGAAAGGATGATGCATGAGTCTGGAAATCCCACTCATGTATTATAGGGGAAAGGATGATGCATGAGTCTGGAAATCCCACTCATGTATTATAGGGGAAAGGATGATGCATGAGTCTGGAAATCCCACTCAGGTATTATAGCGGAAGGGATGATGCATGAATCTGGAAATCCCACTCAGGTATTATAGGGAAAAGGATTATGCATGAGTCTGGAAATCCCACTCATGTATTATAGGGGGAAATGATGATGCATGAGTCTGGAAACCCCACTCATGTATTACAGGGGTAAACAATAATGCATGAGTCTGGAGATCCCACTCATGTATTATAGGGAGAAAGGATGATGTATGAGTCTGGAAATTCCACTCATGTATTATAGGGGAAAGGATGATGCATGAGTCTGGAAATCCCACTCATGTATTATAGGGGGAAAGGATGATGCATGAGTCTGGAAATCCCACTCATGTATTATAGGGGGAAAGGATGATGCATGAGTCTGGAAATCCCACTCATGTATTATAAGGGGAAAGGATGATGCATGCGTCTGGAAATCCCACTCATGTATTATAGGGGAAAGGATGATGCATGAGTCTGGAAATCCCAATCATGTAATATAGGGGAAAGGATGAAGCACAGTCTGGAAATCCCACTCATGTATTATAGGGGGAAAGGATGATGCATGAGTCTGGAAATCCCACTCATGTATTATAGGGGAAAGGATGATGCAAGAGTCTGGAAATCCCACTCACGTATTATAGGGGGAAAGGAAGATGCATGAGTCTGGAAACCCCACTCATGTATTACAGGGTGAAAGGATGATGCATGAGTCTGAATATCCCACTCATGTATTATAGGGGAAAGGAAGATGTAAGAGTCTGGAAATCCCACTCACGTATTATAGGGGGAAAGGAAGATGCATGAGTCTGGAAATCCCACTCATGTATTATAGGGGAAAGGATGATGCATGAGTCTGGAAATCCCACTCATGTATTATAGGGGGAAAGGATGATGCATGAGTCTGGAAATCCCACTCATGTATTATAGGGGTAAGGATGATGCATGAGTCTGGAAACCCCACTCACGTATTAAGGGGGGAAAGGATGATGCATGAGTCAGGATATCCCACTCATTTATTATAGGGGGAAAGGATGATGCATGAGTCTGGAAATCCCACTCATGTGTTATAGGGGGAAGGATGATGCATTAGTCTAGAAATCTCACTCATGTATTATAGGGGAAAGGATGATGCATGAGTCTGGAAATCCCACTCATGTATTATAGAGGGAAAGGATGATGCATGAGTCTGGAAATCCCACTCACGTATTATAGTGGAAGGGATGACGCATGAATCTGGAAATCCCACTCATGTATTATAAGGGGAAAGGATGATGCATAAGCCTGGAAATCCCTCTCATGTATTTCAGGGGAAACGATGAAGCATGAGTCTCGAAATCCCCCTCATGTAATATAGGGGGAAAGGATGATGTATGAGTCTGGAAATCCCACTCATGTATTATAGGGGGGAAAAGATGATGCATGAGTCTGGAAATCCCACTCATGTATTATAGGGGGGAAAGGATGATGCATGAGTCTGGAAATCCCACTCATGTATTATAGGGGGAAGGGATGATGCATGAGTCTGGAAATCCCACTCATGTATTATAGGGGAAGGGATGATGCATGAGTCTGGAAATCCCACTCGTGTATTATAGGGGAAAGGATGATGCATGAGTCTGGAAATCCCACTCACTTATTATAGGGGGAAAGGATGATGCATGAGTCTGGAAATCCCACTCATGTATTATAGGGAAAGGATGATGCATGAGTCTGGAAATCCCACTCATGTATTATAGGTGGAAAGGATGATGCATGAGTCTGGAAATCCCACTCATGTATTATAGGGGGAAAGGATGATGCATGAGTCTGGAAATCCCACTCATGTATTATAGGGGAAAGGATGATGCATGAGTCTGGAAATCCCACTCATGTATTATAATGGGAAAGGATGATGCATGAGTCTGGAAATCCCACTCATGTATTATAGGGGGAAAGGATGATGCATGAGTCTGGAAATCCCACTCATGTATTATAGGGGGAAAGGATGATGCATGAGTCTGGAAATCCCACTCGTGTATTATAGGGGGAAAGGATGATGCATGAGTCTGGAAATCCCACTCATGTCTTATAGGGGAAAGGATGATGCATGAGTCTAGAAATCCCACTCATGTATTATAGGGTGAAGGATGGTGCATGAGTCTGGAAATCCCACTCATGTCTTATAGGGGAAAGGATGATGCATAAGTTTGAAAATCCCACTCATGTATTATAGGGTGAAGGATGATGCATGAGTCTGGAAATCCCACTCATGTATTATATGGGGAAAGGATGATGCATGAGTCTGGAAATCCCACTCATGTATTATATGGGGAAAGGATGATGCATGAGTCTGGAAATCCCACTCATGTATTATAAGGGGAAAGATGATGCATGAGTCTGGAAATCCCACTCATGTATTATAGGGGGAAAGGATGATGCATGAGTCTGGAAATCCCACTCATGTATTATAGGGGAAAGGATGATGCATGAGTCTGGAAATCCCACTCATGTATTATAGGGGGAAAGGATGATGCATGAGTCTGGAAATCCCACTCATGTATTATAGGGGGAAAGGATGATGCATGAGTCTGGAAATCCCACTCATGTATTATAGGGGAAAGGATGATGCATGAGTCTGGAAATCCCACTCATGTATTATAGGGGGAAAGGATGATGCATGAGTCTGGAGATCCCACTCATGTATTATAGGGAAAGGATGATGCATGAGTCTGGAAATCCCACTCACTTATTATAGGGGGAAAGGATGATGCATGAGTCTGGAAATCCCACTCATGTATTATAGGGGGAAAGGATGATGCATGAGTCTGGAAATCCCACTCATGTATTATAGGGGAAAGGATGATGCATGAGTCTGGAAATCCCACTCATGTATTATAGGGGGAAAGGATGATGCATGAGTCTGGAAATCCCACTCATGTATTATAGGGGAAAGGATGATGCATGAGTCTGGAAATCCCACTCATGTATTATAGGGGGAAAGGATGATGCATGAGTCTGTAAATCCCCCTCATGTATTATAGGGAGAAAGGATGATGTATGAGTCTGGAAATCCCACTCATGTATTATAGGGTGAAGGATGATGCATGAGTCTGGAAATCCCACTCAAGTATTATATAGGGAAAGGATGATGCGTGAGTCTTGAAATCCCACTCATGTATTATAGGGGGCAAGGATGATGCATGAGTCTGGAAATCCCACTCATGTATTATAGGGGGAAAGGATAATGCATGAGTCTGGAAATCCCACTCATGTATTATAGGGGGAAAGGATGATGCATGAGTCTGGAAATCCCACTCATGTATTATAGGGAAAGGATGATGCATGAGTCTGGAAATCCCACTCATGTATTATAAGGGGAAAGGATGATGCATGAGTCTGGAAATCCCACTCATGTATTATAGGGGGAAAGATGATGCATGAGTCTGGAAATCCCACTCATGTATTATAGGGAGAAAGGATGATGCATGAGTCTGGAAATCCCACTCATGTATTATAGGGGGAAAGGATGATGCATGAGTCTGGAAATCCCACTCATGTATTATAGCGGGAAAGGATGATGCAAGAGTTTGGAAATCCCACTCATGTATTATAGGGGGAAAGGATGATGCATGAGTCTGGAAATCCCACTCAATTATTATAGGGGGAAAGGATGATGCATGAGTCTGGAAATCCCACTCATGTATTATAGGGGGAAAGGATGATGCATGAGTCTGGAAATCCCACTCATGTATTATAGGGGTAAACAATAATGCATGAGTCTGGAGATCCCACTCATGTATTATAGGGGGAAAGGAAGCTGGAAGAGTCTATAAATCCCAGTCACTTATTATACCAGGAAGGCATGATGCTTGAGTCTGGAAATCCCACTCCTGTATTACAGGGGGAAGGATGATGCATGAGTCTGGATATCCCACTTATGTATTATAGGGGGAAAGGAAGATGCATGAGTCTATAAATCCCACTCCTGTATTATAGGGGAAACGGATGATGCATGAGTCTGGAAATCCCACTCATGTCTTATAGGGGAAAGGATGATGCATAAGTTTGAAAATCCCACTCATGTATTATAGTGTGAAGGATGATGCATGAGTCTGGAAATCCCACTCATGTATTATATGGGGAAAGGATGATGCATGAGTCTGGAAATCCCACTCATGTATTATAGGGGGAAAGGATGATGCATGAGTCTGGAAATCCCACTCATGTATTATAGGGGGAAAGGATGATGCATGAGTCTGGAAATCCCACTCATGTATTATCAGGGAAAGGATGAAGCATGAGTCAGGAAATCCCACTCATGTATTGTAGGGGAAAGGATGATGCATGAGTCAGGAAATCCCACTCATGTATTGTAGGGGAAAGGATGATGCATGAGTCTGGAAATCCCACTCATGTATTATAGGGTGAAGGATGATGCATGAGTCTGGAAATCCCACTCAAGTATTATATGGGGAAAGGATGATGCGTGAGTCTTGAAATCCCACTCATGTATTATAGGGGGAAAGATGATGCATGAGTCGGGAATCCCACTCATGTATTATAGGGGGAAAGGATGACGTATGAGTCTGGAAATCCCACTCACGTATTACAGGGGGGAAGGATGATGCATGAGTCTGGAAATCCCACTCACTTATTATAGGGGGAAGGTATGATGCATGAGTCTGGAAATCCCACTCATGTATTATAGGGGGAAAGGATGATGCATGAGTCTGGAAATGCATGAGTCTGGAAATCCCACTCATGTATTATAGGGGAAAGGATGATGCATGAGTCTGGAAATCCCACTCATGTATTATAGGGGGAAAGGATGATGCATGAGTCTGGAAATCCCACTCATGTATTATAGGGGAAAGGATGATGCATGAGTCTGGAAATCCCACTCATGTAATATAGGGGGAAAGGATGATGCATGAGTCTGGAAATCCCACTCACGTATTATAGGGGGAAAGGATGATGCATGAGTCTGGAAATCCCACTCATGTATTATAGGGGAAAGGATGATGCATGAGTCTGGAAATCCCACTCATTTATTATAGGGGGAAAGGATGATGCATGAGTCTGGAAATCCCACTCATGTATAATAAGGGGAAAGGATGATGCATGAGTCTGGAAATCCCACTCATGTATTATAGAGGGAAAGGATGATGCATGAGTCTGGAAATCCCACTCATGTATTATAGGGGGAAAGGATGATGCATGAGTCTGGAAATCACACTCATGTATTATAGTGGGAAAGGATGATGCATGAGTCTGGAAATCCCACTCACGTATTATAGCGGAAGGGATGATGCATGAGTCTGGAAATCCCACTCATGTATTATAGGGGGAAAGGATGAAGCATGAGTCTGGAAATCCCACTCATGTAATATAGGGGGAAAGGACGATGTATGAGTCTGGAAATCCCGCTCATGTGTTACAGGGGGAAGGATGATGCATGAGTCTGGAAATCCCACTCATGTATTTTATTGGGCAAGGATGATGCATGAGTCTGGAAATCCCACTCATGTATTATAGAGAGAAAGGATGATGCATGAGTCTGGAAATCCCACTCACATATTATAGCGGAAGGGATGATGCATGAGTCTGGAAATCCCACTCATGTATTATAGGGGGAAAGGATGATGCATGAGTCTGGAAATCCCACTCATGTATTATAGTGGAAAGGATGATGCATGAGTCTGGAAATCCCACTCATGTATTATAGGGGGAAAGGATGATGCTTGAGTCTGGAAATCCCAATCATTTATTATAGGGGAAAGGATGATGCATGAGTCTGGAAATCCCACTCATGTATTATAAGGGAAAGGATGATGCATGAGTCTGGAAATCCCACTCATGTATTATAGGGAAAGGATGATGCATGAGTCTGGAAATCCCACTCAATTATTATTGGGGAAAGGATGATGCATGAGTCTGGAAATCCCACTCATGTATTATAGGGGGAAAGGATGATGCATGAGTCTGGAAATCCCACTCATGTATTATAGGGGGAAAGGATGATGCATGAGTCTGGAAATCCCACTCATGTATTATAGGGGAAAGGATGATGCATGAGTCTGGAAATCCCACTCATGTATTATAGGGGGAAAGGATGATGCATGAGTCTGGAAATCCCACTCATGTATTATAGGGGGAAAGGATGATGCATGAGTCTGGAAATCCCACTCATGTATTATAGGGGGAAAGGATGATGCATGAGTCTGGAAATCCCACTCATGTATTATAGGGGGAAAGGATGATGCATGAGTCTGGAAATCCCACTCATGTATTATAGGGGGAAAGGATGATGCATGAGTCTGGAAATCCCACTCATGTATTATAGGGGGAAAGGATGATGCATGAGTCTGGAAATCCCACTCATGTATTATAGGGGAAGGGATGATGCATGAGTCTGGAAATCCCACTCATGTATTATAGGGGGAAAAGATGATGCATGAGTCTGGAAATCACACTCATGTATTATAGTGGGAATGGATGATGCATGAGTCTGGAAATCCCACTCAGGTATTATAGGGAAAAGGATTATGCATAAGCCTGGAAATTCCTCTCATGTATTACAGAGGGAAAGGATCATGCATGAGTGTGGAAATCCCACTCATGTAATATAGGGGGAAAGGATGATGCATGAATGTGGAAATCCCACTCACGTATTATAGGTGGAAAGGATGAAGCATGAGTCTGGAAATACCACTCATGTATTATAGTGGGAAAGGATGATGCATGAGTCTGTAAATCCCATTCACGTATTATAGCGGAAGGGATGATGCATGAATCTAGAAATCCCACTCATGTATTATAGGGGGAAAGGATGATGTATGAGTCTGGAAATCCCACTCACTTATTATAGGGGAAAGGATGATGGATGAGTCGGGAAATACCACTCATGTATTACACAGGGAAAGGATCATGCATGAGTCTGGAAATCCCACTCATGTATTATAGGGGGCAATGATGATGCATGAGTCTGGAAATCACACTCATGTATTATAGGGGGAAAGGATGATGCATGAGTCTGGAAATCACACTCATGTATTATAGTGGGAAAGGATGATGCATGAGTCTGGAAATCACACTCATGTATTATAGTGGGAAAGGATGATGCATGAGTCTGGAAATCCCACTCACGTATTATAGCGGAAGGGATGACGCATGAATCTAGAAATCCCACTCATGTATTATAGGGGGAAAGGATGATGTATGAGTCTGGAAATCCCACTCATGTATTATAGGGGGAAAGGAAGATGCATGAGTCTATAAATCCCACTCACTTATTATAGGGAAAGGATGATGCATGAGGCTGAAAATCCCACTCATGTATTATAGGGGAAGGATGATGCATGAGTCTGGAAATCCCACTCACTTATTATAGGGGAAAGGATGATGTATGAGTCTGGAAATACCACTCATGTATTACACAGGGAAAGGATCATGCATGAGTCTGGAAATCCCACTCATGTATTATAGGGGGAAAGGATGATGCATGAGTCTGGAAATCCCACTCACGTATTATAGCGGAAGGGATGACGCATGAATCTAGAAATCCCACTCATGTATTATAGGGGGAAAGGATGATGTATGAGTCTGGAAATCCCACTCATGTATTATAGGGGGGAAAAGATGATGCATGAGTCTGGAAATCCCACTCATGTATTATAGGGGGGCAAAGGATGATGCATGAGTCTGGAAATCCCACTCATGTATTATAGGGGGAAAGGATGATGCATGAGTCTGGAAATCCCACTCATGTATTATAGTGGGAAAGGATGATGCATGAGTCTGGAAATCCCACTCAGGTATTATAGGGAAAAGGATGATGCATGAGTGTGGAAATCCCACTCATGTATTATAGGGGAAAGGATGATGCATGAGTCTGGAAATCCCACTCATGTATTATAGGGGGAAAGGATGATGCATGAGTCTGGAAATCCCACTCACGTATTATAGGGGAAAGGATGATGCATGAGTCTGGAAATCCCACTCATGTGTTACAGGGGGAAGGATGATGCATGAGTCTGGAAATCCCACTCATGTATTATAGGGGGAAAGGATGATGCATGAGTCTGGAAATCCCACTCATGTATTATAGTGGAAGGGATGATGCATGAGTCTGGAAATCCCACTCGTGTATTATGGGGGAAAGGATGATGCATGAGTCTGGAAATCCCACTCATGTATTATAGGGGAAAGGATGATGCATGAGTCTGGAAATCCCACTCATGTATTATAGGGGGAAAGGATGATGCATGAGTCTGGAAATCCCACTCATGTATTATAGGGGGAAAGGATGATGCATGAGTCTGGAAATCCCACTCATGTATTATAGGGGAAAGGATGATGCATGAGTCTGGAAATCCCACTCATGTATTATAGGGGGAAAGGATGATGCATGAGTCTGGAAATCCCACTCATGTATTATAGGGGGAAAGGATGATGCATGAGTCTGGAAATCCCACTCATGTATTATAGGGGAAAGGATGATGCATGAGTCTGGAAATCCCACTCATGTATTATAGGGGGAAAGGATGATGCATGAGTCTGGAAATCCCACTCATGTATTATAGGGGGAAAGGATGATGCATGAGTCTGGAAATCCCACTCATGTATTATAGGGGAAAGGATGATGCATGAGTCTGGAAATCCCACTCACGTATTATAGCGGAAGGGATGACGCATGAATCTAGAAATCCCACTCATGTATTATAGGGGGAAAGGATGATGTATGAGTCTGGAAATCCCTCCCATGTATTACAGGGGAAACGATGAAGCATGAGTCTGGAAATCCCACTCATGTAATATAGGGGGAAAGGATGATGTATGAGTCTGGAAATCCCACTCACGTATTATAGCGGAAGGGATGACGCATGAATCTAGAAATCCCACTCATGTATTATAGGGGGAAGGATGATGTATGAGTCTGGAAATTCCTCCCACGTATTACAGGGGAAACGATGACGCATGAGTCTGGAAATCCCGCTCATGTGTTACAGGGGGAAGGATGATGCATGAGTCTGGAAATCCCACTCATGTATTATAGGGGGGAAAAGGATGATGCATGAGTCTGGAAATCCCACTCATGTATTATAGTGGGAAAGGATGATGCATGAGTCTGGAAATCCCACTCACGTATTATAGCAGAAGGGATGATGCATTAGTCTGGAAATCCCACTCATGTATTATAGGGGGAAAGGATGATGCATGAGTCTGGAAATCCCACTCATGTATTATAGAGGGAAAGGATGATGCATGAGTCTGGAAATCCCACTCACGTATTATAGCGGAAGGGATGATGCATTAGTCTGGAAATCCCACTCATGTATTATAGGGGTAAGGATGATGCATGAGTCTGGAAATCCCACTCATGTATTATAGGGGGGCAAAGGATGATGCATGAGTCTGGAAATCCCACTCATGTATTATAGGGGGAAAGGATGATGCATGAGTCTGGAAATCCCACTCATGTATTATAGGGGAAAGGATGATGCATGAGTCTGGAAATCCCACTCATGTATTATAGGGGGAAAGGATGATGCATGAGTCTGGAAATCCCACTCATGTATTATAGGGGAAAGGATGATGCATGAGTCTGGAAATCACACTCATGTATTATAGAGGGTAAAGATGATGCATGAGTCTGGAAATCCCACTCATGTATTATAGGGGGAAAGGATGATGCATGAGTCTGGAAACCCCACTCATGTATTATAGGGGTAAGGATGATGCATGAGTCTGGAAACCCCACTCACATATTAAGGTGGGAAAGGATGATGCATGAGTCTGGAAATCCCACTCATGTATTATAGGGGGAAAGGATGATGCATGAGTCTGGAAATCCCACTCATGTATTATAGGGGGAAAGGATAATGCATGAGTCTGGAAACCCCACTCACGTATTACATGGGGAAAGGATGATGCATGAGTCTGGAAATCCCACTCATGTATTATAGGAGGAAAGGATGATGCATGAGTCTGGATATCCCACTCATTTATTATAGGGGGAAAGGATGATGCATGAGTCTGGAAATCCCACTCATGTATTATAAGGGGAAAGGATGATGCATGAGTCTGGAAATCCCACTCATGTATTATAGGGGAAAGGATGATGCATGAGTCTGGAAATCCCACTCATGTATTATAAAGGGAAAGGATGATGCATGAGTTTTGAAATCCCACTCATGTCTTATAGAGGAAAGGATGATGCATGAGTCTGGAAATCCCACTCATGTATTATAGGGGGAAAGGATGATGCATGAGTCTGGAAATCCCACTCATGTGTTATAGGAGGAAAGGATGCTGCATGAGTCTGGAAACCCCACTCATGTATTATAAGGGGAAAGATGATGCATGAGTCTGGAAATCCCACTCATGTATTATAGGGGGAAAGGATGATGCATGAGTCTGGAAATCCCACTCATGTATTAAAGGGGGAAGGGATGATGCATGAGTCTGGAAATCCCACTCATGTATTATAGGGGGAAAGGATGATGCATGAGTGTGGAAATCCCACTCATGTATTATAGGGGGAAAGGATGATGCATGAGTCTGGAAATCCCACTCATGTATTATAGGGGAAAGGATGATGCATGAGTCTGGAAATCCCACTCACGTATTATAGGGGGAAAGGATGATGTATGAGTCTGGAAATCCCACTCATGTATTATAGGGGGAAAGGAAGATGCATGAGTCTGGAAATCCCACTCATGTATTATAGGGGGCAATGATGATGCATGAGTCTGGAAATCACACTCATGTATTATAGGGGGAAAGGATGATGCATGAGTCTGGAAATCACACTCATGTATTATAGTGGGAAGGGATGACGCATGAATCTAGAAATCCCACTCATGTATTATAGGGGGAAAGGATGATGTATGAGTCTGGAAATCCCTCCCACGTATTACAGGGGAAACGATGAAGCATGAGTCTGGAAATCCCACTCATGTAATATAGGGGGAAAGGACGATGTATGAGTCTGGAAATCCCGCTCATGTTATATAGGGGGGCAAAGGATGATGCATGAGTCTGGAAATCCCAGTCATGTATTATAGTGGGAAAGGATGAAGCATGCGTCTGGAAATCCCACTCATGTATTTTAGGGGGCAAGGATGATGCATGAGTCTGGAAATCCCACTCATGTTATATAGGGGGGCAAAGGATGATGCATGAGTCTGGAAATCCCACTCATGTATTATAGGGGGGCAAAGGATGATGCATGAGTCTGGAAATCCCACTCATGTATTATAGTGGGAAAGGATGAAGCATGCGTCTGGAAATCCCACTCATGTATTTTAGGGGGAAAGGATGATGCATGAGTCTGGAAATCCCACTCATGTATTATAGGGGAAAGGATGATGCATGAGTCTGGAAATCCCACTCATGTATTATAAGGGAAAGGATGATGCATGAGTCTGGAAATCCCACTCATGTATTATAGGGGGAAAGGATGATGCATGAGTCTGGAAATCCCACTCATGTATTATAGGGGGAAAGGATGATGCATGAGTCTGGAAATCCCACTCATGTATTATAGGGGGAAAGGATGATGCATGAGTCTGGAAATCCCACTCATGTATTATAGGGGGAAAGGATGATGCATGAGTCTGGAAATCCCACTCATGTATTATAGGGGGAAAGGATGATGCATGAGTCTGGAAATCCCACTCATGTATTATAGGGGAAAGGATGATGCATGAGTCTGGAAATCCCACTCATGTATTATAGGGGGAAAGGATGATGCATGAGTCTGGAAATCCCACTCATGTATTATAGGGGGAAAGGATGATGCATGAGTCTGGAAATCCCACTCATGTATTATAGGAGGAAAGGATGATGCATGAGTCTGGAAATCCCACTCATGTATTATAAGGGGAAAGGATGATGCATGAGTCTGGAAATCCCACTCATGTATTATAGGAGGAAAGGATTATGCATGAGTCTGGAAACCCCACTCACATATTACAGGGGGAAAAGATGATGCATGAGTCTGGAAATCACACTCATGTATTATAGTGGGAATGGATGATGCATGAGTCTGGAAATCCCACTCAGGTATTATAGCGGAAGGGATGATGCATGAATCTGGAAATCCCACTCAGGTATTATAGGGAAAAGGATTATGCATAAGCCTGGAAATTCCTCTCATGTATTACAGGGGAAACGATGAAGCATGAGTCTGGAAATCCCACTCATGTAATATAGGAGGAAAGGATGATGTATGAGTCTGGAAATCCCACTCATGTATTATAGGGGGAAAGGATGATGCATGAGTCTGGAAATCCCACTCATGTATTATAGCGGAAGGGATGATGCATTAGTCTGGAAATCCCACTCATGTATTATAGGGGGAAAGGATGATGCATAAGCCTGGAAATCACACTCATGTATTATAGGGGTAAGGATGATGCATGAGTCTGGAAACCCCACTCACGTATTAAGGGGGAAAGGATGATGCATGAGTCTGGAAATCCCACTCATGTATTATAGGGGGAAAGGATGATGCATGAGTCTGGAAATCCCACTCATGTATTATAGCGGGAAAGGATGATGCAAGAGTTTGGAAATCCCACTCATGTATTATAAAGGGAAAGGATGATGCATGAGTCTGGAAATCCCACTCATGTATTATAGCGGGAAAGGATGATGCATGAGTCTGGAAATCCCACTCATGTATTATAGGGGGAAAGGATGATGCATGAGTCTGGAAATCCCACTCATGTATTATAGGGGAAAGGATGATGCATGAGTCTGGAAATCCCACTCATGTATTATAGGGGAAAGGATGATGCAAGAGTCTGGAAATCCCACTCACGTATTATAGGGGGAAAGGATGATGCATGAGTCTGGAAATCCCACTCATGTATTATAGAGGGAAAGGATGATGCATGAGTCTGGAAATCCCACTCATGTATTATAGCGGAAGGGATGATGCATTAGTCTGGAAATCCCACTCATGTATTATAGGGGGAAAGGATGATGCATGAGTCAGGATATCCCACTCATTTATTATAGGGGGAAAGGATGATGCATAAGCCTGGAAATCACACTCATGTATTATAGGGGTAAGGATGATGCATGAGTCTGGAAACCCCACTCACGTATTAAGGGGGGAAAGGATGATGCATGAGTCTGGAAATCCCACTCATGTATTATAGGGGAAAGGATGATGCAAGTGTCTGGAAATGCCACTCACGTATTATAGGGGGAAAGGATGATGCATGAGTCTGGAAATCCCACTCATGTATTATAGGGGAAAGGATGATGCATGAGTCTGGAAATCCCACTCATGTATTACAGGTGGAAAGGATGATGCATGAGTCTGGATATCCCACTCATATATTATACGGGGAAAGGATGATGCATGAGTCTGGAAATCCCACTCATGTATTATAGGGGGAAAGGATGATGCATGAGTCTGGAAATCCCACTCATGTATTATAGGGGAAAGGATGATGCATGAGTCTGGAAATCCCACTCATGTATTATAGGGGAAAGGATGATGCTTGAGTCTGGAAATCCCAATCATGTAATATAGGGGAAAGGATGATGCATGAGTCTGGAAATCCCACTCATGTATTATAGGGGGAAAGGATGATGCATGAGTCTGGAAATCCCACTCATGTATTATAGGGGAAAGGATGATGCATGAGTCTGGAAATCCCACTCATGTATTATAGGGGGAAAGGATGATGCATGAGTCTGGAAATCCCACTCATGTATTATAGGGGGAAAGGATGATGCATGAGTCTGGAAATCCCACTCATGTATTATAGGGGGAAAGGATGATGCATGAGTCTGGAAATCCCACTCATGTATTATAGGGGAAAGGATGATGCATGAGTTTGGAAATCCCACTCACTTATTATAGGGGAAAGGATGATACATGAGTTTGGAAATCCCACTCACGTATTATGAGGGAAAGGATGAAGCATGAGTCAGGAAATCCCACTCATGTATTGTAGGGGGGAAGGATGATGCATGAGTCTGGAAATCCCACTCATGTATTACAGGGGGAAAGGATGATGCATGAGTCTGGAAATCCCACTCACGTATTATAGGGGAAGGGATGATGCATGAGTCTGGAAATCCCACTCATGTATTATAGGGGGAAAGGATGATGCATGAGTCTTGAAATCCCACTCATGTATTATAGGGGGAAGGATGATGCATGAGTCTGGAAATCCCACTCATGTATTATAGGGTGAAGGATGATGCATGAGTCTGGAAATCCCACTCATGTATTATAGGGGAAAGGATGATGCATGAGTCTGGAAATCCCACTCACGTATTATAGGGGGAAAGGATGATGCATGAGTCTGGAAATCCCACTCATGTATTATAGGGGTAAGGATGATGCATGAGTCTGGAAATCCCACTCATGTATTATAGGGGAAAGGATGATGCATGAGTCTGGAAATCCCACTCATGTATTATAGGGGAAAGGATGATGCATGAGTCTGGAAATCCCACTCATGTATTATAGGGGAAAGGATGATGCATGAGTCTGGAAATCCCACTCATGTATTATAGGGGAAAGGGTGATGCATGAGTCTGGAAATCCCACTCATGTGTTACAGGAGCATGGATGATGCATGAGTCTGGAAATCCCACTCATGTATTATAGGGTGCAAAGGATGATGCATGAGTATGTAAATCCCACTCATGTATTATAGGGGAAAGGATGATGCATGAGTCTGGAAATCCCACTCACGTATTATAGGGGGAAAGGAAGATGCATGAGTCTGGAAATCCCACTCATGTATTATAGGGGAAAGGATGATGCAAGAGTCTGGAAATCCCACTCATGTATTATAGGGGGAAAGGATGATGCATGAGTCTGGAAATCCCACTCATGTATTATAGGGGGAAAGGATGATGCATGAGTCTGGAAATCCCACTCATGTATTATAAGGGGAAAGGATTATGCATGAGTCTGGAAATCCCACTCATGTATTATAGGGGAAAGGATGATGCATGAGTCTGGAAATCCCACTCATGTATTATAGGGGAAAGGATGATGCATGAGTCTGGAAATCCCACTCATGTATTATAGGGGAAAGGATGATGCATGAGTCTGGAAATCCCACTCATGTATTATAGGGGAAAGGATGATGCATGAGTCTGGAAATCCCACTCATGTATTATAGGGGAAAGGATGATGCGTGAGTCTTGAAATCCCACTCATGTATTATAGGGGGAAAGGATGATGCATGAGTCTGGAAATCCCACTCATGTATTATAGGGGGAAAGGATGATGCATGAGTCTGGAAATCCCACTCATGTATTATAGGGGAAAGGATGATGCATGAGTCTGAAAACCCCACTCATGTATTATAGGGGGAAAGGATGATGCCTGAGTCTGGAATCTCACTCATGTATTATAGGGGAAAGGATGATGCATGAGTCTGGAAATCCCACTCATGTATTATAGGGGGAAAGGATGATGCATGAGTCTGGAAATCCCACTCATGTATTATAGGGGAAAGGAAGATGCATGAGTCTGGAAATCCCACTCATGTATTATAAGGGAAAGGATGATGCATGAGTCTGGATATCCCACTCATTTATTATAGGGGAAAGGATGATGCATGAGTCTGGAAATCCCACTCATGTATTATAAGGGAAAGGATGATGCATGTGTCTGGAAATCCCACTCATGTATTATACGGGTAGGGAAGATGCATGAGTCTATAAATCCCACTCACTTATTATAGGGGAAAGGATGATGTATGAGTCTGGAAATACCACTCATGTATTACACAGGGAAAGGATGATGCATGAGTCTGGAAATCACACTCATGTATTATAGGGGGAAAGGATGATGCATGAGTCTGGAAATCACACTCATGTATTATAGTGGGAAAGGATGATGCATGAGTCTGGAAATCCCACTCATGTATTATAGGGGGAAAGGATGATGTATGAGTCTGGAAATCCCACTCATGTATTACAGGGGGAAGGATGATGCATGAGTCTGGAAATCCCACTCATGTATTATAGGGGGGAAAGGATGATGCATGAGTCTGGAAATCCCTCCCACGTATTACAGGGGAAACGATGATGCATGAGTCTGGAAATCCCACTCATGTATTATAGGGGGAAAGGATGATGCATGAGTCTGGAAATCCCACTCACGTATTATAGCGGAAGGGATGATGCATGAGTCTGGAAATCCCACTCATGTATTATAAGGGGAAAGGATGATGCATGAGTCTGGAAATCCCACTCATGTATTATAGGGGGAAAGGATGATGCATGAGTCTGGAAATCCCACTCATGTATTATAGGGGAAAGGATGATGCAAGAGTCTGGAAATCCCTCTCATGTATTACAGGGGGAAAGGATGAAGCACAGTCTGGAAATCCCACTCATGTATTATACAGGGAAAGGATGATGCATGAGTCTGGAAATCCCACTCATGTATTATAGGGGAAAGGAAGATGTAAGACTCTGGAAATCCCACTCAATTATTATAGGGGAAAGGATGATGCATGAGTCTGGAAACCCCACTCATGTATTACAGGGGGAAAGGATGATGCATGAGTCTGGATATCCCACTCATGTATTATAGGGGAAAGGAAGATGTAAGACTCTGGAAATCCCACTCACGTATTATAGGGGGAAAGGAAGATGCATGAGTCTGGAAATCCCACTCATGTATTATAAGGGGAAAGGATGATGCATGAGTCTGGAAATCCCACTCATGTATTATAGGGGGAAAGGATGATGCATGAGTCTGGAAATCCCACTCATGTATTATAGGGGAAAGGATGATGCATGAGTCTGGAAATCCCACTCACGTATTATAGGGGGAAAGGATGATGCATGAGTCTGGAAATCCCACTCATGTATTATAGGGGAAAGGATGATGCATGAGTCTGGAAATCCCACTCATGTATTATAGGGGAAAGGATGATGCATGAGTCTGGAAATCCCACTCATGTATTATAGGGGGAAAGGATGATGCATGAGTCTGGAAATCCCACTCATGTATTATAGGGGGAAAGGATGATGCATGAGTCTGGAAATCCCACTCATGTATTATAGGGGGAAAGGATGATGCATGAGTCTGGAAATCCCACTCATGTATTATAAGAGGAAAGGATGATGCATGAGTCTGGAAATCCCACTCATGTATTATAGGGGTTAAGGATGATGCATGAGTCTGGAAATCCCACTCATGTATTATAGGGGGAAAGGATGATGCATGAGTCTGGAAATCCCACTCATGTATTATAGGGGGAAAGGATGATGCATGAGTCTGGAAATCCCACTCATGTATTATAGCGGAAAGGATGATGCATGAGTCTGGCTATCCCACTCATTTATTATAGGGGAGAGGATGATGCATGAGTCTGGAAATCCCACTCATGTAATATAGGGGGAAAGGATGATGCATGAGTCTGGAAATCCCACTCATGTATTATTAGGGGAAAGGATTATGCATGAGTCTGGAAATCCCACTCATGTATTATAGGGGAAAGGATGATGCATGAGTCTGGCTATCCCACTCATTTATTATAGGGGAGAGGATGATGCATGAGTCTGGAAATCCCACTCATGTATTATAGGGGGAAAGGATGATGCATGAGTCTGGAAATCCCACTCATGTATTATAGGGGGAAAGGATGATGCATGAGTCTGGAAATCCCACTCACATATTATAGGGCTCAAGGATGATGTAGGAGTCTGGAAATCCCACTCATGTATTATAGGGGGAAAGGATGATGCATGAGTCTGGAAATCCCACTCATGTATTATAGGGGGAAAGGATGATGCATGAGTCTGGAAATCCCACTCATGTATTATAGGGGGAAAGGATGATGCATGAGTCTGGAAATCCCACTCATGTATTATAGGGGAAGGGATGATGCATGAGTCTGGAAATCCCACTCATGTATTATAGGGGGAAAGGATGATGCATGAGTCTGGAAATACCACTCATGTATTATAGCGGAAAGGATGATGCATGAGTCTGGAAATCCCACTCATGTATTATAGGGGAAAGGATGAAGCATGAGTCAGGAAATCCCACTCATGTATTATAGGGGAAAGGATGATGCATGAGTCTGGAAATCCCACTCATGTATTACAGGGGGAAAGGATGATGCATGAGTCTGGAAATCCCACTCATGTATTATAGGGTGAAGGATGATGCATGAGTCTGGAAATCCCACTCATGTATTATATGGGGAAAGGATGATGCATGAGTCTGGAAATCCCACTCATGTATTATAGGGGGAAAGGATGATGCATGAGTCTGGAAATCCCACTCATGTATTATAGGGGGAAAGGATGATGCATGAGTCTGGAAATCCCACTCATGTATTATAGGGGAAAGGATGATGCATGAGTCTGGAAATCCCACTCACGTATTATAGGGGGATAGGATGATGCATGAGTCTGGAAATCCCACTCATGTATTATAGGGGGAAAGGATGATGCATGAGTCTATAAATCCCACTCACTTATTATAGGGGAAAGGATGATGTATGATTCTGGAAATACCACTCATGTATTATAGGGGACAATGATGATGCATGAGTCTGGAAATCCCACTCATGTATTATAGGGGGAAAGGATGATGCATGACAAGGGGGGAAAGGATGATGCATGAGTCTGGATATCCCACTCATTTATTATAGGGGGAAAGGATGATGCATGAGTCTGGAAATCCCACTCATGTATTATAAGGGGAAAGGATGATGCATGAGTCTGGAAATCCCACTCATGTATTATAGGGGAAAGGATGATGCATGAGTCTGGAAATCCCACTCATGTATTATAGGGGGAAAGGATGATGCATGAGTCTGGAAATCCCACTCATGTATTATAGGGGGAAAGGATGATGCATGAGTCTGGAAATCCCACTCATGTATTATAGGGGAAGGAATGATGCATGAGTCTGGAAATCCCACTCATGTATTATAGGGGGAAAGATGATGCATGAGTCAGGAATCCCACTCATGTATTATAGGGAGAAAGGATGATGCATGAGTCTGGATATCCCACTCATGTATTATAGGGGGAAAGGATGATGCATGAGTCTGGAAATCCCACTCATGTATTATTAGGGGAAAGGATTATGCATGAGTCTGGAAATCCCACTCATGTATTATAGGGTTAAAGATGATGCATGAGTCTGGAAATCCCACTCATGTATTACAGGGGGAAAGGATGACGCATGAGTCTTGGAATCCCACTCATGTATTATAGGGGAAAGGATGATGCATGAGTCTGGAAATCCCACTCATGTATTATAGGGGAAAGGATAATGCATGAGTCTGGAAACCCCACTCATGTTTAAGGGGGGAAGGGTGATGCATGAGTCTGGATATCCCACTCATTTATTATAGGGGGAAAGGATGATGCATGAGTCTGGAAATCCCACTCATGTATTATAAAGGGAAAGGATGATGCATGAGTCTGGAAATCCCACTCATGTATTATAGGGGGAAAGGATGATGCATGTGTCTGGAAATCCCACTCATGTATTATAGGGAAAGGATGATGCATGAGTCTGGAAATCCCACTCATGTATAATAGGGGAAAGGATGATGCAAGAGTTTGGAAATCCCACTCATGTATTATAGGGGGAAAGGATGATGCATGAGTCTGGAAATCCCACTCATGTATTATAGGGGAAAGGATGATGCATGAGTCTGGAAATCCCACTCATGTATTATAGGGGGAAAGGATGATGCATGAGTCTGGAAATCCCACTCATGTATTATAGGGGGAAAGGATGATGCATGAGTCTGGAAATCCCACTCATGTATTACAGGGGGAAAGGATGATGCATGAGTCTTGAAATCCCACTCATGTATTATAGGGGAAAGGATGATGCATGAGTCTGGAAATCCCACTCATGTATTATAGGGGAAAGGATGATGCATGAGTCTGGAAATCCCACTCATGTATTATAGGGGAAAGGATGATGCATGAGTCTGGAAATCCCACTCATGTATTATAGGAAAGATGATGCATGATTCGGGAATCCCACTCATGTATTATAAGGGGAAAGGATGATGCATGAGTCTGGAAATCCCACTCATGTATTAAAGGGGGAAAGGATGATGCATGAGTCTGGCTATCCCACTCATGTATTATAGGGGGAAAGGATGATGCATGAGTCTGGCTATCCCACTCATTTATTATAGGGGGAAAGGATGATGCATGAGTCTGGAAATCCCACTCATGTAATATAGGGGGAAAGGATGATGCATGAGTGTGGAAATCCCACCATGTATTATAGGGGAAAGCATTATGCACGAGTCTGGAAATCCCACTCATGTAATATAGGGGGAAAGGATGATGCATGAGTGTGGAAATCCCACTCACATATTATAGGGGTCAAGGATGATGTAGGAGTCTGGAAATCACACTCATGTATTACAGGGGGAAGAATGATGTATGAGTCTGGAAATCCCACTGACTTTTTATAGGGGGAAGGGATGATGCATAAGTCTGGAAATCCCACTCTTGTATTATAGGGAGAAGGGATGATGCATGAGTCTGGAAATCTCACTCGTGTATTATAGGGGGAAAGGATGATGCATGAGTCTGGAAATGCCACTCACTTATTATAGGGGGAAAGGATGATGCATAAGTCTGGAAACCCCACTCACGTATTAAGGGGGGAAAGGATGATGCATGAGTCAGGATAGCCCACTCATTTATTATAGGGGAAAGGATGATGCATGAGTCTGGAAATCCCACTCATGTATTATAGGGGGAAAGGATGATGTATGAGTCTGGAAATCCCACTCATGTATTTTAGGGGGCAAGGATGATGCATGAGTCTGGAAATCCCACTCATGTATTATAGAGGGAAAGGATGATGCATGAGTCTGGAAATCCCACTCACGTATTATAGCGGAAGGGATGATGCATTAGTCTGGAAATCCCACTCATGTATTATAGGGGTAAGGATGATGCATGAGTCTGGAAACCCCACTCACGTATTAAGGGGGGAAAGGATGATGCATGAGTCAGGATATCCCACTCATTTATTATAGGGGGAAAGGATGATGCATGAGTCTGGAAATCCCACTCATGTATTATAAGGGAAAGGATGATGCATGAGTCTGGAAATCCCACTCATGTATTATAGCGGGAAAGGATGATGCATGAGTCTGGAAATCCCACTCATGTATTATAGGGGGAAAGGATGATGCATGAGTCTGGAAATCCCACTCATGTATTATAGGGGGAAAGGATGATGCATGAGTCTGGAAATCCCACTCATGTATTATAGGGGAAAGGATGATACATGAGTCTGGAAATCCCACTCATGTATTATAGGGAAAGGATGATGCATGAGTCTGGAAATCCCACTCATGTATTATAAGAGGAAAGGATTATGCATGAGTCTGTAAATCTCCCTCATGTATTATAGGGGGAAAGGCTGATGCATGATTCTGGAAATCCCACTCATGTATTATAGAGGGAAAGGAAGATGCATGAGTCTGGAAATCCTACTCATATATTATAAGGGGAAAGGATGATGCATGAGTCTGGAAGTCCCACTCATGTAATATAGGGGGAAAAGGATGATGCATGAGTCTGGAAATCCCACTCATGTATTATAGGGGGAAAGGATGATGCATGAGTCTGGAAATCCCACTCATGTATTACAGGGGGAAAGGATGATGCATGAGTCTGGAAATCCCACTCATGTATTATAGGGGAAAGGATGATGCATGAGTCTGGAAATCCCACTCATGTAATATAGGGGGAAAGGATGATGCATGAGTCTGGAAATCCCACTCACGTATTATAGGGGGATAGGATGATGCATGAGTCTGGAATCCCCACTCATGTATTACAAGGGGAAAGGATGATGCATGAGTCTGGAGATCCCACTCATGTATTATAGGGAGAAAGGATGATGTATGAGTCTGGAAATTCCACTCATGTATTATAGGGGAAAGGAAGATGTAAGACTCTGGAAATCCCACTCAATTATTATAGGGGGAAAGGATGATGCATGAGTCTGGAAATCCCACTCATGTATTATAGGGGGAAAGGATGATGCATGAGTCTTGAAATCCCACTGACTTTTTATAGGGGGAAAGGATGATGCATGAGTCTGGAAATCCCACTCATGTATTATAGGGGAAAGGATGATGCATGAGTCTAGAAATCCCACTCATGTATTATAAGGGGAAAGGATTATGCATGAGTCTGGAAATCCCACTCATGTATTATAGGGGGAAAGGAAGCTGCAAGAGTCTATAAATCCCACTCACTTATTATAGGGGGAAGGTATGATGCTTGAGTCTGGAAATCCCACTCCTGTATTATAGGGGGAAAGGATGATGCATGAGTCTGGAAATCCCACTCATGTAATATAGGGGGAAAGGATGATGCATGAGTGTGGAAATCCCACTCACGTATTATAGGGGGAAAGGATGATGTATGAGTCTGGAAATCCCACTCATGTATTACAGGGGGAAGGATGATGCATGAGTCTGGAAATCCCACTCATGTATTATAGGGGGAAAGGAAGATGCATGAGTCTATAAATCCCACTCACTTATTATAGGGGAAAGGATGATGTATGAGTCTGGAAATACCACTGCTGTATTACACGGGGAAAGGATGATGTATGAGTCTGGAAATCCCACTCATGTATTTTAGGGGGCAAGCATGATGCATGAGTCTGGAAATCACACTCATGTATTATAGGGGGAAAGGATGATGCATGAGTCTGGAAATCACACTCATGTATTATAGGGGGAAAGGATGATGCATGAGTCTGGAAATAACACTTATGTATTATAGCGGAAGGGATGACGCATGAATCCTGAAATCCCACTCATGTATTATAGGGGGAAAGGATGATGCATAAGCCTGGAAATCCCTCTCACGTATTACAGGGGAAACGATGAAGCATGAGTCTGGAAATCCAACTCATGTGTTACAGGGGGAAGGATGATGCATGAGTCTGGAAATCCCACTCATGTATTATAGGGGGAAAGGATGATGCATGAGTCTGGAAATCCCACTCATGTATTATAGTGGGAAAGGATGAAGCATGAGTCTGGAAATCCCACTCATGTATTTTAGGGGGCAAGGATGATGCATGAGTCTGGAAATCCCACTCATGTATTATAGGGGGAAAGGATGATGCATGAGTCTGGAAATCCCACTCACGTATTATAGCGGAAGGGATGATGCATGAGTCTGGAAATCCCACTCATGTATTATAGGGGGAAAGGATGATGCATAAGCCTGGAAATCCCTCTCACGTATTACAGGGGGAAAGGATGAAGCATGAGTCTGGAAATCCCACTCATGTATTATAGGGGGAAAGGATGATGCATGAGTCTGGAAATCCCACTCATGTATTATAGGGGGAAAGGATGATGCATGAGTCTGGAAATCAGACTCATGTATTATAGGGGGAAAGGATGATACATGAGTCTGGAAATCCCACTCACTTATTATAGGGGAAAGGATGATACATGAGTTTGGAAATCCCACTCACGTATTATAAGGGAAAGGATGATGCATAAGCCTGGAAATCCCTCTCACGTATTACAGGGGGAAAGGATGAAGCATGAGTCTGGAAATCCCACTCATGTATTATAGGGGGAAAGGATGATGCATGAGTCTGGAAATCCCACTCATGTATTATAGGGGAAAGGATGATGCAAGAGTCTGGAAATCCCACTCATGTATTATAGGGGGAAAGGATGATGCATGGGTCTGGACATCCCACTCATGTATTATAGGGGGAAAGGATGATGCATGAGTCTGGAAATCACACTCATGTATTATAGGGGGTAAGGATGATGCATGAGTCTGGAAATCCCACTCATGTATTATAGGGGAAAGGATGATGCATGAGTCTGGAAACCCCACTCACGTATTACAGGGGGAAAGGATGATGCATGAGTCTGGAAATCACACTCATGTATTATAGGGGGTAAGGATGATGCATGAGTCTGGAAATCCCACTCATGTATTATAGGGGGAAAGGATGATGCATGAGTCTGGAAATCCCACTCATGTATTATAGGGGGAAAGGATGATGCATGAGTCTGGAAACCCCACTCACGTATTACAGGGGGAAAGGATGATGCATGAGTCTGGATATCCCACTCATTTATTATAGGGGGAAAGGATGATGCATGAGTCTGGAAATCCCACTCATGTTTTATAGGGGGTAATTATGATGCATGAGTCTGGAAATCTCACTCACTTATTATAGGTGGAAAGGATGATGCATGAGTCTGGAAATCCTACTGACTTTTTATAGGTGGAAAGGATGAAGCATGAGTCTGGAAATCCCACTCATGTCTTATAGGGGGAAAGGATGATGCATGAGTCTGGAAATCCCACTCATGTATTATAGGGGGAAAGGAAGATGTAAGAGTCTATAAATCCCACTCACTTATTATAGGGGGAAGGTAACAGGTACAAGCATGCAAAATCTGAAGGTAATGCTACTCAATGCTAGAAGTCTAAACCTCAAAATGCACTCTCTCGAGGCACTCCTAAAAATGGAGAACATTGATATCTGTGCAGTAAATGAGACCTGGTTCAAGGCTCCAGAGAGCACCCCTGCAATACCAGGCTACAACTCTTACCACACTTTTCGGCCACCAAACCAGGACCAAAACACTAAAGGTGGAGTGTCAATATTCACCAAGGATATTCACACCACCAGGCTAGTTGGCCAACACAATATGTCTGAAATTCTCCAAGTGCAACTAACACTAGGTAAGACTGCAATCCAAATTGTAGCTTGCTACAGATCTCCTACCATACCCCAAGATTCTCACTACACCTTTCTAAACATACTGGAAAATATTAAGATAGAGCCAAACACTCTAATACTGGGTGATTTTAACTATCCTGCCATTAACTAGGAAAACTACTCATGTCCCATCACCTTTGCACAACGGTTCTTGGAATTCATAAATTCCAATGCCCTGGATCAACTAATCCATAGTCCCACCAGGGGCTCCAATATCCTAGACCTGATCATTACCAACATGGGAAATCAATGCTCCATACCTATGGTCACTCCCTCGTTAGTCAGGTCTGACCATAAGCTAATCACCCTTAACATCCACATCCCACCCCCACCCCCCAGTAAAGAAACCACCATAAAAAACTTCTCCAAAGCCAACTTCATGCTACTCAAGTCAGAAGTGACAAACTTCATGACACCCACGCAGACGGGAACTGAAAGTTCAACTGCTGAATCTTACACTAAGGCACAGTACAAGCACATCCAGTCATGCATGAATCGTGCCATCCCAAATAGAACCAAAATGCTCTCATCCAAAAAAAGGAAGCCAATCTGGTGGTCCCCTGCCATAAACAAACTGTACAACAAAAGGAAGAAACTTTTGTAGAAAAGAGGAAAATCCCAGGATGCAAAAAACTCCCTTACTAGCCTCAGTAAGAAACTGAGATGCCTCATAAAATCCTCCAAAGCTAGTTACGAAAATAAAATTGCCAAAGATTCCAAAGACAACCACAAAGCATTCTATAACTATGTCAAGAATCTAAATGGCAATGCTCAGATCTGCTCTGAGCTAAAACAGAATGGAATTACATATACTGATCCGAAGGATATTGCCAATATCCTGGCAGATCGATTCAGTGCCAACTTCACCCCCCTCTCACCCCCTAAATGGCCCATCTCAATACCAGAAGATTGCCAAATTCCAGTAATAACGGCCACACAGGTACAAAACGCACTCTCTAAAGCCAAGAATACAGCATCCATGGGACCAGATGACATCCCGGGCTGTGTACTACATGAACTACAATATGAACTGGCACCTCACCTAAGTGTCATGTTTAATCATAGCCTCAGCTCAGGTTTCATGCCCACTGAGTGGTGCAGAGCTACAGTTATCCCACTCCATAAGGGGGGATCCACCTTGGATCCCGGAAACTACCGTCCCACCAGTCTGACAAGCCTTATCTGCAAGGCCATGGAGCGTATTATCATGGAACATACAAACAAAGACATTGGCAACATTCAAACACTGGACCCCACCCAGTTTGGGTTTGTGAAGGGCCGATCTTGTCTCCTGAACCTGATTGATTTCTTTGAATCAGTCTCCAGGGCCATGAACAAGGGTAAGGTGGTCCACACAGGCTATCTAGACCTTGCCAAGGCCTTTGACACCATCCCCCACTCTGGAATCACAGATAAACTTACTAAGTTGGGCATTAATCCCTATGTCACCCAATGGATTGCTAAATGGCTTACTGATAGAACCCACACTGTAAAAGTAGCCGACTCTAAATCCAGCTCCAGACAAGTGACAAGTGGAGTACCTCAGGGTTCAGTCCTGGGGGCGCTCTTGTTTGGCATCTACTTCTCTGAAGTACAGGTCAACACTAAGGGACTCTGGCTAACAAAGTTTGCAGATGACTGCAAACTGGGAGCCATTATTGAATCCCAAATGATGTGGATACTCTACAAAAGGCCTTACAGAAACAGATGCTTGGTGCCAGAGCCATGGGCTCAAGCTCAATGCCAAGAAATGTATTGTTATCCCTTTGGGAAAAAACATGTATCCATGAATTACCATATAGGTGGCAGTACACTAAACACAGAAAGTGTGATAAGAGACTTAGGGACACGGGTGGACAGTGGTCTCACCTTCGATAACCACATCGCCACAACAGTCAGGAAATCCTTCTATGTGGCACACCTCATCACGAAGGGCTTTTCATCCAGGAAAAAAGGAGGTCATTGTCCCACTGTACTCATCCCTCATTAGACCCATTATAGAATACAATGCCCCATTTGGTATGTACCTCTCAAGACATCTGCAACAACTGGAAAGGCCTCAGAAATATCTCACTAAAAGAATCACAGGCCTAAAGCAGATGCCCTATGCTGACCGCCTTAAAATACTCCAGCTATACTCTGTCACATATCGTCTACTCCGAGGCGATCTCTGCTTAACATACAAGGCCATGTCAAACCCAGAGCTGTTGGACATGCTACACTTAAAGAAATCCCAATCCCTCAGAGCTACATGCTCCAGGGATCTAAACCTTGTCATCACAATAAACAAAACATGCTGGAGGGATAGGTTCCTGACACCAGAGACTCCCCAGACTCTGGAATAGATTGCCCATACATGTCAAGCAGAGTGCCTCTTTGGACCTCTTCAAGAGGAACCTTGACAATTGGATGGGAGAAAGGAAATTCACCCCAGGGATCACGTCAGTTGCCCTGCTAGACAGGGGTCCAGGAAAGTAAATAATGTGGGAAGAAATAGCCAGGGAATTGTTATGGCTAGGCTTGTATAGGCCCTAGGGCTGATAGCCTAGTACCAGCCTATGAACCTATGAACCTATGATGCATGAGTCTGGAAATCCCACTCCTGTATTATAGGGGGAAAGGATGATGCATGAGTCTGGAAATCGCACTCATGTAATATAGGGGGAAAGGATGATGCATGAGTGTGGAAATCCCACTCACGTATTATAGGGGGAAAGGATGATGTATGAGTCTGGAAATCCCACTCATGTATTACAGGGGGAAGGATGATGCATGAGTCTGGAAATCCCACTCATGTATTATAGGGGGAAAGGAAGATGCATGAGTCTATAAATCCCACTCACTTATTATAGGGGAAAGGATGATGTATGAGTCTGGAAATACCACTCATGTATTACACGGGGAAAGGATGATGCATGAGTCTGGAAATCCCACTCATGTATTTTAGGGGGCAAGGATGATGCATGAGTCTGGAAATCACACTCATGTATTATAGTGGGAAAGGATGATGCATGAGTCTGGAAATCCCACTCACGTATTATAGCGGAAGGGATGACGCATGAGTCTGGAAATCCCACTCATGTATTATAGGGGGAAAGGATGATGCATGAGTCTGGAAATCCCACTCATGTATTATAGTGGGAAAGGATGAAGCATGAGTCTGGAAATCCCACTCATGTATTTTAGGGGGCAAGGATGATGCATGAGTCTGGAAATCCCACTCATGTATTATAGGGGGAAAGGATGATGCATGAGTCTGGAAATCCCACTCATGTATTATAAAGGGAAAGGATGATGCATAAGCCTGGAAATCCCTCTCACGTATTACAGGGGGAAAGGATGAAGCATGAGTCTGGAAATACTACTCATGTATTATAGGGGGAAAGGATGATGCATGAGTCTGGAAATCCCACTCACGTATTACAGGGGGAAAGGATGAAGCATGAGTCAGGAAATCCCACTCATGTATTATAGGGGGAAAGGATGATGCATGAGTCTGGAAATCAGACTCATGTATTATAGGGGGAAAGGATGATACATGAGTTTGGAAATCCCACTCACTTATTATAGGGGAAAGGATGATACATGAGTTTGGAAATCCCACTCACGTATTATAAGGGAAAGGATGATGCATAAGCCTGGAAATCCCTCTCACGTATTACAGGGGGAAAGGATGAAGCATGAGTCTGGAAATCCCACTCATGTATTATAGGGGAAAGGATGATGCAAGAGTCTGGAAATCCCACTCATGTATTATAGGGGGAAAGGATGATGCATGAGTCTGGAAATCCCACTCATGTATTATAGGGGTAAAGATGATGCATGAGTCTGGAAATCCCACTCATGTATTATAGGAGGAAAGGATGATGCATGAGTCTGGAAACCCCACTCACGTATTACAGGGGGAAAGGATGATGCATGAGTCTGGAAATCCCACTCATGTATTATAGGGGGAAAGGATGATGCATGAGTCTGGAAATCCCACTCATGTTTTATAGGGGGTAATTATGATGCATGAGTCTGGAAATCTCACTCACTTATTATAGGTGGAAAGGATGATGCATGAGTCTGGAAATCCCACTCATGTATTATAGGGGGAAAGGATGATGCATGAGTCTGGAAATACCACACACATATTACAGGGGGAAAGGATGATGCATGAGTCTGGAAATCCCATTCATTTATTATAGGGGAAAAGGATGATGCATGAGTCTGGAAATCCCACTCATGTATTATAGGGGGAAAGGATGACGCATGAGTCTGGAAATCCCACTCACGTATTACAGGGGGAAAGGATGATGCGTGAGTCTGGAAATCTCACTCACTTATTATAGATGGAAAGGATGATGCATGAGTCTGGAAATCCCACTCATGTATTATAGGGGGAAAGGATGATGCATGAGTCTGGAAATCCCACTCATGCATTATAGGGGGAAAAGATGATGCATGAGTCTAGAAATCCCACTCATGTATTATTGGGGGAAAGGATGACGCATGAGTCTGGAAATCCCACTCACGTATTACAGGGGGAAAGGATGATGCATGAGTCTGGATATCCCACTCATGTATTATAGGGGGAAAAGATGATGCATGAGTCTAGAAATCCCACTCGTGTATTACGGGGGAAAGGATGATGCATGAGTCTGGAAATCCCGCTCATGTATTATAGGGGGAAGGGATGATGCATGAGTCTGGAAATCCTACTCATGTATTATAGGGGGAAAGGATGATGCAAACTAGACAGGATGGCTTTGTGTGGAGAAGGATGATCAGTGATATTGTTCGGAAACTGGAAGTGTCTCTCTAGGGTTTAGGTTATGCCCCAGGTCACATTCAGGACTAGTGACCTTTGATATTGCTAAGGCCTTTGATTCAATAAGTTGGAACATTTTCTTCAAAATGCTGGAGTTTGGAGAATTTGGGGTAACCTTTACTAAGAACTGGAATAAATGGTTGTATACCTCCCTTACATTTAGAATATTGATGAATGGATGGCTTTTAGAAGTAGAACAGATAGTGAGGGGCACCAGGCAGGGTTGCCCTTCATCACCAGATTTGTTTATTTTAATAGCAAAAGAATTTGGCCCACCTTGTGTGGTCCTTGTTAAAATGCCAAACAGCAGGAAACAGGGACTCAAAGTTATTTTTATTTACTTATTTACAAATGACTGCTGGTTAGTAAGCTCAGATCTTCCAGGGTTTCTTGATAGCATGTTAGAGTTATTTCCTTCACTTGGTGAGGCATCTAGGCTAAACTGTAATGCCAGCAAATCAGTACTGGTCAGATGCAGAGGGGTAGATTATGACTTGGATCCCCCAATTTTACCTGCGTTGTCTACTCCAAACTATTTAGAGTTTTTAGTATACTCAACATGGCATGCCACAGTCAAGGTCAGTCTCAACAAAGTGACCCTAATGATAACTGAAAATTATCTGCCACAATTGAACAAGTTTTATACAATATTTGGTAAAATCGAAGCCCTGCATGTGATGGTATTGCCTCACATTTTATATGTTTTAAGGAATATACCTGTACAAGTGGACCATCCTGCTCACATACAATATAGTAGTTCTGGGGGAACCTGCAAAAAGAATATCCTCAAAACTAGCTCTATCCCAAAATGTTATGGAGACTATGGGATCCCACATTTGTCTATTTATATATTATTTATTTATGGTCTTTAAGGTAGCCGAGCTACTCAGACTCAGTAGTAATGAGTGGAAATTAGAATTATCTAGGTTTGTTGAGGGGATAGATAATTGCTGGATGGTCTCACAGGAGTGTCTCCTAGAAATCTGTACTGACTGTCTTAAGTACAGTGAATTAATATGTGGGGTGACCTGCAAATAGAATTTTGTATCATCCAAGAATTTTAGCCATTTTGGGAACTAGAACAATTTAGCAATGGTCTAACAGCGACATTCTAGACTGGGACCGACTAATGGTAGTTATAAGAGGTCATTCATTTAAAAGTTTGTCATGGCTGAATACTGAGATTAATCTTGGGGTGCAGGAGTAGTTGCATACCTACGGCTGTGACAGATCTGGATCGTATACTTAAAGAAGGCTGAGAAGGTAATGTCCTGAGAAAAGAGGTCTAGAGTGAAACAAAAGGATGGGTGAGTATTATATATAGGGGCAAGTGGGAAGTAACAGTTAAGGCAAGAAATGAGCAGGTAACAGGAAGACGGAATAAACAAGAAGGTCTCATATTGACAAGGAAAGAACTGGATGACATTTGGAGGGGCCTTGCAATGTTAAATAAATGGTTATTATATAGAGATTAGCATTATTTATAGATAGTATCTTATTCCTCATAGACAGCACCTTCAGTGACCTAAGCAATCTGATGAATGTTGGAGGTGCAGTGTATCTGGAGCAGGCAGCATCCATATATTCTCGGATTGCCCAATGGTTAAACATTACTGGGAGTATCTTTTTAGGTGTGTTAGGAAGGGTTTATGGGGAGTGTTTGAAAATGGATTGGATGTTCTGGCTGTTTGGAATTGTGAACTTGGATATTAAGACTATGATGCCTGTGGCAAAGGTATGCTGGACTCTGGCAAGTATTGTCAAGTTAATATGTGCAAAAGGATGGAAGTCTATGAAGCAGATTATGGGGGGGATGTGAGACAAATTGTACGCCATCATTTGGGTTATGTGTTATATTTTTTAAAAGCATTGGTCATCAGATTGACTTCCCCACTACTCGCAACACCCTCTTTGAGTATTTTAAAGACAAAGTTACTTTTTTCGATGTGCAGACTTTAGTCTGTGGTATTGGTATTTCCCTCTTTTCTGTGTAATGTTACTTGCATTCTAAATTTGTTTTTGATAAGTGAATTAATTGGGGACACATCTGAGCTAGTAAATATCTAAATATTGTATATATTATATATTTTTTCAAACTGCTTTAAATGTTACTTGTTTTGTTTCCCATGTTAAAAAGTGTTTTTTTTTCTTGTTGTAATTTTGTTCTTTAAATAAATATAATGCAGTTAAAAATAAGATGTACCTTAATAAATGGATTTGTACAGAAGTTTACACACTGAGCCACTCTGGTGGTGTAGAGGGGTAAAGCCCTGATTACGACCCTGATGACCTGGATTTGATTAGAGCCTGGGGTGACTGAAAGAGCTGTAGGGAAGGATAGTTGTGCCCATCCTGGTTGGGAGAGTACTCATCACTGATGTTCTGTAAGAGTAGGGCTGGTCCAAAGAGGGGAGTTACCCTTGTATGTAGTTGAGTGTGGGGGTGGGGAAAGGGAGAGGGTACTGCATGTTTAAGAAACCCCCAGATGGAAGCAGAGATGGCTAAGCCTCCAGGACATCCTTATGATCCAAAACTGGCCCCAGCAATGCCAGAATAAGTGTAGATGTTAAGGAGGATGGCTGATAGACCCAGCAAGGAAATGGGCACTGGGGGCCAGGCTGGTAGAATCACGCCCAAGGGGACCAAAGAAAAAAGGTTTACGAACTGAATACAGAGTCTCCATATTAATTTGGCTTTGGACATATTGCAGTCACACTATTAACTATAAAGTATCAGCTATTAAAGTTTAAAGAGGTCATCACTTTCTTATACTCACAATGAATCATAGCAGTTAATAAGTATGGCAGACCTCGGATTCCAAGATGGCTGCCGACTAGATTAGTCCCTACTCTTTGAGCTCCTCACAGCTATTTAACTTTTGGTTGTTTTAACAACTTGTACCAAACTTTTTCCTCAGTTTTTTTTACAAAAAGATTTTATAAAACTTTTTCTATGTATTTGGATTATTTTTTGCTCTGAATTTCTTATCCTGGGATATATTTTACCTCAGAACAATTCTGATATCACATCTGCTTGGCCACCTGCTGCTTCAGTCTATCCCTGGATCCTGACATCCTGTCAATTGCACTTCATCTCTGGGCATGGCTACAAAATCTGACTCCATGGAGACTCAACCTACAAAGGCCAAATTTTCATCAATGCTCTCTCCTGAAAAAGATTCCAGTTCAAAAAGATTGAGGACATCTAAACAATCTACTGAAACTTCCAAAGTAAGTAATAAAGACTTAAATGACTCAAACTTTCACTTAGATGAATTAAAAGTAGCATTAAAGCCTATCCAAAGTGCTATCCAAAACTTCTCAGAACAATTTGCTGAGTTTAGTAAAACTTTAAAACAAATAAATGACAGAATGGATATGATTGAAAATAGAAATACAGCTTTAGAGATAAAAACTGATTCATTGGAAAATGACCTTAAGTCTAAAGATAAGATTATTTCTGATATACAAGCTAAACTGTTGAAGAAAAACAAAAATGCAGACACTTTGTAGTACAAGCCCTTCTTGAGATCCAAACTGTGCATAAACAGCCCACGAATATACCAGCCAACACCAATAAAAAGCGAACTTATTCAAAAAAACTCGGAAAATAAAAACCTTAACGCCAAGTTTATTAATAAGAAGTAATAAACGCGTTTTCACTGGAGACACAGCTACAGCTTCTTCAGAGGTAATTTAAAAACCCCACCAATACAAGCTTTTATATACACGTCAATGCATGCTCCAAGCATCAGGGAAATTTAAAGAAACACTCCAAGGTGCAAAACACAAGCCTTCATAGTGACATAACGCATTCATAAACATTATATAAAAACTTTAAATAAAACAATTGATAAAAATGTAACAAATGAGAAAATCGATAAATATGGCACTTATTTACAACACATATGTTTAAAAAAATTTCTGTATATTCAATAAGATGATTCAGTGTGTTTTATATCAATTTTCCATCCTTAAATTCACCAAATTGTAATTACTAAAAATGAATTTCTTAACCTTAAAAAGGATCCTCCTGAAAATTATAATGGTGTAAAAGCACTATTGCAGAGGCATAATACATCAAACTCGACAACTAGGATGAAAGGGTCATTCCAATGTGGACATTGCAACTACTGTCACCTTGTGAAAATGACTAGTGTTTTCTCTATTCGTGAAAGAAATTATAGAATTAACCACAAATTAAACTGTGAGTCTAGATCTATTATTTATTTGGCATCTTGTAATTGCTGCCAAGCTTTTTACATAGGTAAATCAGACAGAAGATTAAGGGATAGAGTTTACGAACATGTCTATGCAATAAGGAAACAAAATAATGAGAACGCGCTGGCTAAGCACATTTCTAAAAACCAGGGACATAGCTTTGAATTCACTGTAATTGACCAGGTATTAAACACAGTAAGAGGTGGACCTGTCTCATTAATGTTGGAAAACAAAGAACTAGAATGGCAACTTTTACTTGACGCTTTCTCTTACCCTGGTTTGAATGAGCACTGTAATATTGCATGCATATTGAAAATGAGAAGTTACAAACGTTAACATAAACTAATTTTTATTGATAATAAATACAATGAGTAATTTTTATGTTATTAAGTTATGTTGACATCATTGGTTTGGCTAAAATATATTTATGATAGTGCAACATAGAGTACATCTTACAAGGTCTAGGGAATGTTTCAATAACAGAAGCAAAATAAGGAATTGCGTTTTGAGGTTTTTATAAAGTGACTAGTGTCATTACAAGTGTTACACCATTATAATTTTCAGGAGGATTCCTTTTTAAGGTTAAGAAATTCATTTTTAGTAATTACAATTTGGTGAATTTAAGGATGGAAAATTGATATAAAACACACTGAATCATCTTATTGAATATACAGAAATTTTTTTAAACATATGTGTTGTAAATAAGTGCCATATTTATCGATTTTCTCATTTGTTACATTTTTATCAATTGTTTTATTTAAAGTTTTTATATAATGTTTATGAATGCGTTATGTCACTATGAAGGCTTGTGTTTTGCACCTTGGAGTGTTTCTTTAAATTTCCCTGATGCTTGGAGCACGCATTGACGTGTATATAAAAGCTTGTATTGGCAGGTTTTTTAAATTACCTCTGAAGAAGCTGTAGCTGTGTCTCCAGTGAAAACGCGTTTATTACTTCTTATTAATAAACTTGGCGTTAAGGTTTTTATTTTCCGAGTTTTTTTGAGTAAGTTCGCTTTTTATTGGTGTTGGCTGGTATATTCGTGGGCTGTTTATGCACAGTTTGGATCTCAAGAAGGGCTTGTACTACAAAGTGTCTGCATTTTTGTTTTTCTTCAGCAGTTCTTGTTTTCGTGCTTTTTGATATACAAGCTAAACTGCTGGATTTGGAAGCCAGAAGTCGAAGAAATAACATCATTATTCGTGGTTTGCCTGAATCTTATGACAATAAAAACTTGTTATCTGTGGCTAAAGACATCTTCAAAACTTTGTTAAATTGTGAAACATCCTCAAAATCTATAATTGTAGAGAGAGCACATAGAGCATTACGTACTAGACAGGATTCTTCCTCACCAAGGATTATTTATACTAAGTTATTAAACTTTCAATATACTTTCTAAATCCTGGATGCAGCTAAAAGTAAAAAACAATTTATATGGAAATCTCATAAACTGTCATTTTCCCAAGATCTTCCTTCTCAAATAAAATTAAATAGACAAAAACTTGCCCCTTATTGTGCTGACTTGATAAAAAGAGGGATAAGATATCGTATGTCTTATCCAAATACCTTGTCTTTTACAGTAAATGACAAAAGGTTTGTGTGTTCTGATCCTAAAGATGCTAAAGATATTTTTTTTAAAACATTTAAAAAGCTTCCTGACTCTGTAGCATAATATGTTTACTCTTAATGTATCTCAAAAGTGATATTTAGCAGTCATTATTTATGCTTTATAATGTACATGTCTGTTACTGCCTAATCTTATTTTTTTTTTTCTTCCTTCCCCTAATAATTTACGCTGAGTGTATTCTTTATTTGATTCTGTTAAGGACTAATATAGCTATGATGTATATGCTTTACAGATTTCTAGTGTTGTTGTCAGACTTTTTAACTGTCATATAGTTATTATTTTTGCTTTTTACGAATATAGTGCATTAGATCTTTCTAGCTTTTAGATTGCAGTTCCCTGTGCCAGCTGTGTAGTTTATGGAGGGAGAAATTTCGCCTCTCGAGATCATCCGAAGAGAAAATCTTCTGCTTCTAGCATCAGCTGCTTTTGTATTTGAGCACGCACCTCTTACGAATTCTCGGAAGCGGATGGCGACGTCATCATTTCCTGTGGATATCTGCGAGCTTCACTTACACAGTGGCGCTCCTCGTCAGCAAGTATTAATCTTCAGGAAGGACTCTTATACCTGTATATTCACTTTTAGAGTGTATGTGACTAAGCGACGAACATTTTTTTTTTTACTTTAAATAAGTGATCTGTCCACAGTACCACAAGTGATTCTCCTCATGTTTTTCTCGCTTTAATGCGAGTAACTACCCTGTCTACTAAGGCGGAATTCAGTCATAAACCAACAGAACAGGTTAGTCCCATTAATTGCAATTACACAAGAATGGGTAGACAAGAAAAACATATTTTGAAATATCACGTAATGTTATACTATATATTTTATCTACACTGTTTGCTTGTTCTTTCAAGAATTCTACGCAATTTAATATATGCATTATGAGGGGATTGTAGTTATATGTTAAGTTTAGCAAGCTATTATACAGATAAATTGTTATAAAGTTTAGATAGACTTAACTTTAATCTCGTTGGGTACAATACACATGTTTATGTGTAAGTTGTTTGATTGTTTTGGATTTTAGTTTATTTTATTTTTGTTTTACATTGGATATTCCAAAGAAAATGCATTCGAGTTCTATATATCTTATATCCTGTTGCCATACTGCTTCCTTATATTCTAGAAGAACATTATAACTTTACAAATAGCAGATCTAATTGATTCAAACATTTTAAAATTATTCCTTCAAAATATATAAATCTACAATAGTATTCTTTTAATCTAGTGAATATACTATGAGTCAAGGTGATGTCTAGTAGTTTTTATTTACATTCATCTTTTACCACCAGATGGCGACAAAGTCTATTCATTATGCAGTAAATTACTGAGAGATGTTGCTAAATAACAGCTATTTTGACAGTTAACATTCATTTATATGGGATTGATTTATAAAATTTGAGTCTCTCAGAAGATAGTCTTTGCTATATCAGAAATAAATTTAAATGCTTATACTATAATTTTATACATTTTTTGTAATAATTATTATCTATATGATTACTGACAGATTCGTTGTGGTTTACTGTGTGATTACTTGATAGGGTATGATCTTATTATGCTTTGCGTTATTTATAGTTATTTTCTCTATATATAATTAAAGTATCAGTTTATATATGATACATTTACTACCAGTTTTCTCATATGATTATTAATATATATAGTAATGTGATTATATTTGTCTCTTAATATTAATACATGTTATTCTACATATGTTTAGTTTTCATCATATTATTTGCTATGCTGGGATGTTTTCTTTTTTTTTTCTTTTGCTAGTTAATATTGTTTTTTTTTTTTTTGAAATACTTGAGGAAATTCATTTTATTATTATATATTTTTACTTAATAATAGGAGCTTGTAGTTTAATATATTAAGTAGGGATTGAGTATGTTGGACATCTTGAAATTAGTTAGTCTTGTATATAGGTTTAGTAGTGTAGTACTGGTTTTAATTTTTGTTAGGCTTACATTGAGTATTTTTTATGTTAACCTGATGCTTTTATTATCTAAAATTTCAGCTTCTATTTTATTTGCATCTGATCTTCCTTTATCATTAGGTGTTTGGTGGGTAGGCACTAGGGTTAGGATAAAGGATATAAATAAATCTTATATTACTCTTGATATTATTTTTCTTCTACATGTGATATTTGTTGATTTGATTGTATATTTAAATACTGTCCAGTTTAAATCTGTTTTTTTTTTCTCTATTTGTTGGATGTACTGGTTTAAGCGCTGTTGGAGTTTTACTATGTGTTTTCTTTACAGCATCAATACTAGTTGTTTGCTTTGAATATGCCAGTTGATATAATATTGGATTCTTGGAATGTTAGAGGTATTCAAAGCAAAGCAAAAAAGTCATTATTGTTTCATTTGATTTTTAAGTCACAGGCCAATATTTGTTTTATTCAAGAGTCCCATATTCCTCGACTTGATTGGAATAAAGAGAGGAATAAGAAATGGATTAAGAAGATTGTAGCCTCAGGGGACTCATCTAATTCCAGAGGAGTAGCCATAATCATTAAGCAAAAATTCGTGGGGAACATTATCGATGAGAAATTTGATAATGAGGGCAGGTGGTGTTTATTTACCACTTCTATCCATGGTCTTGATAAACCTCTTTTAGTTTTAAACATATATGGCCCATGTAATTTACAGCATTTGTTCATTTTAAAAATCCATAATATTCTCTCATCATATAAAGATCACTATATTATAGTAGGCGGTGATTGGAACGCAGTAATAAATCCAGAAATTGATCGTTCTCGCTCAACTGTTTCTTATAACTATCAATCTACTATGGCTCTTAATGATTTGATGATGGATTATAGTTTAATGGACCCACTACATACTGTTAAAATTTCAAATAGAAGTGATATTTATACCTATTACTCTAAGTGTTATCGTTCATGGTCCAGACTGGATTTTTTTCTAATTTCTGATTCTATCTCAAAATATATTTTAGATTTTAATATTGAACCTAGATTTTTTTCGGACCATTCAAGAATTTTATTAAAATTAAACATAAATACTAATACTAAAAATAAATTTAATATGAATAAATGGTCTTTAAATAATAATTTACTACTAAATGAAGAAATTTGTAAACAATGTTCCGAAATTTTACAGGAAATGGAGGGTAATTTGGGATCATCAGATATACCTTATGACATACAATGGGCTGCTTGTAAAGCGAGATTAAGAGAACTATTTATCAGTAAAGTGGCCTATTTCAAAAAACTTTACTTTAAGAAAGAGGAGTTCTTAAAATCTAGAATTCTATCTTTGGAAAATCAACTTAGAATGAACCATGACTATACTTTAGAAAAACAAATTCTGGAATGTCAAAAAGATTTAATTTTGCTTCATCAAAATAATCTATCTTTAGCTGAACAAAAGTTACTTGCTTCATATTCAGAATGGGCCCAGGTTCCCTCTAAACTACTAGCCAGAATTATTAAATTAATTTTGACAGACCAAAAATCTCGTCTTTGTCTTATAAGAATAGATTATATAACACGGATGAAGAAATTATTCAACTCTTTTCTTCTCTTTTTACTGATTTATATTCAAAGTCTTCTAATTTTAGTAATGATAATTACATAAAAACCTTCTTAAATTCTCTGCATTTCCCTAAACTAAATGAGAACCAACAAAGTTTACTTTCTGCTCCCATATCCTTACAAGAAATCTCGGATTCAATTGATAATCTTAAATCTGGTAAATCTCCTGGCCCTGACGGTTTCACTCCGGAATTCTTTAAAACTTTCAAATCGATAATTCTTCCCTTTCTTTTCAAAGTATATAACCATATAAGAGTCAATGATATCTCAGATATTCATTGGAATACTTCCAAAACTATCTTAATCTTGAAAAGTAATAAAGAAAAATCTGACCCAGCTAATTATAGACCCATTTCTTTAATAAATGTAGATATTAAGATTTTATCATCTATTTTGGCTAATAGATTGAAACGAATTTTACCCTCAATTATTTCTCAAGATCAATCTGGTTTTATGTCCCGCAGACATGCTTGGGACAATACACTGTCCTTAGAGTCTATCATTCATCTTATTAAAAAAGACACACACCCAATATATGCTCTGATCATGGATGCATCTAATGCTTTTGACAGAGTTGATTGGAACTTTCTCTTTCAGACTTTGTCTTGTTTTAATATTCCTTTATTCTTCATAAACTTTTTAAAAGTTTTATACAAAGATATGTTTACTAGACTGTATATTAATGGTCACTTTTCTCCTCCTATAAAGATTACTAGAGGAACAAGACAAGGCTGTCCATTGTCTCCCTTTCTCTTTAATATTTATTTAGAACCTTTGTTGTTATATATTATTCAAAATACTTTTCACAATGTCCCTAGAATTCTTAACACCAAAATTTATTTCTCAGCCTTTGCTGATGACCTAATAATTTACTTTCAAACTCCACTATCTGATTATAGAAAAATAACTAACTCTATTGATTACTTCTCTTCTGTTTCAAACTATCTTTTAAATTCCTCTAAAACATATATATTTCCTTTAAATCATTTAGTACATAAAACATTTCTGTTTCCATATCATCAATTTCAGTTTACTTATAATATAAAATATTTAGGTATCAACTTAGAACACAATAATAAATCTTCTTTTCAAAATAACATATATAAAGTTTGGAATTCAATATTATCTGACATAAACAGATGGGAACATCTAAATCTTTCACTTTTATCAAAGGCTGCCATAATTAAAATTAACATTTTGCCTAAATTCCTTTACCAATTTACATCGTCTGACCAGATAATTCCGAAATCCTTTTTTGAATCTGTCAACAAAGTTTTAGCTAAATTTTTATGGTTCCCCAAATCTGTTAGAATCTCATATTCCAGATTATCAATGTCTAAGGACAAGGGTGGTCTGGGTCTTCCTAACCTACAGCTCTATTATTTGATTGTCTTATCTAATAAATTTTTCACGATATCTAATTACAAAAATATTTCTCACATAAATCATTCTTTATGGATAAAAATATGGTATAATTATATCACTTCAAAAAATATAAACCCAGAAGCTGTTCCTTTTATCTCCTTGGACTCCATATCTACCAAAAATGTATCCATCTTTATTAAGCAAAAGATTAAAGCTTTTCAAACTTTACTTAAATTGTGCAATTTAGATAAGATTTCTCATTTTATCCAACCAATTCATCTAAACCCAAATATAATGATTGATAACAAACCTTTTAACTTAACAAAATATCCTCTAATAAAAAATTTAAAAATTGGAGATATTTTAAAACATCTTGACTTATCTCTAACTGATTGGCATAAGATGTTGAAAGTTAATTGGAACTATTCGCCAATTCTGTGTCAATTAAGAGTAATAATTAAAAATAAGTTTTTATGTTTAGACCCCATAGAACATCAAATGAATAATCTCAACATAGTTATCAAAATACTATCGTCATCAGATAAAATGCTTTCAAATTCCTACAAGTTGATAAAGAGCTTGATGATGGAACACAATTGTCTTTTATCTAATGTATGGTTGAATTATAATTCTCAGTTATCTGAGTCCCAGAAACTTTTGGCTATCAGACATACAAAGGAATTTATCCCCTTCAAAAAACTATTATATACGCAATTAATGATTAATAATGATGCCTATTATACCCCTTATAAATTAAATAAATTCAACCCAAACATATCTTCATCATGTTCATGTTGCTATCACCCCCAAGCAGATCTTCTCCACATTTTGTGGTATTGTCATTTTTCTCATAGATTATGGACCTCTTTGAAAGTTAGACTGCAGAGAATGGGGTACCATAAGTCTACATTGTCCTGGGAATTTGCCATTCTTCACATTCCATTAATTCATCTTTCAAAATCAGATACTTATGTTATCATCTTTATTTGCTCCTTATTAAAACTTTACATAACACAAAATTGGCTTGATCGCACCAAACTAAATTGGACTACTTTTCAAAAAATGGCCTATTCATATATTGATGCTCAAAGGAACATAGTTAGAAGTCCAAAAAAGAAAGGCATTAAAGAACTTAGTATTAGGAAAAGTGTTAAATATTATCAATAGTTAATGCCATCAATTCTTTTATTGTTTCATGACGGTTTTTTTCTTTTTTAATTTTTTTTCTATCTTTTCAGGATGCCTTACTTGTATATAGTGTATATATTTTGAAATGTTTTATTATCATTGTTATATGTAAACTCTCCTGAATGATGGTTTTTATTAGAGTAGCAATATCCTTATTCAATTCTATTTTTCATGTACAAAACTCCTAAATGTCTGGTTTTATATATTTAATAAAACATTTATTGAGAAAAAAAAGTATGGCAGACCTTTTGGGATGCATCTCACTACACATATCAAACAATTAGACTGCAAAGGTTCCTAAACATAAAGATCAATTACCTAAAGTCCCTGAGCAACCAAGAGGGCTGGAAGCTCTATCCCTTTATTCAGTGTCTTGTATCACTTACTATGTCATTAGAGACCCAATTTTCTTGTATATCCTGTATCTTTACAAGTCTAATATATGCAATAATACTAGACTCAGGGCCTAAATGTTCACCAATAGATAAATGAACCTGATGGAGGGACAAGTTTATAACCAGCTTCTCCCAAGCCTTTGGGGAGCCTTCACATGTGTGTCAAGAAGTGCAACTCAACAAAATCTAGATGATTGAATGAGTATCCACAAATTTCCTCCATGAGTGACTGGCATTGCTACCCTACAGAAAGGAGGTATGGCCTGATGGAGAGCACTGGCAGGTGTGAATGGTCATATGACTCAGTGACCTTTAAATATATATGAATCTATGAATAACAAATAAAAAAATAAAAAAAATAATATTGATGTTTATTTAATTTAAGAAACATCAGCAGCTAATAAAAGCTGCAACCTCACTTCTTTGATTTCCAAATCATTGTTTAGATCCCCCTCTCTTATTTTAGATGATCAGTCTTGGCTAGAGCGTTAAAAATATATATATATATTTTTTGCAGCTAACTTATGTTTAGCATCACTGAATATGATCCAGTACTTATTGGATTACTGTCTTCAATGGACTTGGGAATTTAAAAATGTAGATCCAGCAAAATAATAAAAAAATAATATTTTTCATAGCCAAATTAGAGATTTGGATGTGATAATTAAAGGATGTGATAGGTTCTTGTATGAAAATCTATGCAATGGATTGTTTTCCAGACCTGAAAGACATGTAGTAACCATCTGTGATAATAAATAATGACAGGCAGTGCAGCATATAAAGATACATGGGTAAGTAAAGTCAGTAAGGTCAATGACAAGGAACAATGAGAAAATCCCGCCCCTCATGGCTCCCATGACACTTTTCTTTACCTGAGGGTGATTTTCTGTAACTTTTACTGAGGTCAGAAAGAGCCACAACAAGAACGTTTTTGGAAGGAGCAACAAAACGAGTGCGCCTAAAAATGAAGTACATGAACCAGTTTTAATCATGGATTTCTCTAGGAAAGATTACAACAATGGGGACAATCAAACTTCAGGGTAAGTGGGAGGGGTAGATGTCTGGGAATGATATCATTGAATTTTAACTATCTTGCTATCAATTTAAATTCTTTTATTGTTATGGAAGATCATTTAGGGGGGGGTCAGGTGCCTATGCAGTGAGACATTTCACTGTGCTGCATTTGGTTGTGGACACTTGACTGTAGTGACATTTAGCTGCGGAGAAATATGGCTTTCTGTGAACTCCCTGTGAGCAAAGAGAAGCACACACACTGACTTGCCCACAGCTTTAATAACCAAGTGCATGGGGGCAGAAGAAGTAGTGAGTGTTGTGCTCAATGTACAGTACATGCTTATCTAACTACAACATGTAGAAGTGTGCTACGGCTACCAGTATGCATTTTAGGTAATGTTCCCTAGTCACTGAGAAGGAGGCAGTGGTCCAAACACACCAGTTATAAAGGCACTGCCCACTGTGCATTGCAGTTTTATTGCACTGACATGCTCATTGGTGAATCTGCTGCTGATGTCTGCTGTCTCATCTTGCCTTAGGGGCCATGGAAATTACTTTCTCCCTGTGCATTTGGTTATTGAAGTTGCGGATGTGGCACTGCATTCTTCTCTTTGTCTACAGGGAATTCACAACAGAAATATTTTTCTACAGCTGAATTTCATTTCAGCCATGTATCCCTAACCAAATGTACCATAGAAAAATGTCTCGCTACCTAGCCACCTGAACCCCATTTTAGGGTCATAGCCAAAAGATTTTTTTTTAATTTCTTCCAAGAGGAGATACCAGGTAAGTGTCTATGTGAATTTACTTTTGTATATTAACAAATTTAATTTATAGTGCATTTTAAACAACATTCCTTATTTTAAGACTTAACAATTTGAAGTGTTGTCAATAAAAGTACATTTCATCCAGCTTCAATGGTTATTTCAAGTACTTTTTGGAAGTTTGTTGGAAAGATGTTAGAAGTACTCTGACTAATAAAATATTTTTAAATTATTTAACATGAATGAAGGAGAGAACAAGGCATTAATTGAGCTACATAGCCAGAGAAATATTAGATTTATGAAAGCATATAAGGGGAATATAATACTTTTAATGTATTCTCTTATTTATATTAAATGTCTTAGAGAATGTTGTTGTTCTTCTTTCGGCTTTTCCTGGTTAGGGGTCACCACAGCAGAAGTCCGGTCCGCTAATGATTGGCAGTAGATTTTTATGGTGCCGAGGTGCCAGCTCAACGCCCAACCTTCAACGAAGGCACGCCCATTCTACGTATGTCTTTCAAATGCCACTCAACCACAGGGAGGACATGCAGACTCCACACAGAAGGCGCTCCAGTCAAGTATCGAACAGGAGAACCTCTTGCTGTGAGGTGACAACGCCATCGCTGCACCACAGCGGCTTACATTAAATGTCTTAGAGAATATTTGTTGGAAATGATTATATGGAAGTGACATTATTTTATATTCACACTTGCTTTTAAAGAACTGATGACTGTTTATTTTTTTTTTTTTAGTTTCTCTTTTTTTTTTTTTAAACAAGTTTATTGTTTTAACATACAAGAGAAATATCATAACAATTTTATACAAGTAATTAAAATAGATATGATTATAACATTCAACAACACAACCAAAGTATTTACAAAGACATCCACTGCAATCAGATCACTTAATTAAACTAAAATACCATGCTATTGAAGTTAAGATTTTTTTAACAAGTTTTTTAAATTATCCCATACAATATAATAAGATGTTTTTCTAGTAGTTCTTGACTTTATTGTGTTCAATTCCATATGGCACACTATATTCATAACATTTTTAAATTCATTGAACGAAGGAGGTGTATCTGAAATCCAATTTCTGGTTATTATTTTTCTAGCCACTGCTAGAATAGACCATTACAAGGGAAGCTTAACCTTTTTAACACTTTGAGGTACAGGTGTGTTAAATAATATAAGAGATTTAGAAATAATGAAATTATCTGTAAAAAGAGCCTGCAAAAATTCATTAATTGACTTCCAATATTCTTTCAATTTTATACAGTCATAAAACATATGAGCCCAGTCAGCATTAATTTCTACATTACATCTTTTACATAGATTATCTTTATTATTTATTTTATTCATCATCAAAGGTGTATAAAAGGATCTATGTAAAAATTTCCATGTAAAAAGTCTCCAGACAATGGAAGACGTAGTTTTATAGGCAGATTCCAATATATACTGTTTATCTTGTTGATTTGGTGAGTCACCATTAATGGAAGTGAAATAATTCCAGTATGTATCTACACTGTAAAAAGTTTCTTGTCAAATAATTTTATGTATGTATGAAATCTTACCTTTATCAGAAACTTTATGTTGTAAATTTAATATCAAGTAATCAATCAGTGTTGGGATAGATTCTTTAACTGTTATAGACATTAGATCTATTTTATCAATGAGATGTTGTCTAAAGGTCTGAACCTCTAACCAGCAAGTTTCTCTTAGATCAAATTCTTGTTTTAAGAAATCTAGATTTTTAACTTTATTATCAGATATCAACTGATACCAGTACTTTAGATCATTATCTGTAGCTAAATGAGTTCCTTCAGAAGTGGATGACAAAAGCATACCCCGAGTATACATTATAGGGAATATAATAAAATTCCATTCTCTATATTTAGGATGCATGAATATAAAGTTACGATAGCTAATAATAATGTTTAATGGGTAACTAACTATATGTTTAAGTGTAATAGGTGAAGTACAAAATTCCTTTAGTAACCATAACATGGAGTTATTTACAATCATATTTTTTATGTGTTAAGGAGATTTCCATGAAGTGAATACTAATTAGCTCCCAGTAATCTTTCCATTTTGCATGACTGTTTATTTGAGATGCTGAACCAGTGTTATATTGATTTGGCACTCTTCAGTTTTTAAATGTTGGAAATCCGAAAAATTGGTGTGTTTTTGGACTACAAAAATACACAAGAGCACTAAAGACCCACCTTTTCAACAGATTTTGGCAGTTGAGAGAGTAAAACTGAGTTTTTGTTTTTGTATTTGGATTCAGTATTAAATCCAGTGCTACAAACACACACTGCCAAATATTACTTTAACATTCATTTAAATCTTTGGAGTTTTGAGAACTTATGTTTTTTTTGGTAACAGAGACTGTCCCAGGAATTCATTAAAGGTCCTAGTGTGAGCGGTAAAAGATGCGCTCCACCCACAACACAGTATTTTGAGATTCAGAAATATTTTAGCTGCTTTTTAGGAATTACCTCATTATCAGCTAATTTGCACGACTCAGAATTGCAGATACTGTGCAATATGCAGATCACTGTTGATCTGTATACTCATGTAGGCATTGACATCCCTCCTCATTCACTCTCCTGCACAAAGTAGACAAATACAAATACACACACACACACACACACACACACACACACACACACACACACACACACGCACACACACACACACACGCACACGTGCACACACACGCACACACACACACACACACACACACACACACACGCACACACACACGCACACACACACACACACACACACACACACACACACACACACACACACGCACACGCACACGCACACACGCACACACACACACACCACAGTCCCACTACCAATCCATGAATTGTCTGCTTTCCCCCTATCTAGTGCTTCCCCCCACCCCTAATCCCTGTACTAGCTGAATTAAGGCACCTGGATTTACAGTTCTCTTCGCTGGCTAGCATTTCCCCTACCCTCTATCCTCATAATAGTTTATGTGCCATTATAACAGCATTGCAGTTTCACTGGAAGTTGTGTTTTAACCAACATTCAGTCATTGGTGGTTAATGTTTCTCAAACCCTTGATCTTTGTACTGCTGTAAATGCTGTCATGACTTGTGATCCCCATACTGAAGTCAGTGTCATTATAGCACTTCAATTGAGAGTAATCCCTAGTGGCTCCTACCATCCCCCAATCCCTGTATTGAATTCGGTCCTCTTAATGACACATAAATGTAGAGTAATCCATAATGTGTAGTGACTTCCCTCACACCTACAATCCCTGCATTGTAGTCAGATTAGTGGTCTTATACCGGGATTGGCAATTTACAGTGCCAGCTGGCATTGAACAGTGACAAAAGGCAAAAACAGCTTTAAAGCTGTTACATGCATCACTCTGACACACTTATAAACAGAATGAAATGTCTGACATATTTTAAAGAAGTTTGTTCTTTAGTCAGACAATTTGTTTCTTCCTTTTCTCTGCATGACAGTACTGAAAGCTTAATGGCATTTAAAGGCTTTAAAAGCCAGTAAAACACTTTAAACTTCTACATTTTTCCCTTTTTTCTGTAACTGATAGTAAATGGAGCAGACAGTGCTTTGCATACTACAGACAATTATGACCAGGTCTCTCAGATCATAACTTTTGAGCTGAATTTTTGTTGTCGATGTCTCAAACATGGTCAGGGATCTGGGTATAGACATAGGGAGTAGCCTAACCTTCGACCACCACGTGAACACAGTAGTGAGAAAATCCTTTTATGTTGCATAACTTATAAGTAAGGGCATGACATCTAGGTCCAAAGAGGTCCCACTGTACTCCTCCCTTATCAGGCCTATCACACAGTACAATACTCCCTTTGGTATGTACCTGACCAGGCATATGCAACAACTAGAGCAACCACTTAGAATCCTTACAAAAAGAATACAAGGTGTAACAAGCCTGTCTTATGCAAAGCACCTTTAAACCTTTTCCCAATACTCAGTCTCCTATAAATTGTTGAGGGTTGAGCTATGCCTGGCTAAGAATGTATCCACAAACTCCCCACTTATAAATCTCCTACATATTCATATGTCAAAGAGTACCAGAAATACAAAGTCTAGGGACCTGAATTTTGTCTGTGACTTAAACAGAACATGCTGGAGAGACAGATATGTGTCCCAGAGATTCCACCTCCTTTAGAACAGGCTTCCCAGTTCCCATCCATGTGAAGCTGAGTTTGTCTATTACCCAGTTTAAGCACAACTTAGATCAATGGATGAGGAATTGGAAATTTATACCGGGCCAAGCATCCATGTCCCTTATGGACAGAGGTAGCTTATAAATGACTGGCCCTCAATGTCCTGTTTGGACACGACATCAATATTCCTTCAAGAAAACTTGGCACCTACCTTAGAGAGCATTATTGTAATTAGAAAATGGGTTATCTGTTAATTTTCCTGAATGAGGGAGGAGGACATGAGCACCACTGGATGACAATAAAATCAATTTACTAAGTAAGCACTTCTGTCTTACAGTGAAGATGTCTTCAGACTGTTAAGTTACACATAAACAAACCCATGCTCAAAAACATCCATTTATTTAATTTCAACAGAACACACAGGATGCATTAGTGAAAATGTATAAGTAAATGACAGGATATAACACCTCAATTATTCAGTTTAATGAACCTCCCGCTGACAAAATTCACATCTGATTCCTGTGGTATACAGGTGTAAGGGGATTGTTACATTATTTGTAACTAATACAGGTGGTGCATTCATAAAAGTACCATGATGTATACTTGTCGTAGTAACCTTTTCAGAATCAGCAATGACCCTAAAGGTGTTCCATGGTGTTTTAGTATGAAGACTTACAGCACTGTGTAGGGCTGGCTCTGTGGCCATGCTGAATGCTAATGAGTCAGTATGGGGGAGAGACACATGCTAATTAGCCATATGCTATCTTCCCTAAACTTCCTGCAGGAAGGCATCTACATGCTGGGAGATTCAAAAAATTGCTCAGCCATGTAGATCAGCATAGCTGGCCCCACCACTTCATGGTAGTACACATAGTCAAAAGGCTTTGGTTAACACGGATACAAAGAAAATTCAACTCAAAAGTGAAAGGTTATGATCTGTGACACCCAGTCATACTTCTTTGTAGTACATGAAGCATTGCCTGTGCCATTTGCTATCAGTTACAGAAAAAAAAGGAAAAAGAAAAAAAAAATGTTTTAAAGCTGTTTTTGTCCCTTTTATCACTGCTGGCACTGTCAGTTGCCAATCCTAGCATGAAACCTGATCTTAACAGCTGTTAGGGGTTTTTAACAAAAGCTTTTGTTAAGCACCTTTCTAGCATAACAAAATAATTAATAAGCTTATTTTTCCTGTTTCTGGAGTACAATCACAGAACTCTAGGCACTACAACAATATTTGACCTTTTACTAAAGAAACATAGATCATTAAATTCTCCCAGGACATCCTATGCCTAATGTGTGTGGCAACAGGTCTTTGTAGGAAACATTTTACTAAGTTAGCTAGAACTAAACTTCATGATGCGATGAAGTTTATAACGTTGATGGTAGCTTTGCATTTTGAACAAGAGGGGGATTTCTATACTTTGGAAGTTGAATCACTATGTGAGATGGATATAACATAATTGCCTCAAGTAGTTATTAGACAGCTATTTTTTTCTATTTGTTTGTGGTGGGGTAGGAAAAACACAACATTAAGAGACTTTTCTGAGATGTATTTTATTTGTGCAATAGACTGCAGACTGCTAATTAGATGCTATCAATATTATTCTGGATTACTAATGCCAAATGAAAGTTGCAATTAGCAGTACAACCATGGCACTTTAAAGTTACCTTTACAACATCATAATGACTGCCTATGGACAATACTTCTGAAGATTCTGAGGCTTGTTTTGTAAAGATCTGACCTTGAACAGAAGTACAGTCATTCTAGTTGGAGTATTCTGTCTGTTCAAGAAGTTCACAAAGAATATTATAATAATACCTATTTTTAATTACTTGTATAAAATTGTTATGATATTTCTCTTATATGTTAAAATAATAAACCTGTTTTGAAAGGAAAAAAAAAAAAAAAAAAAAAAAAAAAGTTCACAAAGATTCTAAATGATTATAATTCATTTGGAATGTTCACAAAAAGAATCAAAGGTACTTATAGCATGTGACAGCAGCAGACCTGACACTATGTACTTGTCTTTACTGAACTAGTTAAGACTAGCTTATGCAGTCTGAATTAACCATAGTATTGCCTAATAGGAATTTTTCATGCAGACTACAACACTTTCTAGTAAGGGCATTACCACATATGCTGAAAGTATCATTTAAGGATATTGTAAAGAGAAAAAGATCTGAGATCTTCCGGCTGGCCAACCTTCATGATTGGTCAGGAAAAATAAAAACTGCCAGCAGCAATTTGATTTTGCATGATGAATACCCCAAATAACCAGAATATGACTTTGTGAATGGGAGACGGTGGTATTCTCAATGCCCATGCTGTATCATCTATCACTTTGGCCCACACTTCTCTGACCTGAGGGCAGGATCATGTCATATGGAAAAGATTTGCCTTCTCCTGCTAACAACTCCAGCATTTGGTTAGTGAGTTGTTTTTTTCTGTAATTGTACTAGAGGGGGTTCTATGCCAGTGTAAGATGAGCTTTTTAAAAGCAAATCCAGCAAGCTCAGGCCACCTGTTATCATATGCTAAACATAAACAGCCCTCCCATGCCTCACTGGTGACCATGAATGCCCATTGTTTATTTCATTTATCTAAGCTGGTAGCTGAACTTGTCTCAACGGCATCTGAAAGCAATCTGAAGTATACACTGAACCTGGCCATGTTATTTGGTGGGTTCTTAACTATGTTATTCTCAATAGCAGTAATGTATTTAGTCAGGGATAGGCTCACAGCACTACCATTTAGTAGTGTAGCCAGACAGGCTAACAACTGAAAAATGCCACCTGCAGGTAGATAATGCTGGGAATGTTGTTTTAAATTGGTCCCAAGTGGTACAGGAATTAAAGGAGCTGTTCCACACATCTGATATGTATAGGACTCCAGCTATGATCTAATTTTTCCAAACAATGAGCTCATTATTAATCCGTATGAATCGGTGATTACATATAAATGTGGTGGTAAGTGATATTTTTTTGTTACTCAGATCCTCTCTCCCCATTTCTTTCTTCAACCAATACTCAGTCCTGCCTGGTTTGGTTCCCAGATGTTGTGTGCAGGAGTGGACTTATCATCAGGTAGAAGCAAACTTTTGTTTGTGTCTTTCGGCTTTTCCTGGTTAGGGGTCATCACAGCGGAACTCCGGTCCACTAATGATTGGCAGTAGAGTTTTACGTGATGGCTTGCTGGGCCATCAGGTAGAAGCAAACTATGTAAGGTTATTTCAGTCTCAAACCATGGCAGCTTCTTTGGTTCCTACATCTTGCATAATACCACAGTAGGCTTATTCTATCATATTTAAGTAGGACTGTCACTCCAAATCTGTCAAGTTTAGTCAGGTCATACATTTTTTTTATACCTAGTCTTAGTTGTTTAGATTCCCAAATAAAGTTAAGCAGCCTTTTTGGGCTAACTGAGCATAAGATGAACACAAGGTAAGAGGAAGATATCTTGTCATATATAGAAGTTTAGGTAATATAAGCATTTTCACTGCTTGGATTTTACTTAGGAAGTGTAAATTGAGTTTTTTCCATTTTGATAAGGTTGATTGAAGGTAAATTAGTATAGGTAGGAAATTGCCTTCAGCCCATTTGTTTGAGGAAACACCCAGGACGATTCCAAGATAATGAACTTTATTAACTACCCTAATACTCAGAGGAGTGACTATTTCCTCCTCAAAATGATAAAGTTTGGCTAGTGGAATCAGTACAAACGTATTACAGTTAAACCTTAGTCCTGTTATAGTCCCTAATTATTCAAAAGTATTAAAAAGTGGGGTTAATTGTGTTTTTTGATTTGCTATCCAGAGGACACAGTCATTCCCCATCCAAGTTATAAGTGGGACCATACTTTACCCTAAATTGATATTAGAACAGTAGAAGTTGTGCATATCTGTCCATGACTCTGATGGCTAAAATGAATAGTAGGGGACACAATGGACATCCCTGACATGTACTCTGTTTACAATTATAATGTCAGAAATAATGTTATTGGTATACACTCTAGCCATTGGATTGTTATAAAGTGTTTTAACCCATGCTATGAATTTCTGTGGAAATACATAAAATTCCATTGCTTCCATAAAAATGACAATTATAACATGTCAGAAGCCTTGTAAAAGTCAATCAGTAATGTTCATGCTCCTAGATCTAATTGTTGACAGTATTTCTATACATTCAGCTACATCCTGATAGCATTAGCCATTCCTCTTCTGCCCTTCAAAAATGCTAAGTGGTTATTGGCTATAAAGTTACTAATAATTCTTTCTATTCTCACTACCAGAAATTTAGCAAACAAATTTAAATCTGTGTTGAGTTACTATATGAGTCAGTAGTTGGCTGAGTCTTGTAGGTCTCTGTAGGGCTTAGGGAATATTATAACCTTTTTTTGTGTGAAGGTATGGAGGAAACCCTTGGCTTGATGGCCTGACAAAACAAAATATAGGAAGGGTAGGCTGAGTTAACTTTTAAAAGTTTTCTAACTTTTAAATGTTTTGTAGAAGTCAGCACTCAAGCCATCTAATCCTGGGGATTTCCCCTTACTCAATATCATAGTAGCTTTCTCCACCTCTTCTAATGTAATGGGGGCTTCCAGGATTATTAAAATTTCAGTTGGTATGTTATGTCTGGGAATATCTGCCATAAAGGCAAGTGTTGTAGTATACCTTAAATCTGTAAAACTAGCTGTAACTGAATAATCCTTAGCTAAAATTCTATTAATCTACCATATATTTGTTGTAATAATACCAGCTCCATCACCAAGTACTACAAGTGGTTTTAATATGTTCCTTACATTTCCAGACCAAGTGTTTGTTAGATGCAACACTGGCTGCCAAACGGAACAATTTAATTCTTTCATACTTTTCTTAAATGTGCCAGTGTTGAATCTGTTTTATTTGTTGTTTCACCCAGTTTTCCCTTACTAATATTTCTCTATTTATGAATATTTTTGTTACTATGGTGAAGCTCTTGCAAATGTCTATCCAATTCATTTTCTTTATTTTTCTTTGACTTCTTCCTTCTCTCTGTTATTTCCTCCACAAACTTCCTACATTTTATTTCAAATAATTCTCAATCACTTCATCTCTGGAAGAAGGTTCCCAAAAGGCCCCAATAATAGTAAGCCACTAGAAAAACTAATGTATAGCAATAAGGGGTCTAGCTATTCAAGTTTCATCAGAGCATGATCCAAAAAAGGGGTCAGTTGTATAGCCCTTCTATTAACTACTGCAAGCAATTGTTTATTGAGTAGCCAGTAATCTAGCCTACTCACAATACTCGGTGCATGGTATGTGTAATCAAGCTCAGTGGGGTGAAAGATCCTCCATACATCATATAGCTCAAATTTCTCTCTAAAAGTATGCAGAAGCTTAGAGACCTTAGGTAGATGTACACAGCCACTTAGCTCTCTATCTAACATACAGTCAACTACCACATTAAAATCCCCTCCAATGAGAAGGGTAGATGCAGGGGAATATATACTTTTTATTGCCTTCCTAAATTGCCTTAGAACTGTCAGATCATCCTCATTGGTACCATAAATATTAGGAAGGAACAATGTACCCCATTCTGTTTTTATTTTCAATATTATCCATATGCTGATATTGTCCATGCAAACCTGTTCTACTCTCCTGCCTAGTCCTTTGTCAATTAGAATAGATATCCCTCTCTTGGATGATGTAGAACATAAAAAAACTTCTGTTCTGCCCATGTCATTAAATATTCATATGCTGATGACTTACTGATTTTGGTTTCATGTAATAAAATTACATGAGCACTTGCCTTTTGCACATATTTCAACATGGAAGCTACTTTAATAGAAGTTGAAATATTCCATGCAATTAGGGAAATGTCCAAGTTGTACTTGTGATGCCCCTGCTCTGGGCCAGTAATCAAGGAGCCTTAATCCTCACCACTAACACTGAAGAGAGACATTCACTTGGAACAAAAATAGATACACACAGTACTTCCAGATGCAGGTCTCTGTACCAAGCACACTTTCCCGTAAGAGTGCACAGGGAACAAACTCAGTCTGGGGGCTGAGTTCTCTTTCTCTCTCCACTCCTCCAATAAGAATTCTCACTGACACAGCTGTAGAGTTGAGTCCACAGCCAAGTGTTCCAAGCCAAGTCTTCTACCACTCTCTCTGTGAAACCAGTGCTCTGTGTCCCTTCTGCAAGTAGCTGACACACGTACTCTTTGAGATTTGATTTACACACACACACACACACACACACACACACACACACACACACACACACACACACACACACACACACACAAGGCAAAGGCTGGCACAGATTTACTAGCTATGCATCCTTTTGCCCAGACTATAAGGTAGTTATCACTGCCACCAGCCAACTCCTTATCAGCTAATTTAAGGCCTGTAATAAAGGGTGTCCAATTTTATTGTGTAATATTAATATTAATACAAATGTTAGTTTGACCAAGATCAAGGCTATTAGGAGTGTCCCATATAGTGTCACCCGAATAAATATACAGGTATTCTCAAAACTTAAATATCTCTAGACAGATCAGCCACAATGAAAAGTTTAAATATATTTAATAATAAGTAATAAAAAAAAATATACTCAGTATATATTCACAGTGACATCATAGGTCAAAATCACAGGAAATATTTAAAACAACATTTCAGGGCAGTTTCAAATAAATAAAGAAAAATATATAAGCTAAGCTTTGCTATATTCCTGACTTTATCCAAGAGAATTATACTGTTCCCTAGAAACTTACTTAATCAGAGCAAGGCAGATGTGTGGTGAATGGTTCTTATCAGATCTAACACAGAATACAGAATGCTCTGTCTCTCTCAGAGAGTTCTCAAATTAATATCTCAAATATTAAAGTTGGGATAACTTGCAGAATGACATCATTTCTTGTCATCTGACTCTATACCAGGTGAAACCCCCACTGCTAGAAGTTGGTAGTATTTAGCATCTACCTGTGAAAATACATAGACCTCAGATCTTTGGCAGATGCTGGACATCATAAAACAATTGCATTCATTCATACTTTCTGGGGTAGTAATTAGTTCACTCCGAAGACAATGCAGAAAGCTTCTCAGCACAGACTCTGTGTCTATAGCTGCAATGAAAACTGAAAGATACCATCTTTTATATTGTAGTGATAAAGTAATTTAATTTCAGCTGTTTTTCTGAAGTTAACCTCCTGTATTCCATTTTCCACTGTTAAAACATACATTTAAATAGTTACAATAATGCATGTATATTTCTGTTCTACTCCAGTAGGGCACTCTGTGGTTACATTTCAAACAGCACTTTGCAAAAACCTTTTCAACACACACTTCTGTACCAGCAGTTTGATATACACATGACATACAGTTCTAATACATTTGTAACACAAGCATCTTATGTAAATCATGTTGATATTCACAAATGACATATAATTATTTACAAAATTCCAGATAGCTGTGCTAGCAGTATCCCCCATTGTCACAAATTACATAAATGATTATCAATTATGCAGCAAAAATATAACGGCATAAAATCTAAAGAAAAAAAATGAAAATTCATATCCCAAGTGAATGCTGTCCAAAAATCTCCACAGTACTCTTCATTATGGATCTAAATATGGTGTACAGACATAAACACATTCATTCAGGTAGGCTTTGAGCTGAGATACATACTGGAGTCTACTAGGCTAAGGTTCTGTATTATTCAGAATATTTTCATTGGCTTTTGTCATCTGCATACTGGCTTTTCCAAAAGACTGTAATCTAAAGCCAATATTTGTAAGTGCAGCCATCAGGTCTTGTCTGCTTTTCTCTTCTCAAAGCACTTAAAAGCCATACTTAAACATAAAGCTTGAGAAATAGCTATACTCCACAGCTTAGTGGACACTTTCTTTTTGCAAAAATAACCAGACTGGCAGTCAGACGAACAACTAACATCTGGAAAGATTTATTTAATTGTGTTATGAAACAAGTTGTTCTATTCAGCACTGCTAACTGTGGGGCAGTATACAGATAATAATAATGTAAGTCAACACTTTACCGGGGTATTCCTGTTGCTGTGCAAAAAAGCTCTTTAATGTCACTTGGGCTGCAGTGTTTACTGAAGACCACCTGCAAAACAATAGCATAAAAACAACACAATAAATGTGTAGTTAGCAATACTGCAGTTCATTAAGGCATATATGATAAATTTATTGCCAAATATCATTTCATTCATTCATTAAATATCATCCATAACTCTTACCACTTAGCATCAACTATTAACACAACACTTGCATGGCATTTTTGCAAAAACTGTGTCTCTGTATTCTGTTTTTTTTTTTTTGGTAATGGAGCAGAGGAGCAGATGTAGCACTGGTTCTTGTTGCTGTTGTTGTTTTGTTTGTTTTTTGATCAACTGGTGATCGGCCAGTTATGTTCAATCTGTTGCCATTCAATAATGTAATTTTTTGATATATGGTCATGCATACCTCCATATATATATATATATATATATATATATATATATATATATATATATATATGTTTAGTACTATTTATTGAATCATCTATTCACAGAACAGCAAATTGTTGAAAATAATTTGATGAAATGCATTCAATCGAAAATTCATTTCACTGAATCTAATTTAATTGAAAATGCAAAACACAGAAGATATTATTTTCTCTGTGGTTGCACAATCACAGAGAAAAGAGAATACCATACACACTGAATCACTGTGGCACACAAACTCCTAAAGATGGGAACACAACATGAAGGTGGGAATCTGCAAGGTATAAATTATGACTACACAGCATTTTAATGCCTACTAAGACCTTAAATCATAAAAGCAGTGATTATACCTTGATGCAGTTTTTAGTGAAATGTTATTCAATGAAATGAGATTTTGATGAAATGCATTTGAGTGAATTTTATTCAACAGATTGCAATTCAGTGAAAAGCTACTAACCCATATATATGGTTTCTGTTTGTTTGGTCAATGACTGCATTGCTGAACAGGGCAGATAAAAGTACAATGTTTGTTGGTCAAATGTCTGATTTATCAAATGGATGTTTTGACGGGTGTTTGTTTCATCAGAAGAGCTAAGCTGGATGTGTAGTAGGTATTTATTGTTTCATCAGAAAGCTAAGTCAGATGTTTAGTAGGTATTTATGTGTGTGTGTTTGAACAAATGTGTGGGTTAGGGTTAAATTAACGGTTACATAAAGGGATAGATTGTGTATGTGTGAGCGTTTAGGGTTAGGGTTAAGTAAGGTACAGATTTATTTTATGTGTGTGTGTGTGTGTGTGTGTGTGTGTGTGTGTGTGTGTGTGTGTGTGTGTGTGTGTGTGTGTGTGCGTGTGTTTGTGTGTGTGAGTGTGTGTGCATGTGATGAGTGTCTGAGCTGTCTTGTATTGTGGTAGTGTTATGGGAAGGTTGTTTTTTTCCTGCGATGCTTTTCCCTAGGCTGCATCTTAAATAAATAAAAAAAAACTTCCCATAACAATACCACTATTTAAACAAATTTGAGCTAAATGTTGTTGGATTTTGGAAAGTACATCAGAAAAATATATGTTTCCTTTTTCAATGTACTGTGTGCCGATGTGTTGTATAAGAACTATATGAATTGGTCGACATGTCTTGGTTGTTGTTTTCTGTGTCAACCAAGTAATATGACATAATGACTAGTCATTATATATATATGGGTTTATGTAGGTTGGTTAAAGTATGATTACTTCAAATTCTGCTCTCTTAGGAATAATGCATTGAAAAACAGAATTATCAAAATAAGACACATTGAAACAAATAAGTGCTTTTTGCAGAGAGACAAGCTCCTTGCACTCACCATGTGGAGGGCTGCATCCACTATACGCACCACTAATTTAAATACCTACTCTGAGACTGCACAATGTGAGAGGAAAGGGAAAATTACTATATTTCCTCTACTCTGACAAATATCAAATGTCCACTAACTTCTTTTTAACTGTATTTCCTTCTATCACTTTAATTCAAATGAAATGCATTCAAAGTACACTTAAACCAACCATGGTTAACCCCACCAGACACTCTCACACACACACACACACACACACACACACACACACACACACACACACACACACACACACACAGACACACACACACACACACACACACACACACACACATTGACAATCGGGCCTATAAACCTGAGAAAAAATAGATCGGAAAACAGCCAACACCTAATCCAGAGTGTCAGTCCATTCCCAAGGAAAACCACAAGACTTCTTACCCTGGAAAAACTGAGGTCTGTTACCGCTATCTACTGAACACAACAGGTAAGAGGCTAGAAATATGAGGAATTAACCATAGGAACCTCCCTCTGTGAGCATTCCACCAAAAGGGAGGGAAATAAGTGACGGATGCCTCTTACGATTCCAGACTAAGAGCATAAATTCTAAAAAAGTATCCAATGGTCGCCATGTCAAATACTGAAGAGACCAGAAGGCCAGTACAGAATAGAACTACTAATTTATTAATAGTCTCAGCAGTCTGAGTTGAAGTGTCCATTCCTAATGGTTCTCTAAGGGATAAAAGGAAACAACAACTACTCAGTGAATAGTTATACAGAAGTCACTTAATCTCTTCCTTGTCAAATCTTAATGTATGATAGACTGGAATGGAATTGGGCAAAAAAGTCCTAGTTTAGAACAAAGATTTCCTCTCCTCCTCCTTCCTGTCTCACCTTCATGAAGGGCTCCAACATATTTGGTTCTAACTGTTGTATCTTGTTCAGTATACAGATTCCTTGGACAGCAAATAAGATGACCCAGGATCCCTATTCCTCTTAGAACTTGCCACAGTCTGTTACAGCCCAAACAATGAAATGCTTCAGAGTAGTCAATAATGTAGAAATAAATATTTTTTCTCAAACTCCCTTGCTTTCTTTGCTATTGAGAAGAAGTTGGCAATTGACTGAGATCACCAGTTTAGCATCAGATACAGAACATAGACAGTCATCATTATGATGTTTAGAGTTTTGAGTGAGTACTAGTTGTTGGCTACAGAGCAGAGTTTTCTGGGGGTATACCATCTTAGAAACTGTCTCGTGACAGACATCATTTAAGGAAACACATTGATATAGCTTTTAAAAAAACAGACAAAAGCAGTCAAATTGCAATTATTAATTTAGTGTCCTATGTTAACACATGTAGGAAGCTGTCAGCTAATCCCTCGATTTTGTCTAAAAGTTTATCAGGAAAGGAAAACAAATGGATATATTGTGTCAAAATGTTCATGTTTCTGCTACTTAAGTATGCAAGAGTTGTCTTATTTTATGTACTTCCTAAAATTCACAAAAATTTAGAAAAATACTAGGTAGGCATACTATTTCTAGTTGAGGGTCCTTGAAATAAAAGACAGGTCATTTTACTGATTTCTTTCTGCATCCCCTTGTAACAGAGAAACCATGTTATGTAAGAGATAAAGATTTTCTTACTAAAGAATTTTACCTGACATCCTAAATATCACTTATTATGTTTGGATATTGAATCTTTGTATACATCTGTTGTTCATGATTGTGGGATTCAGGTTCTTAAGCTTTATTTGGAAGCTATGAATGTTCGCTTTATTGATGTGGTCTTTCCATATGGGTTAATTTAATTTGCTCTTAACAAAAACTTTTTTTTTTCATATTTGGTGATGCTTTTTACTTGTTACTAATTGGTACTCAAGTGGACCAGCATGGCCTTCAGCTATTCCCAATTTAAGTATAGCTTGGTGTGAATAATTTTATGTGTTACAGGAAATGGCTAATCTTTAAAAAAATATTTAGTTGTATGTTTATGGGCTATTGATTATTGCTTGTGTATATGGCAAGATGCTTTACCTACAACTTATTTTGTAGACTGGTTAAAATCTAATATTTATGATTATAAATGTGCCTAAAATATTGGTAAGAATTAATTATTTTCCAGTTTTGATGCTTATTGCAGTACTAGGTACAAGTACTGGGTCTAAATATTTTCTATAAACAATGCTAATCTGTAGTATGTGCATTATTGTAGTATTCATCCTTTAAATTTGAAGAATTTAATTTCGCATGCATAATGTTTTAAGCATTTTGGAAATGGTACAGGAATATTATATTATTTTGAAATGCTAAACATATTAAAAAAGGATTTTTATAGAAGGGTATTCTGAAAATTTTTTAAATAAAGACATAATTGTAGTGGTAAGTGGATAGAGAAGAATTATTGGTTGAAAAATGTAGGAATAATTACATGTCTGATCAGCCCCTTGTCTCATTCAGTTGCAGGGAAAACAAGGCATATTATTCATTCTTAGTGGAAGACGTTAGTGTCTAAAGCTGATTATTGGAAATAATAAGCCTTTACCCCAAAGTTTGATTTTCAAATGGGAAATATCTGAAACAATGTTTGGTACTCAGTGTTTATAAAAGAATATACTAGACCCACTACTTAAGAAGGTTGTAGTAAATGTTTGAATTTGGTATTTGCAGAAATGGTGATAAATGATCCACACTTATTATTCCAGTTAATGTTAAGTTTGTAATATTAATTATACCATTACATATAGTAGTCATGTAGTTTATGTGCTGCTTTCTTCCTGCTGGAAGAGCTATGTTGGCATGACATATGGAAATTTATAGCTAAGAATCTGGGAATATATTTGGGCCACCCTGCTAGTAAGCACTTTATACAGGGTCATGGAGTCAAGTCACTGATTTGAAGTTTATGGCTATTGACTGTATAAGAAATATTAACAGACAAGGTAAACTACTTTCATTTATGCAAAAAAGAGCAGTGCTGGATTTTAATTTAGATAAACTTAAGGGGTTGAATGATTCAGTTTGTTGCCTTTTCTGAAATAAAAATGCTACCATCTAGTTTTTAAAACTGTACAAATTACAATGTACATGATCAAAATTATAAACAAATTTTAGATGTTGTTATTCTTGAAAATCAACAGTTTTTGTTGATAAGGTGTTGGGGTCAAACTGCATTATTATTTATTAAAATGTATTTTCTAGCATAGGAAATTAGTTTTTTGTTTGTTTGTTTCAGAATGCAGTTTTAAATGTGTTGTTAAGATTGTAATTATTGAAATAATAACACAAAATTTCAAATGCATTTAGAGTATGTATGGCCACATGGTCACAATTAATTTTATTTATTTTTATTTGTTTTGTGGGGTAGATGCTGATCCCCACAGACCTTTTTCAGACTCAGCGTGGGAGCAGTGTCTGGTTAAGTGACTTGCTCAGAGTTACACAGTTAGGCAATGAAGGCTGAGGGAATCAAATCTTGTACCGCTGGACCGCATGAAACATAGACGCGTAATCCTTTAAGCCAACTGCCAGACAGTTAAGGGTATTTGGAGCCAAAGCACTTAGGTTGTCAATGTTCCAAGCTATTCCTTGCTGCTTTGAAATAAAACACTTATCTGGAGGTGTTAGAGAGATTTGTCTAGATACTTCTATTTTAGGTTCATAGGTTCATAGATTAGTACTAGGCTAATTGCCCTTATGGGCCATTTTAAGCCTAGCCAATTACCCCCTGTGAGAATCAAACCCTGTACCTTGTGTCTGTAAGGCAAACACCTTAACCATTATGCCAACCTTTCTACTTTAAGTGAAGATAGTGTGTTTTCGTGATTTTTATTTATTTATTTATTTAATATTTGTTTACCGGGTTGGTCCGACTGGACAACAGTGTCCATTTTCAGTGGAGGCTCGAGGAGAAAAGCTCCAGCAAAGTGTATTTTAAAAAAAAATCACTGGGCCATTGTCGGGAATTTGCCGTTTCCTCCACTGTAGTGTGATCTAAGAATTGGTATATTTAAGTGGGGGGGTGTGGAAGGCGAAACCCCTCTACTTCATTGTGTCTGTTGATTTGTTTGCTTTTTTGTTGGCCCAGTGATTTGTTTCCCTGGGAAAAAATCGCTTTTGTGACCATTCAACATTTAGGTATTTCGATGTATGTCTCAATGTAAGGGCATTCGACGAACAGCCCTGTCGACATGGTAATATAGACCTGGAAAGCCAGCTGTGGGAGGTCATTATTTAAGCAACCATCAGGTTCTTATAGGTTCATAGGTTCATAGGTTGGTACTAGGCTATCAGCCCTAGGGCCTATACAAGCCTAGCCATAACAATTCCCTGGCTATTTCTTCCCACATTATTTACTTTCCTGGACCCCTGTCTAGCAGGGCGACTGACGTGATCCCTGGGGTGAATTTCCTTTCTCCCGTCCAATCGTCAAGGTTCCTCTTGAAGAGGTCCAAAGAGGCACTCTGCTTGACATGTATGGGCAATCTGTTCCAGAGTCTGGGGAGTCTCTGGGTCAGGAACCTATCTCTCCAGCATGTTTTGTTTATTGTGATGACAAGGTTTAGATCCCTGGAGCGTGTAGCTCTGAGGGATTGGGATTTCTTTAAGTGTAGCATGTCCAACAGCTCTGGGTTTGACATGGCCTTGTATGTTAAGCAGAGATCACCTCGGAGTAGACGATATGCGACAGAGTATAGCTGGAGTTTTTAAGGCGGTCAGCATAGGGCATCTGCTTTAGGCCTGTGATTCTTTTAATGAGGTATTTCTGAGGCCTTTCCAGTTGTTGCAGATGTCTTGAGAGGTACATACCAAATGGGGCATTGTATTCTATAATGGGTCTAATGAGGGATGAGTACAGTGGGACAATGACCTCCTTTTTTCTGGATGAAAAGCCCTTCGTGATGAGGTGTGCCACATAGAAGGATTTCCTGACTGTTGTGGCGATGTGGTTATCGAAGGTGAGACCACTGTCCACCTGTGTCCCTAAGTCTCTTATCACACTTTCTGTGTTTAGTGTACTGTACTATGGTAATTCATGGATACATGTTTTTTCCCAAAGGGGATAACAATACATTTCTTGGCATTGAGCTTGAGCCCATGGCTCTGGCACCAAGCATCTGTTTCTGTAAGGCCCTTTTGTAGAGTATCCACATCATTTGGGGATTCAATAATGGCTCCCAGTTTGCAGTCATCTGCAAACTATGTTAGCCCTGGCCCCTGATTTCCTTGTGTCATAGGAGGTTTAATAATTAACATAAAGAAGAAACATATGCATTCTAACTTCCTAGGGGGACCATAGTTTAAACTCATTTCTCTGGAATATCTGTATACTGCAGTACATGCAATATACATAGTTCATTAACATTTAAAGGCATATACCACATCCTTTATATCAATTCATTCTAGATCTAGGGATGTCATTATCCCTCATTATTCAGCCCTGTTTAGGCCTGTCATTGAATATAATGTCCCCTTTGGTATGTATTTGTGCAGACCCATGCAACAACTGGAACACCCACAAAGATACCTTACTTAAAGGATACAAGGCCTAAACAACATGTTCTACATGGACTGACTCAAAGCCCTGTCACTATACTCGGTGTACTACAGACTGCTAAGAGTTGACCTGTGACTGGCATACAAGGCATCCTCTAACCAATTACTGATGGATTTACTGCAAGCCAGCGAGTCAAATGGCATCAGAAATACTCATTCTAGGGATATTCTCCAACATCAAATGAACTGTTTGAAGGGACGGGTATATCCCACAGAGGATACATCCTCTGTGGAACAGACTCTCCATCCATATAAAACAAAGTTCATCAGTCCATATTCAACTGCAACTTAGATCGATGGCTGGGAATTGGAATATTTACCCCAGGACTGCCCTCTGTACTACTAATGGAGAGAGACAGCTCCTAAATGCTTTACCCCATGCACGGGTCCCCTCAAATTTAGGGTAATATATAGTTATCGACCATGGCAAGGGTAAGGTCAATCTATAACCAAATGGGATAGGTTATATCTAATACAAAAAGGGAAAGAGGATTGACTTAAAATGACCCACAAAGACAGCTAGCCTAGTACTTACCTATGACCCTATGAACCTATACAAACATATACATATATGAAAAAGCATGCTTTATATAACATTGAATTAAGCTATACTGTGCATATCATAGTTTATCTCCATCAGAATCAAACTCTTTGTGCGTACTTAGTGAGATTTTTATACAAATCCATTATCAGTTCTTAGAATCATGTTTAACTCTGGAACAGTCTCTCTCTCTCTCTCTCTCTCTCTCTCTCTCTATATATATATATATATATACATATATCTCTCTCTCTCTCTATATATATATATATATATATATATATATATATGATTCTTCAATGAGCCACCATAATTGCAGAATTTAACCAGACCGAGTGGGCATTTGTATTTGGCACAGTCCTTCCTGTAGTAAAGCATCATTTAGAGCAGGGGTCTGAAACTCAACTAACCATGAAGCCTGCGTCAAGACCAGTAGCTGCAGTCTCCAGGCAATTAGTGCAGCTAGGAATCTGGTGGACTAACTTCCCTCTTGCAGCATTATTCTGCTTTGAGGGGCTACTTAAGGACCAAGAGCCATGAGTTTGAAATCTCTTATTTAGATGCACAGGTTCAGGAATTTTTATCTCTGCAACTCATAATGATCACAGTTTTCAGTTTTTGTTTATCTTTAGTTGGACTGGTTGTGACGCTTCTGGTTGCACATCTTCCTGTAACTTAGGTCTTGTACAAATGTTTACAGTTTCTTCTATACAGCTTGCCACCTTGCAAGTAAACTACAGTGGGTCTGGGTTTGGCTGCTGTACCAACAACTGCAGTTTCCTGAGCCTTTCGAAGTCTTACTTTGTCTTCAGTCTGTAAATAAGGACATCTTTTCATAACAGTAGTTCTGTCTCTGATAATTTCTTCCAGGATTTATTTTAATATATGATGATATTCTTGCATCAGCAATGTAGCTAAAGTAGGCAACCTGCTTTTCAGTGTTCTGTCCATTGGAAGTTGAACTAGTGATAGACCCAGCAGTCCAGTACTCCTATATTCCAAAAGTGCAAAATATCCATCTTCATAGCTTTTGATAGAGCACCTTTTCATGACATTCTACACTATTAGGATAAATTTCAACTTTTCCATTGGACTGAGAATACTGTGGCCTGGAATTTACCATATCTGAATTCCAACTCATGCACAGCTCCTCTGAATTTCTGACTTTTATCATGTAGCCCTTTCACAGATATGGGGGTATCAGGTATCCATATCTGAAGAACATGTACTTTACTGCACTAATTACATTTGTATTTGCTGTGCCTGTCATTTTGATTATTTCAGAGAACCGGAATAATAATTTACACATTATTAAACACATGGTTTCTTTGAAATTAAACAATCTGTATGGAATTGCATTCATGAGTCATCTACAACTGGATCTGAAAGCATCGCTTCCTTTAGACTGTTGTAATATGAACTGCAGATCTTTACCAGTTGCTCTTGGCTTATATGAGTGGCTATTCCTTGCCAAACCATTATATTTCTTCCCATTTTCATTGACCTTTATACTATTTGCCTTTTCTTAGTTGACTTGAAATTATTACCTTCTCAATTATGGATATCTAGCCTTTGGCACAAATGATCTCTTGCTGACAGAAAAATAAGAATTCCTTTCCTTAGTAAATACTTTTGCTCATATATCTTTCATTGAAAATCCTTCTAGTAACTGCATTTCTAAGAGCCTAGTATTCGCAGTAAGGGCTGCAGTAAAAAAACGTTTTTCCACCATGTGCAGATTTGCAATAAAGAGACACATAAGTCACAGTGTCTGAAGGGGGAGTAGCAGAGGATTTGAACTACTGTACTGATATATGCTGAATAACTGAATTGCTATGGTAATGAAGGTACATTCACTCTATTATTGGCTAATTTGCATGTCTCTGAATCACATTTAACCACTGCAAAGGCAGATCAGAACTTTCCTGCTGTAGTTAACAGTGGAGGCTGATGCCTTGTGTTAGCACAGGTACCTTCTCATTCATTCTCTCACAGAAAATGCACACATATAAACACATACATAGACACACCATACTTGTCCCTGTTTTGTCATAATATCCCTGATGTCTACTTTTTCCTCTCCTTGTAAATTATGGATGCTTACAGTCAGTCATTAATTACAGGCATTAGAGTTTTATATTTCATATCCTTCAGTAAATGCTTGTTAGTGCATAAGCTGTTATTCTAGGGACATTGCAAGAAGAATAATTAAAATCAGACCTTGTGTCTTTGTCCCACTGTTACTTTTTGATTTGTGTGCATTTCTTCCACTACAAGGTAGTGAGGTATGATTCTTGTCCATCTCCCTTGTAGCTCATGAATTGTTGCAGGTACTGAATAATGTCCAAGATCCTCCATATCTCAATATATGTTATAGAAAATTCAAGATCCTCACTATATGTTATTTATGTCTATCTATCTATCTATATATATATATATATATATATATATATATATATATATATATATATCTCCAGCACTGGCAGCAGCAGTGCAACTCCTTTTATCATTTATCCCACCAGTGATGATAGCAACTGTAGTCATCTGATAACAGCAGCATAACATTGCATCTAGCAGGCATGTGCAGAGTGCATGACAGTGTAGGTGAAGAGGCAGCATCTAGTCCACAACTATGGATCATAACATTTACTGTGTGATAGTGTAAAGGTAGAAAGATAATACTTGATACATGCAATGTTACCTGTGGGCTGTGCTAATAATGCATGGTCAAATCACAGTGTATATCAGATATGTCTCCATATATCATACACATATTTATTTTTCATATTGTCATAGCTGATATAGCTTGTACAGTGTTTAGTGGTTAGTGGCACAAGTGCTAGGTATACCACTATACTGAAGGGGGAGTAGCAGAGGATTTGAACTACTGTACTGATATATGCTGAATAACTGAATTGCTATGGTAATGAAGGTACATTCACTTGTAATACAAACCATGATTTTATCGCAATCACAAATGTTTTTTTCTTTATATAACAGCTGCTGTTATTTTTTAGTTTTCCCTGTATACAGGTAAGTGCAATTGTCATTTCCAGCATAGCTTGTTTGTTTTTTTAATGTAATACTTCTGCTATTTCTTTGCTTTTTGGTTGAGGTATGTGTTACAGTAGTTAAAATTGTGTCAGATTTAAAATGTGTCATATACAGTGCCCATAATGATAATGTTGGTGATGGTCCCATAGGACATGGGTAAGAGCCAGCATATGAGATTGATACTGAGTTGGAACTATAACAAAATCTACCAGAAGTATGGGGAAGCTCTTAGCATTGAGAGAACAGGGTTGTGGGACCTAGACATTGACAAAGAGGTCCTACCCAATGATATGGAAGTTTGAAAAAGCTTAACTACCTTCTCCTAGGAGGAATCTCCATGCCTGGGTGTAGTACTTTGTTCAGACATGTGTTGTCCAGCATATACTCATCCACCATGCTTAAAGACATTCTCTTGGCCATGTCCAGCACTGTTCCCAATGTGTGTTTTGATAAGTCTTCAGTAGTGTGTGGACAGAGGCTGACATGGAAACAATGTATGAAATAATTTTCCATATTATGCTCATCACTGCATTGTCCATGGCCTCCACCATTTCCATTTACTGGTAAATTCCTAATAATTTATATATATATATATATATATATATATGTGTGTGTGTGTGTGTGTATATATGTATGTATGTATACAAATACATATATGTATATATGTTATATATATATATATATATATATATATATATATGTAAATAAACTTTTTTCTTTCCAAAGATATTGCCCATCATTTTTCTACTCTATTTTCTGTATTTATTTTTTAAGTTATTATATGCTTTGTTTTCCATATTTCTGTTATGTAATTCCAGCCCAGGATATACCTGTCTGCTTATTTTTGAAATATACATACCAGTCTGTCCAATTTCCATAGCAAATTAATCCAAGATAAATGATTCTTCTTTAGCCTTTCTATTTTTGTCACATTTTCTTCATCATTACTGTTCCCCCATTAATTTTAATATATTTTCCTTCCTTAATCACATTTTTCATATTAACATATATTGGCATATATTGCTAAATGGTCTAAAAACATTATCAATTACCTCTCTTAAAATTTTATTACTTCTGACTTAAAAAAATAAATTTCAGCTTAACAGTTTGTTTTCTAAAATGTATAACCCATATCCTTTCCTTTTCCATCTGAAGATTTCTACCTCTCATGAACTCACTTGCTTTTCTAACATCATATGCAATTGTTCATCTTCTTCCTCATAAATTGCAATAAAAATCTCTCAGTATTACAATTTTCATATTCATTACCATATGTGGCTTTAAACATTTAAATAACTGCTTCCACTCCTTCATTTCTGCATAAATATAAATACCAATTGTTCTTATTATTTTATCCTCTCATCTTATATCTTGCAAACACTTTACTATACCCCATACTATTGTAAAGTCCATAATTTTCACACTGCACTTCTTCAGTAAAACAGAAAAAAGAAACTCTACTTGAATATTGGTGTTGAAACTAAATTCCATAAAATTTTATTGCCCCACAACCTCTCTGTTTGAATCCTATTATTCCAATTAATAAACCTATCTTGTAAAACTATTAAATCATCATCTTGCTTACTAGCCAACATAAATTCTTCTAGAATCATGTTAATACTATTAACATCCAAACATATTAGTCTTTATTTTCCATTTCTTAAACTATGGAGAAAGATTTTTATTTTTCCTCATTCTTACCTTATCACTTTTCCTTATAGATTTTTTTATCTTGTCTTGTATCATTTTCTTCACCCATGTCTTGTCTGTTCTTCCTCTTTCAAAAGTGTAACTGTATTTTGTCAACACTTCCATTTTCTACATTTGATTTGTGTATTTTCTATATCCAAATTTCCCCTTCTCCTTTTTCTTCTGGAATATATTTTTAATCATTCTTTTCCTGCAGCCATTCCTTCTTCTTAATTGGCTTTCTTTAATTCCTATATCATTTTCTTCTGTTCTAACATTGTTATTAATCTGTTGTTCTTCTTGTAACACACCTCCTTCTTCACCTTCTTCATTATTTACTTATGTTTCCTTTTTGCAATTAAACCAAAAATGTCCCAGTTTTTTAGATCTCCTACAGTTGTTAGCTGTGCAACCTTTCTCTTCAGATTGATGATATCTCATGTTTTCCAGTCATTAATTATATGTGTGATTTTCCCACATAAATAACACTCTTTTGATTGACCCAAGTACCATAATATACCCCTCGGACCAGCAACATAAACCACATATGCAGATGCTAAATAATATTTAATACAACATCTGCTTTCCAACCTTCATTTCATGCACCCCTCTCATCTCTACTTTTTTAACATTCCTCACAGTTTCACACACATTTTTAAAACATTTCAATATCATGTACAGTTATGTCATCAGTTCAAAACTGCAAATAAATCTTTCTACTCATTTGCAAATGTTCACCAGAGAAAATATATATTCATTCCAAGGGTAGCACTTGCTTTCTTTTTTATATTCTAACAAAAATCTGTCCATTAAATTAATGTTTCAAGTATTAAATCACAAAACATTTCCATACCAAGGTAGATTAATGATCTGACATCTGGAGCTTTAAACACTAAAGACACAGTAATATTGTCCAAAACATTAGAGTGACAAATTACACAGTTCTTTTTACTCTTTAACATGTATCTCTGATACTATTTCACCTGACTGCTCTACCTCAACAAGCTTCCACATTTCCTCTACTGCTGCATTCTCCACATTACCTCATTGCATTGCTCTTATCCCTTCGCAGAAACTCCAAAATTTCCTACACTGGCTCAGAATTCTTCTCCTCCATCTGCACTTCCACCATTGAGCTTCTCTTCCCAGCCACATTCATGCTAGGATCAAGAGAATGTCACATGAAAGAGTACAGGAAGTTCCTTTGTTGCCCATGCTAAATTTCCCCTGGTCTGTATGAACATCATATCAGGTCTCCCCAAGAAGAGGTCTCTGGCTTAGTAGGAATAACCCAATCAACAAAGCACAACTAAATAAACAAATAAACAAATAAATAAATAAATGTATTTTTTAAATATGTTTGTAGATTAAGTAACATGTTCTGAAGTCCTGGAAATGTCTTGTACAATGTGGAAGGGGGTTTGCTGTTCATCTACCTAAACTTCCTTTTCATATCCATACACATGAAATTTCATAAATCCTTGCACAGCTCAAAGGCAGTTGTTTTTCTTTAGGACATTTTATTTGTGCATCTGCACATGCCTTTCACCCAGAGACTACTAGCCTGTTCTCTTATAGGATCATAGCTACTCTGCCAGTTTGGCACCTTCTTGAATAAAACAGGCTTATTAACATCATACTGTAATGTTTAAGCATCTGTGATTATATTTGTATTATTTCAAAATTTCTATAATGTTTATAACTTCATTCCCAAGCTACTGTATCTTCTAACAGATTCTTACAGACATGTAGTTATTTCAGACATGTTAGCTAAAATGTAGCATGATATTGCATCTTTCCCATACATAATTTCAGTGTCTACTTGTCTTTTGACATTAGCATTTGAATAATAATTTAACTTTTCCTGGATCAGCGTTTAGTCCCCCTGTTGTCAAAATATGACCTATATATTTCAGATTTTTCAAACTTATTTTGAATTTTCTATTACTTAATTTGAAATCATTCTGGATTAGTACATTTAACAGCTGTATCAGTCTCATGTCATGCTCCTCTCACATCAGATTCCACATTAATATGTTAGCATTTATGCTTACAGTATCTTCCAAACTTTGAAATACCTGTCAAAAATGTCTTTGGAACATCTCTCGTGCTGGCAAAACACCAAATGGAAGTCTAAGAAACTAGTACCTTACTAGTGGCAAGTAAATGTACACAATACAGAGCTTAATTTGTCTAGTTTTATCTGTCAGAACCACATCATCAACAATAAGCAATGGATCATTGTCTCTCTTAATCCCTTCATTTTAATCCTCTTCAGCAATACAAATCAAACGTTACATTTTTATGACCGTACTGTTTACACAGTCTATTGGCTCTGTTTCTTAATGACACCTAGGCTTTACATGCCATGTAGTTTCTGTTTGAATTTACTTATTTAATTCTAAGTGCTACATGTACTTTTCAGGGACATATTTTTATTTGTATGTGATATTCAGATGGCCTATGCCTGTAGAATAAAAAAGCATTGCCAAGCAGGATATCATTTTTATGTTTACATAGTATATGCAATGTATCTATGACTAGATGGTTGATTTTAAACATGTGCAGTGTTTCTTTTACATTGTGAATGTGTTTTAAAATTCCAAACATCTCACAAGCCATATAATCTAGGATTCACTTAAGTGTATCTCTTTGAAAAAGAAGATTGAAATTTTTATTTTTGCATTGTCATCAGCAAGTTTTGACCTAGTGGTACTACACAGTGGAATGAGTAGATGAACAATGTACCTACACCTCTCATCTTAGTATTTTCCAGCCTCAAACCTTAAAAGTATTTTCTGAATAGATAATGTAATCCTCATCCGAACAGAGTTTGCATTTCAGATTGTATCCATTAATTTCTTTTCAACTGTCTAACTTTGTTTCTCTGATCCATATTTAGAATTCATAGTACCAGGCCCTTTCCATTCCACAGAACCAATAAGCAGTTTTTCATACTTCTGCTGAAAAATATGCAAATTATTTTGAACTCTCTTGTTTTCTGATTTTTGAAATCTTTGCAAAATGCCATTTTCTGAAACGTATTTGCAGTCTTGATTAAATTTTGCCTAACTGTCTTTGGTATGCACATAACCACACTGAGTCACTCCAAGCTTTATTTACAGCACTGAAATGTTATCTTTGATCTTCATCTTGGAGACTTTCTTTATTTCAAGATGTTGACTGATTGCATTTGCTTTAATATTTATGACTTTTGCAACCTGTTCTGCCTTTATTTCATATTTACCTTAGTATCTGACTCATATTTTTGTGTCTATCTTCTTTTCAGCCATTTATGGTTTTAATGGTGCTCTAGTAATTTCACTTGTTCTGCAGATGGCAATAGATATTGATAAGGTCATATCTGTATCTCTTAATATCCTGGCTCTTGTTTTATAATTTACTATACTACAAACTGCTCTATATCTTATTATATAAACATTCTGGTCACCATATTCATAGACTTCATAGACTTAGGATCTGTTCTTCAGCTCAGTAACACAGGTATCTACAGTATCTGTAGTAGTTTGTGTTGTAGTAAAAATAATAATAATAATAATAAATAAATAAATAAATAAATAAATGAATTCTCTCCAAGCTGGCACTAATTACAGATGTTACAGAATTTGTTTCTAAATGCTGCTCTTTTGTCTTTGTCCTCATCAGGAAAAATAAAAGAGTAAAATACTTTCAAAACTTCTTCCCCAGGTAAAACACAAACAAGCCAGAAATAGCCGCGAATAACACCAGCAGCTAAGGTAAAATCTTCTTTATTAGCGCTTTCATCCAAATAAAGTTTTGAACTTCCTCAGATAAAAACTTTCCAAGAAATATGAGGTTTAAATACCACAAACAATTATTCAATTAGCCCAATTATTTCCTTAAATTTCCCTCTAAAAATAAATAATGAAGAAATCAATGAAAAAATCACAACATCTCCTTACAGTCATAAATAATTAAAAACTGTTAAGATATACGTTATTACATGAAAACTTCTTGAACTCATTTACATATAAAAATAAAAAACTTTATTATTCTTAACTCTATTCAAAGCCTTTATCTTTAATAGACAAGAGACAGAACACATGTCATTAAGACCTGGCCATTTAAAGGCATTCAGCCTTAGCTGCCACGTCATTTCTTCCCCAGTAACATACAGAAATACAGAGCACTGAACCTCATGAGACTTTCCATTTAATATACATGTAGTGAGAAATAAACTGGATTTCAATACCCAAAGCTTCCAATTTTCAACCAAATTAATCTGTAATGAAAATATTACACAAGTGGCTGCATTTCAGCAATGTTTCCATAGAAATTATGCTTTTTGCAGTTCTAAATACAAAAGCTCTAGAAAGAAAATATATTTTAACTTCAACAGATATATTTCTTCCTCTGTGACAGAAATTTCTCCACCCTGAGACACCACATCATGTCAGGAGGCATAAAACAGTGGTTTAACCTCTATATAAGGTAAATCCCCTGGAACGTCTGTATTACAATCCCCATACCTTGCTGTGCAACATTTAAATATATAAACCTCATAGTAGTGCTCCACAGTATCGATAACCTGATACACTCCGCACATATACAGATCCAGCTACAGCACATAACACTTTCTGACGTTTTTTATTTCTTTGAGTCTTTTGGATTTATAATACCAAGGTGTGAATGGACTCCATTCCTAAGTCAAAGTATGATTAAAGTTCATGAAAGTAGTATTGTTTCACTCTTTGATGTCAGCCAAAAGTGCTCTTCACAGCACCTGCAATGGGCCCAGTAATGACTCCTTCTGCAATTCGTATGGTGTTACATGAATTGGTAACATATCTAAATACGATTGTAAATGCTTTTTTATAAGAACAGTTGCTCCTACTACTTTTGGAACTGTCTGTGTATCTTTCTTCCACATGGCTCTCATTTCTGCCTGCAAATCAAGGTATTTTATGACATTGTGTCTCTCTGTACACAAGACGCTGCAGTCACTAGGTGTGGTGATTTCAATGATCAATGCTACTTTTTGTCTTCTTTTCTTGGACCACTATATCCAGTTTTCTAGCATCTATCTTTTGAACTGCTGGTATTGGGTGATCCCATGTAATATAAACTTCATCATTTTCTATGATTCTTTGTGGCTCATGTTTCCAGTGTTTTTCAGCCACTTTGATATCATAATGTTTGCACAATCTCCAGTGTAACAGTCTCTCCACATTATTATGCCTTTCAGTATACAGTCCCTCTGCCATTAGTGCATCACAACTAGCAACAAGGTGTGTGACTGTTTCCAGTTCGGTTTTACAAAAACTACATATGTCTGTTTCTCCCACATGTTCAATGGACTTAAACCAGCATGTACATAGCCCACTATCTTGGGCTGCCAATATTAACCTTTCATTTCTTGATGTGAATTTGCCTCTCCTTAACCATTCCTGCATTTGTCCTTGATCAACTTGAAGCTCTTCCAGAAGTTTTCTATACTTGCAACTATATTTATATTTTTTTCCACACTTCTTGCCTTCTCATCTGGTCCTTCATCTTATATTCTTTCTTTTGTTTTTTAGCACATTAATTTGCTGCCTGGTTTTTATCTACTTCTGGTTTGATTTCCATTCCTGCTTGACGTCGATATGCTTCTGCTAAATTAAGCAGAGATGTCATCTTAGATTTATTCTCCTCATGTTTCAAAACTTTCACTACATTTGGATCTTGTGAGGTCAGTAGATATGCGTGGAGTCCCACAATTGCAGATCTATACATTTAATCAGTTTCAAGGACGCCCATCCCTCCTTCAGAATGGGAATATACAATCTTGGTATACACTGATTTTTATAAATCATTTGGTGAGCATGAAGCATCCTTCTTGTTTTAATATCCAATCTATCCAACACTTTTTGCGGCCAGTCAGTCACTCGAAAACTATAAGGACAGGAAGAGCAAATTGATTTATAGCTTGGATCTTTTTCCTAGATGTCAATGCTGTTTTCAGGATTAATTTAAGTCTTCTAAAGTACTCCTTACTGAGCTTTATTTGCATTTGTTCATGTTTTATTGCTGATCCTTCATCAATTCTCAAGTATTTATAGATTTCCTCTTGCTCAAGTTTTTTTATATCACATTCGTGTCCCAAACTGATGTTTTCCTGGTGCTGCAGTTTTCCTTTTTTAAAGGTTGCTTTTGCACATTTATCAAGACCAAATGACATTCCAATATCATCTGAAAAAGTTTTGACAACCTGCAGCTGTGCTTCCAGTTCCTCATTTGATGAGCTATACAGTTTTAAATCATCAACAAAGAGAAGATGAGAAGTCATTAGACTTTGTTGTTTTCTAGAAGCCAAATTGTAGCCACGGGCTAAGCTGTTAAGTAAACAGCTTAATGGATTAATGGCAAGGCAGAACAGCAATGGTAACTGAAGCTCACCCTGAAATATCCCCCTTTGAATTTTTATCCCTGGGATAATAATCTGTCCTTTATCATGTCTTAATTGCAAAGTGGTCTGCCACTGTTTCATGGTTACTATAATGTAGTCAATCAGTGTAGTGTGTATCTTATACATTTTTAAGTACTCTTTTATCCATGAATTTGGGATACTACCAAATGCTTTTTTGTAGTAAATCCATGCCATACTTAGATTCTTCCCCTTCTTACAGTTCTCCACTATAACTTTAAGAACAAATGATCCTTTCTTTCATATGACTTTCTTTTATTGCCCTTTTGTTCTACTGCCACAATTTTCTTCTAAATGACTATAAACTCTGTCGGCGTCAGTTCCCATGTATAGTTTATACATCTTTGGAAGGCAAGTTATTGGTCTATAATGCTTTTCCTGTTGTTAACCAGTATGGTGTGTGTTTGGGGTGCACATATAAATAGTTCTTACTCATGGCTAAATCCTCCTGCAAAGAAGTTAATTTTTTAATCCAAAAGTTAGGTACTGCATCTGGGCCTGGGGTTTTCCAGTTGGAGGCTTTTCTCAACTTTGTTTTAATCTCTCTGGCTGTTATTTCATCCCATTTCATATCCTGTACCTTTAAACTTCTTATTCTTTCTTTTACTTCTTCTATCCATTTAGCACCTTTGTTATGTTCCACAGGATCTTCATAGATACTTCTCCAAAATGTATCTACTTCTTTTTTAGGCGGTCTTTCAATTCCTTTTACCTTATTTCTCAAATCTCTATAAAACTTTTTTAGGTCATAAATTGCTTATTTTGTGCTTTTCCCTTATATTTATCTTCATATCTTCTAAGTCTTTCTGCCTGTTTTGAAATTTTTAGTTTATCTCTAATAGTGCATAACAGATCCTGGTCTGTTCTAATACAGCGCACTGCTTTTATCACATCTATCTGTCTTGGTATTTTTGTTGATCTATTCCCTCTTCTATAATCTTCTAACAATGACACTTCTTGTCTTAGCTGCTTTATAGCTTTCTCTATTCGATATTTCCATTATGGTATTCTCTTTTCCCTCACTACCCTGTGCTCCTGTGGTAGAACTTTATCAGTTATTAATTTAGCAACACAGTAATATATTCTGTTTACTTCTGTTATATTGCATGGATCTCTATGGACAGTCCTAATTACTGTGTTCATTTGTTTTATCAAGCTTCTGTCTTTTGGGGTTTTATTAACCTACTGCAGTCTATTTCTCTCATTGATCTTGATATATCTATCTTTGTCTATTAAAACAAGCAACTCTTCTCTTAACTCATTTTCTTCCATACTGAGGGCACATCCCTTGTTTTCCATTTCCTGCTGGCATTTTATAGAAAGTTCTATAGCATCTTCCTGTACCACATTCTCTCCAATTTCATCCTGTGTCATCTGTTGTTCTGTCATATGGGAATTCACTGGCCTGTCACTTCTCAACATCGACTGCCTCAGAGTTTCCACAGTTTCCTTTTCCTTTCCTCCCCTTCCTGTCTAGCTTCAAATGAACATTTATACTGGTTTCCTGTGGAAGGCTCCAATATATCTTGATATGGCACCTGACCATCTGCTTCCTGTTCCACTGGTTTCCCCTTAATTTGGATATCCATTGTTCTATCATGTTGTGGTGCTTTCTGCATTTGATTTTCTACACTGAATCCTTCTCTTTGCAGTTGTTCCAAAACCTCAATTTCTATTTCTTTGACTTCTCCATTACTAATCTCTTTTTCTACTTTTCCTGTTAGTCTTCTTATTTTTTGTATTGTAAAGTTTTTCATATCCAGATTCCTTTGTCTGTATTTCTCTTCAAATATCTTTGGTGCTGCTCTTTTTATATTGGTTAGTTTGGCTTTCTCCGTTGCATAAATCTTATATCATATTAAATCTCTTTTCCTTTTTCATGTCCATATTTCTTCTTCACATGTCTCCTGATCTTCTTGCTTTTCCTTATTCTGGGGGCTCACTCCATCATGCTGTGATGTAGTCTGTTTTAGACCTCCTACATTAAATCCTTCACTTCGCAGGCACTCCATAAATTCAACTACCAGGATTGAGCACATTTTTATCCTGGGTCTTGTGCACCCAGCTATTTTTTTATTTTTGATTTACTTCTGTCCATGCTATATGCTATATAAATACAGTATATATATCAGTGTCACCTTGGTAAGATTTTGTGAAAAACAGGGTCCACCTCGCAAAGGTACTCACCAAGACTTGAGGATGAATTCAATTTCAGCACAACTACTCTCCTTTGCTTGCTGACTTTTCATCTCTCCATCATGACAGTATGTGACTAGTATGTGTTCATTTATGGTTGTTAATGCTGTCTACTACATCTCTAAGTCTCAGTGGTGAGTCATCAGTGCAGCATACTGAGATGTTTTCCCCTTTCCACCTAACATCAGCAAGTCAGCATATGCTAACTCCCACCTTCTCTCATCAGTTCATCCATTGCTTTAGTTGTTAAATGACCTTGAGTCATTGGGTTGTAGTCAGGGCTTTCTCCTCTGTACCACCGAGCGTATTTCTCATGAGATTCTTCATTCTTTAGATGATTATCTTCACTTGCTTGAGGACTTTGGAATGTCTGCACTAGACACTATATGAGTGAACCCCCCTCTCAATCACTCCTAACTTTTATAAGGTCATGGTCAAATATAACAAAGTATCCCCCTTCTGAAGAATATGACTTCATTGCGCTAGAAAGACTTGCACTGGTTCTGGCTGTCAGTTTTTTTCTTTTTACTGCAATCAGCAAAATCAGTTGAACAAGCGCAATGAGCATTCCAGCATGAAGCAGTTAGAATTGTTCAAACAATTTCTAGAACACTGAATATTTCTACAAAACAAAATATTTTGTATCACACATAAAAAACACTAAACGATGTTTAGCAGTTATAGCTTTTCAGTGCTTTTCATCAATGACAATCTCTAATAACTAGATATGCAAAAAACTCTGTGAATAACAAGTCCATTAATATGCAATGACAAACTCTACTGTGAATCATAAATAAGAAAAAACCCTACTTGACATAAATTCGAGCTATTACATCAAAGTGTTTTAGGGGATGCGCTACTAAACACATTATAAAATAGTTACAAATCAAACTAAGCAGTATTATGCTTAATCACACTGCACTATAAGAAGGGTAAGTACAGAGAAGGGAAATTAGTGCGTGCATTTAATTTGTAATATGCTTTCATAGTAGAACGACGTATTGAGTGTCCTTCAGTATGTGCCTTTTAATTTACTTCCTATCTAATATTAGTAAGTGCTGAGAGAGTTACAAAAGTATAACATTTGTTCTGAGCAGAAGGTTCTAGCATGGAATTTGGAATGTGGGCCTAATACAGAATGTCATAAAAAGCAGCCAGAATGTCTTAGTTAGCAAAATTCATTTTAATTCATCAATGACAGTTTTATTTATGATTGTTACAATAATGCTGCTTTAAATGAAAAAATATATAAAATATGTTGATTCATGAAACTCAAGGAGAAACAGGATCTTGATTTCTTAGTCTCCCACGTATATGTCTTTCTGTGCAGTAAAGGAGATTATTTTCAGCTGAACTGTCTTGTGTGAAAGTTATTGAATACCCCAAGAATTTGGTGCACTGCTACTTGGAGTTCCAAGCTCTTTGTTTGCTGCTTTATTAGAAATTGCCACTGAGCCCAAAAAGAGAGACATGTTTTCTGTCAGGAAAGTTTCTGGTGTAATAATATGTACTTTTAAATCTCAGCAGAGTCTAAGGTCTCTACAGGTAAGCTTTTCTAAAACCTTCTTCATTAGTTTTAATTGCATGTGAACGAGTAAACTGCATGAATCAAGAAAATTTGATGTCTGTGTGATCACTTATATTTCCACGCTTTAGGTATAATTGTGTGCTAGTGGAGTTTTAATCAATAGATACAAGGAAAGACTATCCTTTTCACATGGACTAAGTTCCACCCAGCAGAAGGACAGAGTATCCCTCTAAGGAGTGACAGCAGGATCTAATCAAATATACAGAAAAGGAACAGACGATTCCTTTACTGGAAATGTGAGTGACCCTAATTATAATTGCAGATCTATCCTTTGGTATGAGACTGACTTTTTATAATGGTTGCTAGTACAAGCGGTTTTAAGGAGCAGCAGTATTGGACACCATATTAAGTATGGCAGAAACAGCTGTAATTATTTAGTAAAATGATCTGAGCTCATGAGAAATTATAGCACTTTACAGTTTCTGGAAAAAGATACTTTTGATAAGAAAATTTAGAACATCTAAAAATATGCCAGCTTCTTGTTGGTCAGCTTTAAATGGCTGGAATCTATAAATAAGGAAGAGAAATATGTAGCTAAAAGCTTAAAGTATAACTCAGCTAGGTTAAAGTCACAGCTACAGGCAGCTAATAGAACAGTAAACCCTTTACAAAATTGTACAGATGAGAAGTGCCTTTCCTGGGGTATGTATCCTTTGAGACAGTTAGAAAAACTATTATTCAAGCAGCCAGAATCATCTGATGATGACTGGCCTCCTTTACCTTCTGCACCCCCTCCACCTTATGACTCACTGGTGCCTCAAGAAGCTGACAGCTCTACCTGTCTGAGAGGGCAGATGGAAGTGAGTTTTGAGAAACAAGTACCACTTCCTCAGATACAGTTCATATTACTTCCAGCACTTCCAGTATCCCCTCTGGCTTGGGTAATAACACTAGACTTAGTCAACAATGTCGATCAGTAACACCCTCAGACCAGATGTTAATGCATATAGTTAACAAAGGGAAACAACTGTATCACAAACATATATATGGAGGAGAAATTAAAAAAAGATTTCCTAATAAAAGCCAGTCAGAAAAACTAGCACTTTGGGTAAAATTAAACACATTATTACCCAATTTCAAATTAGAGCAATGTCCACTCCTAAAGGCAAAAAGAGCAGTCCACTCCTTAAAAAGCAAAAAGAGCAATGTCCACTCCTATTTATTTTTGATGGGTTATCTACATAGGATTTGTCTTCAGATGAACTGAAGGGTAGAGGCACTTACAATCCAGCTTTGTGTTCTTCATTACAGGTGTTTGGGACATTATGTGAACAGCATTTTAGGAATATTGGTGGTGTTCACAACAAAGTCATCAATCTTACAGTTGGAGAAAGAAAAGCTTTCCTTGATTTAGCTACAAATGATGAGTTAAGAGTCATGAAGGCAGATAAGTGTAGGTCTATTGTCATTATGCAATCCGGGGATTATGAAAGAGCCATGTTACAACTTTTAAATGATGAAAATAATCATATGCAAGTTACTTTAAATTATGTTCAACATTGTTTTAAAAGGATTGACAGTTTGTTATTTGATTTGTTTTGTCAAGGTCACATTTGTCACTCAGTTTACAGGTTTTTGCAAGTGGAGTATCCAAAGTTAGTTTTGTTTTTTGATATTCCCAAAGTTCAAGGGGTAGAACAAGTCCCCCTTTTAAACCCATTGTGCCAGCAGCCTATCCCAAGACAGAACCAATTTCCATCTGGTTGGATAAAATGTTAGATCCTATAGTTCAAAGTTCAAGGTTTTATGTAAAAGATTCTTGGCATTTGTTAGAATTGTTGTGTAATTTAAATTTGACCAACATTAATATGCCCCTTGCTTTTGCCACACTACATGTGACTTCCCTATACACAAGTATACAGCAGGAAATTGGGCTTGATTTATTTAGGGAATATTTAACTGGTCACACTGACTTTGGCAATGATACAATCAACACCTTGTGTGTGTTAATGGAGATCATATTAGAGAGTAATTTTCTTTAAATGTGGGTCATCTGTGTTGCAGCAGATATCTGATGTGGCCATGGATTCTAGAGTTGCTCCTTCTTTTGCAAACCTTGTTATGGCTATGTGGGAGACAAAATACCTTATTATACAACCCTCAGCTAGTAAAATATTATTTTACAGGTGTTACATAGATGATTTGTTTTTTTCTGTGGCAGGGGAATTTTGAAAGTTTTTCCCAATTTTTGGAGGATTTAAACATTTCAACCAGCTTTTTGAGATTCACCCCTGGGTGGTTTTGGTAGTATTATAGATTTTCTCTATATTCATTTAGAGTTAGATCAAAACAAGTTGACTATTTCTAGCAGTATTCATATAAAGTCTACATTTGTCAACCAATACCTGCACAGGGAATGCTTACATCCCCAACATATGAAAAGAGGGGTTGTAAAGGGGCAACTCATTTGATTAACCAGTGATGATTCTGTTTTCAATTTTGAAGTTAAGAAATTGACCGAATTTTTTATGCAAAGAGGCTATGACTATTTTTGGTTACAGAAAATAGTTTCTGTAGTATCACTTTTGAGTGTGAGTTCAGCCAGTCCCATTCTGAGAGGCAATAGCAATGTTGGGACCAGGTTTAGACACAACATGATGGGTTATGAACTAACTTTTCCTTTACCAATTTCTGATGGAATGGACATCATCAGAAATATCATCAAAGAGAATTAGAAGGTGTTGCTAGGACACTCAGATTTAGTTAGGGTCTTAGGTAATAAGCCTTTGTTCACTTACAAAAAAACATTTAATATCAAAAGTATTCTTGAGAAAAAATGTTGAAACAATGTAGGGGTGACAATGCAGCCTTTGGGACTTTTGCCTGTGGTCATTGCAAGCAATGCAGGTATATCGTCAATTCAGAGTCTGTTGAATTTAAATATCACAAAAAAGTTTTGTGGGCCAAGAATCGATACATGTGTGACACTGCCTGCATTGTTTATCTTGTAGTACGAAATTCATGTACAAGTTTTTACATAGGCAAAACTATCAAAGCATTAGGTAAAAGAATCTATGAGCATAGGTTCATAGGTTCATAGGTAGGTACTAGGCTATTAGCCCTAGGGCCTATATAAGCCTAGCCAAAAAGGTACCCTGTCTTTCGTCACCCAAGAAAATTATTTTCCTATGCCCCTGTCGAGCAGAGCCACAAAAGTGATCCCTGGGGTGAATTTCCTATTTCCCATCCAATCATCAAGATTTTTCTTGAAGAGTTCTAACGAGGAGCTCTGTTTGACATAGATAGGTAGTCTGTTCCAGGGTATGGGAAGTCTCTGGGACAGGAATCTATCCCTCCATGTTCTATTTATTGTGGTGACAAGGTTTAGATCCTTAGAGCGTGTAGCTCGGAGGGATTGGGATTTCTTTAAGTGGAGCATGTCCAACAGCTCTGGGTTTGACATAGCTTTGTATGTTAGGCAGAGATCGCCTCTGAGTAGGCGATATGTGACGGAGTAAAGCTGAAGTTTTTTGAGACGGTCTGTGTAGGGCATCTGTTTGAGGCCAGTAATCCTCTTTATGAGGTATTTCTGTGGCCTTTCCAGTTGTTGTAGATGTCTTGTGAGGTACATACCAAAAGGGGCATTGTACTCTATAATGGGTCTAATGAGTGATGAGTAGAGGGGAACAATGACCTCTTTTTTCTGGATGAGAAACCTTTTGTGATGAGGTGAGCCACATAGAAGGATTTTCTGACCACTGTGGCGATGTGATTATCAAAGGAGAGACTACTGTCCACCTGTGTCCCAAGGTCTCTTATCACACTTTCGGAATTAAGTAGACTACCACTTATGTGGTAGTTCATGGGTACAGAGTTTTTACCAAAGGGGATGACAATACACTTTTTGGCATTGAGCTTCAGGCCATGGCTTTGACACCAGGCATCTGTCTCAGTGAGGCCCTTTTGTAGGATGTCCACATCGTTAGGAGTTTCGATTATGGCTCCTAGTTTGCAGTCATCTGCAAACTTTGTTAGCCAAAGACCTTCTGTGTTAGCCTGTACTTCAGAGAAGTAGATACCAAACAGGAGAGGACCCAGGACTGAACCCTGTGGTACTCCACTTGTCACTGGTCTGAAGTCGGATTTGGAGTCTGCTACTTTCACAGTGTGGGTTCTGTCCATGAGCCAGTTTGCAACCCATCTTGTGACATAGGGATTTATACCTAGTTTAGTGAACTTATCTATAATTCCAGAGTGGGGGATGGTGTCAAAAGCCTTGGCGAGATCTAGATAAGCTGTGTGAACCACCTTACCCTCATCTATGGCTTTGGTGACTGCTTCAAAGAAGTCAATCAGGTTTAGGAGACATGATCTGCCTTTTACAAATCCAAACTGGGTAGGGTCCAGAGTTTGGAGATTACCAATGTCTTTGTTTATGAGTTCCACGATGATAAGTTCCATGGCCTTGCAGACCAGACCAGGCTCATCAGGCTAATGAGGTGGTAGTTCCCATGGTCCATCGTGGCTACCCCTTTGTGGAGTGGGATAACCGTCACGGTGCACCATTCAGTGGGCACAAAGCTTGAGTTGAGGCTATGATTGAACATGGTACTTAAGTAGGGTGCCAGTTCATTCTGTAGTTCATGTAGAATGCAGCCTGGGATATTGTCATGTCCCATGGATGCTGTGTTCTTGGCTTTGGAGAGTGTGTTTTTTACCAGTGCAGCCGTGATTACAGGAACTTTGCATTCTTCCGGTATAGAGATGGGCCCTCTAGAGGGCGAGAGGGGGTAAAGTTAGCACTGAACCTATCTGCCAGGATGTTGGCAATATCGGTTGGTTCTGTATATTTAGTGCCATTGTGCTGTAACTCAGAGCAGATCTGAGTGTTGCCATTGAGATTCTTGACATAGCTATAGAATGCTTTGTGGTTGTCTTTAGAGTCAGTGGCAATTTTGTTTTCGTAATTAGCTTTGGAGAATTTTATGAGGGATCTCAGCTTCATACTGTGGTTGACCAGGGAGTTCCTTCAGTCATGGGCTTTTACTCTTTTTTGCAACAGTTTCTTTCTTCTGTTGTAGAGTTTGTTTATGGCAGAGGACCACCAGATTGGCTTCCTTTTTTGGAGGATAGCATCTTGGATCTACTAGGGATAGCATGATCCATGCACTCGTGTAAGTGCTTATAAAGTACATTTGTGTAGGATTCAACAGTCGTACCTCTATTTTCCATCTGCATGGGTGTCATGAAGTTTGCCACTTCTGTCTTAAGAAGTGTGAAGTTGGCTTTGGAGAAGTTTTTTACGGTGGTTTCCCTAACTGGGGGTGGGGGCGGGATGTGGATGTCTAGGATGATTAGCTTGTGGTCGGATCTGGCCAACGAGGAATTGACTTCTGGTGTGGAACACCGGTTGCCCATGCTGGTAATGACCAGGTCTAGGATATTGCTGCCCCTGGTGGGGGTGTGAATAACCTGATCTAAGGCATTGGAATTTATGAATTCCAGAAAATGTTGAGCAAAAGAGTTGGTGCATGAGTAGTTTTCCCAGTTAATGGTGGGGTAGTTGAAATCATCCATTACTGGGTGTTGGGTTGTACCCTAATACTTTCCAGTGTATGAAGAAATGAGGCATGGGAATCCTGGGGCATGGTGGGGGGTCTGTAGCAAGCTACAATTTGGATTGCGGTCTTGCCCAGAGTTAATTGCACTTGGATAATCTCGGATGCATTATGCTGTGCAACTAGCCTGGATGTGTGGATATCCTTAATGAATATGTACACACCTCCACCTTTAGTGCTTCACTCCGGGTTAGGTGGCCAAAAGGTGTGGTATGAATTATAGCCTGGTAACACAGTGGTTCCCTCTGGAGCTTTGAACCAGGTCTTTGTCACTGCACAGATGTCAATGTTCTCTATTTTAAGGAGTGCCTCGAGTGAGTGCATTTTGAGGATTAGACTTCTAGCACTGAGTAGCATTACCCTCAGATTTTGCTTGCTTGTACCTGTTACAGTGGTGAATTTGTCATTTGAACCTTGTCTAAAAAAGGCACTATAGGGGTGGCAAGAGCCTTAGCCAGTATCTGGAATCTCAAGGGCGACAGGTACAGGCCATCTCTGGCAAATCATCATGATCTGTCGATCATGTCGTCCCAGGCAGACAAATATTGGATCCCCTTAGAATGACAACAGAAGTTTAGCCAATTGTTGAAGTCACTCATTTTGTCCTTGTACTGTGGTATCATTCTGGGTGATGGCAGGATGCTACTCAGGGCTAGGGTCATACCTGCCTGGGCTACTAGATCGGAGAGCTCCTCCATGTCTCTTTTCATGTAGTCCAGGGAGGTACGTCTCAGGTCATTCACACCAACATGGACAATGACAGTGTCATATTTGTACTTGTTGTGGAGTGACCTGAGTGCGTGCGTTATGTGGTGGATCCTGGCACCTGACAGGCAGCTGACAGTAACTTTCTCCTTGTTTAGCCTGGTAAGTGGAACATCAGTGTACCTGACTTTAGAGTCACCTATGACTAGAGTGCTGGGTACGTTATGCCTTATGGGCTGTGGTTGAGTGGCACACTGAGTTTGTGGGCTATGTGTCATTTGGGTTGTGTTGGGGGGAGGAGTTTGCTTGCGTTTCTGCTTTGGAGGTCCCTAATGCTCAGTCAAATTTTTATTGAGAGCCTCCACGAATGTAGGTGTGTGTTTTGTGTTTCTATGTGTGTGTTTTTGTGGTGTAGGTTTTGAGGGACTATGTGATGAGTGTGGTGTGGTGCAAGTGTTTACTTTCTCCTCTTCACTGTCTAGTCCAGTCTTGAGTGAAGAGAGCTTTGCTTCCGGTTTGGCTGTATAAGTGCATCTCTCACAGGTTGCAGTGTTGGGTGATAGGAGGAGGGGGTTGTCTTAGTACATGAGGCAATTGCTGCATCGCCCCAAGATGCCCAGATTCATCAGGTAGACAGAAGAAGTCACCGGGAGCTGACCCTTAGACATGCCTGGATAGGTGCTTATTTATTAAGTACTAAAAACTGCTTTCCTCTAGACAAGTGAGGAAAGTTGAGTGCTGTAGTAATTTGCCGCTTATTTAGTGCTTACAACGAGTTCTGAACAAGTGCTGAGTTCAAAGAAACAGATTTGAATGCTGAAACTAGAAAACTGGCTAGTTCTAAGAAACAAAATTAATCTAGAAGGCTTCCCTCAAACACAGAAAGGCTTGGGGGCTCAGAAGCCTACAAACAGTCTAGACCATTTATAGGAAAGGCATGAAAGAAGCTTAATTTTTTTTTCTTTCCCAAATGCTCTTTTTGTACAGAGTAGGAGTGCCTGAAATCAGAATATGATCTCACTGCACTCAGTTGAGTGAGCAAATGAGATGGGCCCAGATGGAGTATCCAAACACAAATTTACAAGAGGGGCGGGCAGTTTCAAACCCACCAAAATTAACACCAAAACAATGCCAAGGAGGGTGGGTGGGGAACTAACTGAAAAAACAGAGTCAAAACTTCCAGTTCTGTTAATATTCAATGCAACACAAATAAATCAATTAAAATGCTGTATTATTTGAAAAAAGTGCAGATAAAAGGTACTTAAATTCTCTTATACATCCAGTTGAATACAGATAGATCTTAGCTGGCCAAAGCTCAAGTTTTAAGCAGAAAATATTCCAAAATGTACCACTTAAATAGGCAGTAACATGATATCAGTGAATGAGACTACCCCCAACTGCAATTACTGTCTATGCAGGAATTCTAACAGGCAATAAAATCTAGCAAACACTAACTGAAAAAACCGAGTCAAAACTTCCAGTTCTGTTAATATTCAATGCAACACAAATAAATCAATTAAAATGCTGTATTATTTGAAATAAGTGCAGATAAAAGGTTTTTAAATTCTCTTATACGTCCAGTTGAATACAGCTAGATCTTAACCAGCCAAAGCTCAGGTTTTAAGCAGAAAATATTCCAAAATGTACCACTTAAATAGGCAGTCACAGGATATCAATGAATGAGACTACCCCGACTGCAATTACTGTCTATGCAGGAATTCTAACAGGCAATACAATGTAGCAAACACTAACTGGAAAAACAGAGTCAAAACTTCCAGTTTAGTTAATATTCAATGCAACACAAATAAATCAATTCAAATGCTGTATTATTTGAAAAAGGTGCAGATAAAAGGTATTTAAATTCTCTTATACGTCCAGTTGAATATACTATATCTTAGCCAGCCAAAGCTCAGATTTTAAGCAGAAAATATTCCAAAATGTACCACTTAAATAGGCAGTAACAGGATATCAATAAATGAGACTACCCACGACTGCAATTACTGTCTATGCAGGAATTCTAACAATTGGCAATTAGAAATAAAGATAGTACTAATGCATTGGCACATCATGCCTCACAATGCGAGAATTTTAAAAAGTTTACATTTTTCGTTTTGGATGAGGTAGATTCTGGTCCTTTGGTGGGTGACTTTAAAATCTTACTTGAGTGTAGGGAGACTAAATGGCAGATAGCTTTAAGAAACCATTAATATCAAATGTTATCTTCAGTTACAGAGACTCTAATAGGGTCTCTTATGTTCGGTTGTTTTAACAACATAAAATATAATATATTTTATGGTAGTATTTGACATAGTTTACAGTTTTTATTCTGTGTTCAATAGTATATTATGAAACTTAATTGAGTTTATCAATAAGTGTTTATTGGAAATGTGTTTTCATAGGGTTTTTTGTCACATTTTTTCATATAAGGGTGGTCTAACATTGCTGTAAATATTTTTGCAGAAGTTAGTGTTTTTTAAAAATTAAATGAACAAAATTGCTAAAGAATTTGTGGTCTGGCTCTTCCTTCAACTTTTGCTGAACCAATTTCCAATTACTATTGACAGGGAGGAATATCAGTGGACATCCACTGCAAGTCAACCTGGAGGAGAAAAGACAGATTCTAACTCTTCTACTGATTCTGATATACCTTCCACATAAATGGCCCCCTTGTGAGAAGCATCAAACCCACAGCAGCTAGAGATCATGAGGCTGAATCTACTATAAGAGTAGTACAGCTATGAACTGCAGTGGATTTTCAAACCATTGTAGATTTTCTCCCTCCTTTCTGAACACACTAAGCAAAATATGCAAAAAACTTGGAAGGACATGTACCATTGCAAAACCCTACAATTAAAGACCTGAGAGCCATCTTAAAAGCCTCCACACCTCCCAACATTTTTAGGAAAATATAGGAAAATCCAACCTAGGTAACAACATTCTGCTAGAAAAAAACATTTTAAAAGCCATTACTACAGCATCCCCCCATGCCCCTAAGTGGGCAAGAATAAAAGCTATTGTGCAGAAGGAGGACAAATCTATTGATGTGCATCTGTAACACATGACATATGCATTTGAAGCCTTCTCTGGACAGCCAGACCTTACAGAAGGTGTGGCTGCCAGTGAGTTGTCAGCAGCTTTTGTAGAGGGCTTTTTACCACTAAGAACACCTTAAAATGATTTGCTTGAATAGGCCAAGTTTAGACATCAATGAAATCATAAACTAGGTACAATATGTAGCAGGAAGGAAGAAAATGGATAAAAGTAAAAGTTAGTAGTAGTTATTCAACTCCAGCAGTTCAATACTGACTTCTGAGTATGGGTATAGGGAATGAGAAATCATGGGGAAAGAGGTAAAGTTCAATTCTTTCAGCAACCCCCAGGAGAGTATCAGCAAAATTATTATCTCCCTGATTTATCACAGGCACTGAAGGGTACACCACTTTTAAATACTTGATTTGCTTGGGGTCAGATTGGGCATTGGTAAAATTAATGTCCATTAGCTGAATAGCAAGCAACTTTGACAAATGCAAATACCACAGCAACCTGAAAGAAACCCTCCTGTATGGAACACTGCTCAGCAGCCACAAGTATGGCAGCAAATTCTTTAGGACAGCCATGAGCAGGAAATACTCATTTCCCTTAGTACCAATTTATCAAGATGGTCCCTTTGTCAATGTTACAGTGCAAAATACATTTGACCCATTTCTTGTAGATACGGAAGCTACTAGATCTATGATTACTTTGGCAAATACTAAACACCTTTTCTAGGCATAAAAAACTTGACCAGAGCCAGTCTTTCACTTAGCAACTCCCTATCCCTTTGTCTATGCCTATATTATGTTATCAGTTCCTGTTAGGGAAGGCATTTTCTAACCTGCAGTCCAACCTCCCACTTAACCTTATCCTACTGTATTAACTTTCCCACCATAGTTATTTGCCCAATAGCTTAGATCCTTTGTTAATTTTCTCCAATAAAATCAACCCCCTCTTGCCTATTTTCTCTGCCTCTACTTGTAGTCTTCCCTATTATTAAAAAATAATTAAGTACTGTTTGCTTTTTGTCTCTACAGGCAATGCCATTGATATTCCATGACAAAATTGATAAGGCAGTCGGATACTTCCAAGATGAGTGCATATATATGTAGAGTTGATATGATCTCTCTTACTTTTGCATAAGTGAATGTCTGTGTTAAGACATTTTGCTTAATCTAATAACAATATTATTGTGTAAGCAAGTAAATAAGGGAACAATAAATGTAATGAAAACTTTTCATTTGACAAATAAATGCTCATTGTAAGTTGAGATCTTTGCAGAGCTGTACATTTGGTACTTGTACTTCCATGGAGACAAACTAACCATAGGGGAAGCAATACAAGCTAGAACACTTTTTTAAGGCTAAGAGTTAATAAGCATATAAGTTGTTTTTCACATCCGGGAGGGGAATGAAAATAAGACAAGAACAACAAGAAAAGACAGCACACAGTGTAAGTAGGAGCACAGGCTGCAACACCTATGTTAGCATGGATAACCTTAGTGTTAAGTTATGCCTGTATGTGTAGCTGTTGATTTGGGACAATTGTTCCTATCAGGAGGGTTAAACTTTGTTTATTTCAAGATGTGCATAGTTTTTGTGTGTTTATTTTAAGTTAATATGTTTGGGGTTGTTCTTGGGTATGTTTGATTTTTGTTCAAAGATTTTCATTAAAACAAAAAGAATTGTAAAGTGTGAGATAAGCTGTGTAACAGATCAACTTGACAAACATTAGTGGGTGCATGCAACACTAAAGATGGAAATAGACATTTAAAAAAGTTGCCATATATAATACCTGGGAATAATAACTTCTTATTATAATGGCTACAAGAGACACATCTGGAAAGAAGTGAGCATATGAATTCGATAAAGAAAAGATTTCAGGATAGATAGCAGAATATCAGGGACAAAGGAAAAGTGTAAAGCTTATAGTAATTTCTAGAGGAGCTCCAATAGTGATAAAGAAGTAGATCTCTGGTAGTAAGGGGCTACTAGCAAGGGAGAATGATTATGCTGACATGTATTTATATTCCATCAGAAAAGTTTGGGAGAAATTATCAGCTTTAAGCATGGAATATTGTTTAGTGGTAGGGACATGAATTTGATTTTCATGAATGAGGATTTATCTGGGGGATCTAGAAGGGAAAATATAACAAAAGAGGGTCATTTTCTGAAGAAATATATGAAAATATTTGGCAAGTAAGATGTGAATTCAGTGGCAGAAACTCAGGGAGAATTTACATATTATTCCCCAAGGTACAATAAATGGGACAGACTAGACAGAAATTATATTTCACAAGAAAATGTGCATTTAACTGAAACCATTGATACACATCCAATAACCATTTCAGATCATGCACTAATAACAACTAAGTTAAAAATGCAGGGTAATGAAGTAAAAATGAGACACTGGTATTTCTCCACCTACATGTGGAATTTTAAAGCCAGGAGGGAAGAAAAAGAGAGGAATTTTAAAAAACAGGTAGTATAAATTATTCAAGAAATATTATGGAAGATAGAAATTTCTTCAGAAGTTACAGCGAGTGAATGGGATAAAATGACAATGGACTTTAAAAAGAAGGAAGAAATAAAAGAAAAAGAGATATCATTACAATGTAACAGAAATTATTGAGAGGGGCTGAGAAAGGTTAAAGTACTATAGAATAAGGGGAATCTCACAGAACAAGAAGGGGTGCAACTGCAGAGTACTAAAGAGAAAATAATGGAGTATCTTGATAGTATTTGAGTTTAGAAAGATTGCTGTTAAGTAACTCCAGAGAAGGAAAACTCTTAGCACAACAACATAGGCAACAGAAAGTAGAAAGGGTTGTTGCCAAATTTAGGTAGCCTGATAAACAAAAAATCGCTAAAGATTCTGTTGAGTTATTAGCAATATTTTGGAAATTTCTTACAAATTTTATAAAGCAGAGGAATGTGTAAATCAAGAAAAAGTACAAATGAAAATATTTATGCAAGACTTAAGTATGCCAAGGTTAGAGGTTGATGAGGCTCAATGATTAACAGCTAGGACGAAATGAGATAAAAATGGTGACATATAATCAATCTGCAGGAAAGTCTCCAGGGATAGATGGTATTCCTGTGGAAGTTTTAAAGCTAGGAAGGAAGAAAGCGATAAAGATCTGGAAGGTTTTATTTAATAGTATTTTAAAAGGAGGGGAAGCACCAACATCCTGGAGGAAAGCTGCAGTGGCTGTAATACTGAAAAGCAGTAAAGACCCATTACATCCGGCTTTATATAGGCCCATTTCAGTATTAAACCATGATTATAAACTGTTTATGTCTTTAATACTGTAGCTAAAAGATGTTGCCAAAATTGATTGATATGTATTATTGTGGTATTGAGGAGAGGCAAATATTTAACAACATTAATAGAACAATGATGATTCAGAAGGAAGCAGGATGTAGGAAAATATTGCTATTGGTGATGTGTTTTCATGCAGAGAAAGCATTCAACAGAGTAAACTGGGATTGTATGAGAAGGACAATGGAAGGATTTGCTTTCCCTGATAAAATAATACGCTTTATTAGGAGGCTATATGAGGAATCAGAGGCAAAATTTAAAGTTGTGTCTGAACAAAGGAACCAGGCAGGACTGTCCTCTTATGCCTTTGTTATTCATTGTATATTTAGAGCCATTGGCAAGGAAAATAAGGGACTCAGAAATTCAAGGATATAATTGGCATGGTAATCAAGAAAAGTTGGCTTTATTTGCAGACAATATTATTTTGTGTCTGATAAAACTAGAAAAGGAAAGCTCAATGATATGGAACATTTGTAAGACAGTTTCAATTTTTTTCAGGATATAAAATTAATGAACACAAAACAAAGGGTATAGTTGTAAACTATTTACTCACGTGTGAATTGGTTCAGCAATACCCATACTTATGCAAACACGATAAAATTAAGTATTTAGGTGTAGGTGTAGGGGTTAAAAGGATTCTCTTACTTCAGCTAAGGACATATGATTGGAGACTAAACAAAAGATGATGCAAAAACTGAGAAAATCAAAGCTCTTGTTTATGGATATGGATAGCAAGTTGCAGTCAGTGAAAAGATTTTTAGTCCTTTTAGTTTTATATACCAGACATTCATATTTTTATCAACCAGAGGAGAAGATGTGGACAGTAGTTAATAAAGAGTTGAATGATTTTTTTGGAAGGGGAAGAGGGAAAAGGTCAAGTGGGTTACGTTGATCCTTCCAATAGAACAAGGTGGTTCAGAATTACCTGATTTGAAGGGATATTTTAGAGCTACACAGCTAAAACTCACATACATAACACAAGCAGAAAGCTATAATTCAAAGTAGAAAGGGATTATAATGACGCAGGGGGAAAATTCAAGAAATAAAAGAGAGATTGGGATTTTGGATGCAAATCCTTAAGGAGAATAACAACAGCTATGCAGAATATTGTATTCATAAAGTAACAGAAAGTATTCTCAGAAATAAGCTTACATGAGAATGGAGAAAGGAGATTCTGACAATAGAAGTGAGTGAAATTAGGGGTACAGAAAATAGGCAAGAAGGGGCTGGAATTTACTGGAGAAAACTGGCAAAGGTATTGAGAGTGAATAACTTGACAGGAAATGGTAATAAAATGGCAAGAGGCCAATAAGAGAGTTGGACTGTAGGGTAGAGACTACTTTCCCTATCAGGGACTGATAGATTATAGGCAAAGAGAAAGGGAGATGGAAATCCTAAATGAAAGACCTGATCTGGTACAGTTTTTAGTTGAATCTAGAACAGAAGCTGCTGTTAAAAAGGGGTAATTAGTACGGCATATAAAATATTGCATAATAACTATAGGCATCAATCAGAGGAGAATAGAAAAGACTGGAAAAAGAGATTGGATAAACAACTAACAAGGAAACAATGGGAGGAGATATGCATGGCTCCAAAATATGTCACAAAGTCTAAAATATTTAGGATTTTTGCTTGGAAGTGTTTGCATAAATATTTTTGTATCCCATGCATACTCCAATGAATTTTTCCTCATGTAGTTGACAATTTTGGTAGTGGGATGGAGATGAAAGAGGTAAGTGGATGTTTTGAAAGTGTAATGAGTTGGCAGACTTTAAAAAATTCCCTGCAGAGTACTCTGTCAGAAGAACTGGGTGAACAAACGGGTGTAGCTAAGGAAATGATTTGTTGAACTGTCTAACAAGATCTAAATTACCTAGACATAAAAAATGCCTTGCTAAGTTTAATTCTGGTGGCTGCCAAAAAAAAGCAGTTACTAGAAATTGGAAATCAAAGTTTAAACCAACTGGATTTGAAGTAGCAAATATTGTTAAAAGGTAAAATAACTGGAAGTGAAAACTTTAGAAATGGGTAGGATCAAACTACATAGAAAAAATGGAAATTGTGGGAACAATACATATAGAATAATGTTTTAGAGGAGGACTGAGGTTTATGTGAAGGCAGGAACTCAGCAATTTATGTAATGTTTGATTGAGGATAATTATATAAAAGCATGCATGTGATGTATAATGTTTGTAACTGAATATGTTAAGATATATTTTTTTAATAAATGTATGTTTGCCTATGTCAAGTGATAATTCAATAAAGGTATTAAAACTGATAAGACAGTCATTCTGATAAAAAGCTTTTACTTTCACATATTTTGTGTGAAGTCCTTGTGAATATATTTTTGAAGACTACAAGACTTGGATTGCTTCTAAAACCATCTGGACCTACAAAGCTGATATAGGTAGGAAGTACTTTTAGAGTTTTCTTTGCAGTTTGCTGACTGTATTTTATCATTTTGCTGCTTCATTCTTGTTGTTTTTTACTGTATTTTCTGCTCTTTAAAAAAGCTATTCTGTTGCCTTAAGCAACTAGTACATAGACTAGGCTCAGATCCACTGAACCTAGACTGTGTTGTTACACTTGAGTACTGTTCCAGCCATCTTACATTAGGAGGACCATGCCTGCACCCTTATAGCAGAAGTGTGTAGTCTGAGCCTCATCTGAATTGGAGATTACTGGAGGAAAGCTCATTGTGTGCTATCCCATTGGTAGTTTAGCTTAAAAGTGTTTAACTTAGCCTGTATTAAAGACTTGCATTTGTGTGGGTTTACCCTCTTTTAACTGGAGCTGTTCAACATTTGCCAGAGGTCTGAACGATTCTGCTGAAATCCAAAGCATCCACTGCTAAATTCAAAAAAATAAGTACCTTGTGAGTTTTCTTTGCACTTTGCTGACTGTATTTTATCATTTTGCTGCCTCATTTTGCTGATTTTAATGTATTTTTCTGCACTTTAAAAAATATGTTCTGTTGCTGTATGTAGCTAGTACATAGCATAGACTAGATTCAGATCTGCTGAACCTAGACTGTATTGTTACACTTGAGCACTATTCCAGCCATCTTACATCAAGAGGGCCCTGCCTGCATGCTTGCGGTAGAAGTGTGTAGTGTGAACCTCATCTGAGTTTGAGATTACTGGAGAAAAGCTCATTGTGTGCTTTCCCCTTTCCCATTGGTTGCTAAGCTTAAAAGTGTTTAATTGCTCCTGTATTTAAGCCTCATGCTTGGAAGTAGCTGCACGCAATGGGGTTTAGCGGTGTTCTGTATAGATGCAAATGCCTTGAAAGGGAATTTTCTCCTACACATCTGTTAGCAAACCATCCCAAGCTTCCCTGCAATGCACACTGAAAAGTGTTTCCATAGTTTTCACCCCTAGTCTTCAATAGAATAAGCCCCTTTGTTAATCCCAGAGCAAAATCTGGTCAAACTAGCCCACTCCCCTACAGTAGTTAAGGTAAAATCCTGCCATAATGGCCAGTCAGTTTCCAGCCATTTCTCCAGTCAGCCTGATTGACATGGGCATCCTGAGGCAATCTAGTAATTGCCTTATTATACTGACAATCACTTACTCCTAAAACAAATACAATATATGAGAGATGTAATTGCACTATGAATTTGGAATCAATTCTCCCATGGTACAACAAACCAGACATCAAACAAACTGTCAACACACACACACATCACGTCTCACACAAAACAAAGTCACAATACATAAACCCACATATGGATAGGTACTCAACAGAAGCTTACCAAAAGATCAGAAACCTTTCAAGCATAAACCATTTGAACATACAGCAAAGCAAATAAAATCTACTACACATAACAACACAAAAACAAGTGTCTCAGCAATTAAGTCCGTAAGGCAAAACACCTCAAAACTAAATCTCCTGGTCATAGGTGACTCCATAGTGAGACGCAAAGATGTCCCCCTCACCAGGCTGGACAAGAAGAAGGTCACAGACAGCTGCCTGTTAAGTGCCAGGATCCATCAAATCATGCATGCACTCAAGTCACTCAATAATAATTACCGCTATAACCCTGTCATAGTACATGTTGAGGTGAATGAATTGAGACATACCTCTTTGGATTTTATGAAAAAGGACATGACTAAACTCTCATCTTATGTGTCCCAGGCAGGTTGTCCTTAGCCCTAAGCAGCATTTTACCTTCACTCAGGATGATGTCATAATATAGATAAAAAATGATTGACTTCAACAATTAGCTTAGCTTTTGGTGTCAGTCCAGGGGGTTTCCAGTATATGTCAGCCTGGGAAGACATGGTTGAGAGACCATACTGCTTTGGCAGAGATGGTCTTCACCTGTCTCCTCTAGGCTTTTGGATACTGGCAATGGCATTTGCCTCCCCCATAGTTCCTTTTTTTGGCAATGTCAAAACAACCAAATTTCCAATGTAAAAAATCCAGTCGAGATAAAACTCAAAGTTCTGCTGCTTAATGCTAGGAGCCTAAACAGGAAGCTGCACTCTCTGGAAGCACTCCTCACCTTGGAAGATGCTGACATTCGTGCAGTCACTGAGACATGGTTCAAGACCACAGAGAGCACCCTGGCCTACAGGGCTACAATGCCTTCTACATGTTCAGATCCCAAATAAGTGTGAAAGAACCAAAGTTAGAGGTGAATCCATCTTCATAAAAGCCAAATACACCTCAAGACTGGTTAAACAATATGACTGTCTTGAGCTACTCTGAGTTCAACTAACTATAGGTAAAGCACTCTATCACATCATTGCTAGCTATAGGTCACCCACCATGAACCATGAGAAGCACATGGCCTTCCTGGACGTACTAGAATCACTCACTATGCAACCAAATACTTTGGTCATGGGAGATTTCAACTATCCTTCAATTGATTGGGCGACATACACAAGCACAAACATGCTCACCCTGAGTTTCCTGGACCTTGTCAATTCAAATGTCTTGGGACAGCTAGTCTGCACACCTACAAGGGAGTCAAATGTTCTAGACTTAGTACTCACCAACATGGGGGGGGGGCATCACTGCAATACCCACTGCATGTTGCCCTCCCTGGTAAGGTCAGACCATAAATCTGTCTTGTTTGAAGTAACAATCAGACCTGATACACAGGAGCAAAAAAACTGAAAAAATTCTCCAAAGCAAACTACAGGCTATTAGGAAATATTATAAAAATGTTCAAGTCTCCTTTGACACAATCCCATACTTGAGTATCATTGAGAAACTCCCCAGCTGGGGATTAACCCATATGTCACTAGATGGGTAGAAAACTGGCCCACTGACAGAATGCATACTGTCTAAGCTGGGGATTCCACCTCTACCAGTAGACTAGTTACCAGTGGCATACCACAAAGATCTGTGCTGGGTCCTCTACTGTTTGGAATCTAGTTCTCAGAAGTCCATGTGAAAGTAGATGGTGTAAAGGAGCTAACACAGACAAATAATTGGTGCAAAATCCATGGACTAAAACAAAATTAAAAATAGTGCATTATTATCCCCTTTGGCAAAGATGAAGTCCCTGCAAATTACAATATTGACAGCACCCCTGCAAGTTTAAACCCAGTGGTGTGAGACTTAGCAACACAGGTTGATACCAATCTAAACTTCGCTCAATATGTGTTCACAGTGGTAAGGAAAGCCTTCTACATTGCACATCTCATAAGTAAGGGCATCACATCCAAGACTAAGAATGTTATAACTCACTTGCTCCACAACAAACTGGAGAGGCAGAAATATCTCCCAGAGATTGCCACTCCTCTGGAATAAATTCCCAATTCACATGAAGCAGAGCACCTCAATAACCCTATTCAAGGACACCCTAGACAACTGTATGGGAGACAGTAAATGCACCCCAGGGTGGCACCTATGTCCCTCATTGACAGGGACAGTCAGTGCTGATCATAGACTCATTCTGCAAATAATGACCATCTAACCAAGATCAATTAGGGAACATGGGTATAACATGGCTAGGACTGTAAATGCCCTACGGCCATTAGCCTAGTAACCTCCTATGAACCTATCCACACATTGTCAGGCTGATCTTGCATGCAGTTGCTGCTTTGGATCTCTGTTAGAAATCATGTCACATTTTCCCAGACTTTCTGCTTCAATAAAAATACTCTCAAGAAACAATAAATTAAATATATTTTAAACCCTAGCTACTGTTAACTCACAATTAACAAGTAAACTATATGCACTTTCCAAAAAGGGAAGTTACTCCTCCATCCAGAGGCAGTTGCCCCAAACAGACAGGTACATCCACAGGCTTTTCTATAATAAAGTTAGGTGTAATTGTGATGGGAGTGCATGCTACATATTGTGTCTCCTGTACACAGATACTGTTTGTCATTGCTTTATCTCTGTTTCCCTCCATGATGTGAAAAACAGCTTGAATGTTCTCATTTAACTTATTTTAGCCTTAAAAAAGTGCACTGGCAAACATTGACAGAATAAAATAATCTGCCCACTGTTTTATTTATTTATTTATTAATCCTTAGTTAATAATTAAATACTAAGGCTGCTAAGGATCCAGCTACTTGCAAAAGGCATTTTTCTCTCTCAGTATCAATTTTTTATTTATATTCAAAGAACTGTTTGTCAGTTACCCTTTAAATATTAATCATAATTTTTCTTTTAAAAATACCCCCAGAGCACATTTCCAACTGTTGGCTCTTGTTAATGGGAGAATAACAGCTAGTAGTTTTACATATGCAAGAAACAGCTCTTTTCAAATGCTAGGACACTACCAGTTTCACACTTTCCACTTTCCAGCATGTTTGCTTATGGAAAAAAAATCATTTTTTGCAGCATGGTATTGCTTATATCCAGTCTTTATCTTGTTACAGTTTAAACCCTGGATGCATTATAATGCAAGAAAAAAATGCTTTTTTATGTTACTATCACTAGAATAAAAAAACAGTCACTGAGGAAATCCCTCATCTCACATTTTAAATGTGTTCCGCACAGAACTACTTTACAGTGCAATATCCAGTTTACTTCAAGACATTCATTATACACATTTTCCTAAAACCAAATAAATTTTTATTATTTACAGTTACATCATCAGTCCCTTCATTGTCCTTCTAAACATTAATGACAAACGGGGAATTATGGTTTAATATCCTCATACAAATTTAGCACAGACAACAAATTTTCAAGCTTTTTTAGCCACTTATTCTTGCAAAAGTATAGTTCTCATGAGTAAGCATTTGACATATCATGACCTGCGAGTCCCAAAACATGGAAACAAAATGGCTGAAAAAAGGATTTACATATACAACACTAAGTCTGAGGTGCCAATTTCACTGAACATTCCTTCTTGTTTCTGAGGTATGGTGATCTTAAAGTTAGTATATATAAGTTTGGGGGTATGTGGTTCCCCCCCCCCTCATATGGTGGGTGCAGGGGGTCTGTCTCCCCTCAAAAAAAGAAGTTTAAAGAACGAGAATGATGTTTGAGGTTCATTTTTCTTCTGCAGTTTTGATCTTTCTGTTTGGTGTGTCAGTACTCAGCAACTGGAGTGGTGACATTTCAATAGGGAGCCATTCTCATGTCCAAAATGCATCTTATGCAAACAATACTTTACAAATCTTCCATTTGTTTCCTACTTTCACAGTATTGCTGGTCTTCTTCCTCATCATCTTGACCACCAAGGTACTCCTGAGTTTTTTAGTTAGCTCATGGGCATTTTTTTTCTGTCAGTCATTTTCCTTTATAACAATGGAAATATTTTCAGTACCAAGTTGTCTATGTGCTCTGCTAGTGTCAGAAAAATGAGAAACAGAGTCCCCCTTCAGCTTGCTGGCTCGCTTTTTGCCAAATAATATTTTTTTTTTATTTTGCCTTTAACCTGTTCTGTATCCAAACATGTCTTTGATCCTCCAGGAAAAAAATACTCTAAAAACAGCTGGATAAAGTAAACTGAATCTCATGATTCTTCTCCAGATCCCCTGAATGCAAGGATAAATTTGCTTCTCTTCTCCCTGGTGTACAGTGAATGATAATTTTCCAGAAGGACACTGGTGTCCCGAGTTTTTAATGTTTTCCCCCTTCTACCACAGTTTTGTCAAGAGCAGTTCTGCCTGCTGGAATGATTGCATCTTTACTAATATAGGCCCTGGCTACTTTCTCAAGGCCAAATTAGGATCAGACAGTTGCTGTACCCTTTCAAATAACAAATCTTGCTGTGGAATATTAGTCAAGTTGCTTATATGTACTTTCCTAAAATGAATGCAATCTATTCTTTCCAGTTTCACTAGTAAAGCAGAAAATCTGCTTTTCTTTGCATGCTCTGCCTTCCAACTCTACTATTTTTTTAACTTCTTGAGAAGCCTCGTATTCAGTCATTATTTTCTTATTTTCAACCTCTGATTTCTGCAGTTTTATCATCTCATCAGAATATCTAATTAAAGCTTATTCTGTTCTATTCAGCATTTTGTCATTTGACTATATATATATATATATATATATATATATATATATATATATATATATATTCCTCTGCATCTATCTTATTTTAAATGTCTCTAAATGTATTTGATTTTCTTGGAAAGCCATCTTCTGTATCAAAGGTGAAACCTGAACTGCTTTTTGTGAGCAGCTTCAAGACTCATCCCCACCAGAGTTTTTCTTTTCCTTTTATAGTTTATTTTCTTTTACATTCTGCAGCCACCATCCTGGCAGTGTGGTCACTAACCAGAAAATGAATTTAACCATATTGATAGCTTTGACTGGCTTTTTTTCCTTCACAGTTTCTGTTTATACACTGGGAAGCTCTAATCTACCTGTTGACCAAGTTTGCACCCATCTCGGAAGTCAGAGGCCCCAGTACTCTTGATCTAATCCTCACAAATATGACCACGTCTTGCACACCTCCATATGTGTCATTCTCCCTTGATAAAACAGACGATAAATATTTTTTTCTGTAAAACTGGTGGTGCTTCTCCTGTGTATCCCTTTGTGTTAAGAAACTTCTCCAAAACAAACCTCCTTCAGTTACTTAATGACCTAAATAAATTCTTCTGTAATCTTCCTCTGATTGATGTCTTTGCTAAATCTGCTGCCTATGCCAGTTACTTCCACTCTAACTTAAATAGTTGTATGGACATGACAGTCCTTATGTACACCAAATATAATGAGAATTTTAAAAACCAAATCCTGTGGTGGAACACCTGTATAAATAAATTATATAACAATAAAAATAAATGACTTATTGTTTATGAGACGTTTCATTCTACCTACCTTAAGATTACACTTAACCAAAGTAGTAAAGAGCTTAAGGGGATCTCAAATCTCATTAAGAACTTAAAATAGCCACTAAAACCAAAAGTAACTACCAATATTTCTTGAACTATGTCAGAAAGCTGAGAACTAACACCCAACTATGTTCAGAGTTAATCCAACAAGTTTGTTCTGCTTATGTTCAGATTTAGTCTATAATAATAATTCTCACTCTGACCCAAATGAAATAACTAATATCCTAGTTGACAAATTTAGTACAGATTCTATACTATCAGCACTTATTACTATTACACAGATTTCTCGGTCACTGCTACTCATTTTACTTACTGTGGAGCAAGTCCTGTTAGCCATCTCAAAAACTAAGAGTGAACACATTATCCATGGGTCCAGATAAGATACCTGGTGACCTAATTATTAGTAGCACATATTGCCTATCTGAGTTCCTACTTAACCACTTTGATTCATGCTTCTCCATCTGTTACTTTCCTGAAGCCTGAATACAACCATTGTAGTGCCATTATAGAAACATAGCCCATCCATGGACACTGATAACAATAGGCTCATTAGTCTGACTAGCCTCATAAGTAAAGCTATAGAATGTATTATCTCTGAAGTCACTGCTCTGAACATCGAATATCTATTAACCATAAACCTCATTAATTTAACTTTGCTAAAGAACGGTTCTGTTGCTTTAACCTCATTAATTTATTTGAAAATGTCAACAAAGCAGTGTATAGTAGTTATGTAGTACATGTGCCAAAGCCTTTGATGCTATTTCCTGTAGACGTAATATTGACAAGCTTGCAAATCTGAATATTAATCCTTAAGTTGTATGGTTGATAGCTAAATGGTTGACTGAAAGAACCCATTTGATTAGAATCACAGGTTCTAGTTTTAAAAGCAAAAAAGTTACCAGTGGTATATCACAAGCCTTGGCATCTGGTGCTCTTTTATTTGGCATCCCTTCAGACCAGCACTGTTAATTCTGAGTTGCTACTCAGTCCACTGATTTGCAATTGATCCAGCATAGGTTAGACCATCTTAGCAAATGACTCAAAGATACTGATGTCAAATTTAAAGTAGTAACAACTTTAGTAAAGAATTTTCCATACCAAATAGGTGACACACCCATCCAATCAGGCACTGCCATAAAAAGACTTATGAGTTTGCTAAATAATGCACATCACTCTGACTAGTCCATGTTATGATACCACAAACTCTGGTGCTTCTAAAGCTTTCAAAATCTGCTTTACTAATTGTGTTCTGTGGCCAATAGATTATACTGCATCAGTACCAGACCTTGGCATGGACACTCATAAGTCATGTACTTTCTTCTCAATTAGTTATGTCACAGCATCAGCTCGTCCTAATAATCTACTACTGACTACTGATTGCATCAGCCATAAACAGATATGTAACTAGCCTTTAAAGAGATATGATACCAGAAGTACCATCCCACACATAACAAATGCTGAAAATGTGACATGTATTCATAAAATAGAATCTGCTGAGCAGATGAGCTCTAGAGAGCAATCGCAATATGAACCCAATTCTGTAAAGATTTGGTTGAAAAGAATTAACTACTTCAAGTCAGCAGTCCATATTTCTAACACCCAGCAAAGTTTCAGACCTACAAATGATGCTTATATTCTATTTATTTGCTTTACTGAAAACTGGTAAAAAAATGTGCGTGAAAAGCAAAGCAGTTGCTTACAGTACCCTGAAGTGTTTATAACATTTGATACAGCTGATCATATATTTCTTCCATAGGTTCATAGGAGATTACTAGGTTAACGGACTAAGCACCCTTACGAGCCTTGCCATATTTAACCTGAGTTTCCCAATTTTCAATAGCTAGGTGAACGAAGTTCACAGAGGTATGATCCTATGCTCTGGTATCTAATACCAACTGCCTCTGTCCATGAGGGACATGGGTGCCACCCCATGAGTAAATTTACGATTACCTATTCATTGATCTAGGTTGCACTTGAAGTGAGTTAGGGAAGAGTTTTGCTTCACGTGAATGGGAAGCTTGTTTCAGAAAAGGTGTAGTCTCTGAGATACATATCTGTCTCTCCATCATGATTTATTTACAGTATATCAGAGGCTAGGTTAACATCCCTGGAACAGGTGACCCTTGTACAGTTTGATTTACAAATGTGTAGCTTTTCTATTAGGGCCAGATCAGAGATTGCCCTGTAGGCCAGACACAGATCTTCCCTTAGTAGCCTGTAGGAGACAGAATGCAATGATAGGACTTTCAAGCTTTCTGTTTAGGATTTGTTTTCTATACCCCATATCTTCCTGGTGAGAAACCTCTGGGATTGCTCCAGCTGTTGCAGATATCTTGTGAGGTACACGCAAAAGGGTGCATCGTACTCAATTATTGGTCTGATGAGGGACGAGTGCAATAGAATTATAATGCCCTTTGATCTGGATGCCATGCCATTACTTATGAGTTGCACCACACAGAAGCACTTTCTCACCACTGTGAACACATGGTGGTTGAAGTTCAGATTACTATTAACCTGAGTACCCAGATCATGTACTTCTGGGTCTGCTTTTAGAAAGGTGCTGTCTATATTGTAATTAGCTTGGGTATTTGCTTCCCCAAAGGGAATATTTATGTATTTTTTTGTATTTAGTTTCAATCCATGGCTCTGGCACCAATCATTTATCTGCATTAATCCTTTCTGTATATCAGTATTGCCCAGGCTTTCAGTGATTGCCTCCATTTTGCAGTCATCTGAGAACTTGGTCATCCAAAGGCCATCTACGTTCGTCTTGACTTTTGAAAAAAAAAAAAAAAACAGGAGAAAGCTTAGTACAGAACCCTGTGGTACACCCCTGGTGACTGGACTCTTGCTAGAGGTAAATTCACCCACTTTGATAGTATGTGCCCTGTCAGTAAGCCATTTGGCTACTCACCTAGTGAATTAGGAGTTTATGCCCAGTTGAGAGAATTTCTCTATAATACTTTAGTGAGAAATCATGTCAAATCGCCTTAGCCAGGTCAAGGTAGGTGGAATGCACAGTCCATCCTTCAGGGCCTTGGTTACTTTCTCAAAGAAGCCACCCAGATTTAACAGACATGATCTACTTTCAATGAATCCAAACTTGGTTGGGTCTACAGTCCAGAGATAACCTATGCCCTTGTTGATAAGGTCCATGATAATTATTTTCATGGCCTTACAGACGAGGGTAGTCAGGCTTATGGGTCTATAATTCCCTGGGTCGGTTGGTGGTCCCTCCTTGTGCAGAGGGATGACTGTTGCTGTCCTCCATTCTGCTGGAACATAGCCTAGGGATCTGAGTGGGTCTGCTAGGTCATGTTTTAAGTTATTTAAAAACGCAGCTGGGATTTTGTTACAACTCACTGATGCCATGTTTTTAGCCTTAGGGAGTGCAGGGATGACCTGCTCTATTGAGATAATAGGCTGAGAAATGGTTTCAGTTATACTTTTGAGGGACGACTGGTGGGGATGGGTGGGGGTGAAATCTGTAGGCTATCAGGTTGGCTATTTCCTCTGGTTGAGTATGAGTGCTGCCATCCACAACCAGCTCTGTGCACAGCTGGGTACTTCTTTTTAAGATTTCGGACATAGTTAAAAATGCTTTGTGATTTTCCTTGGCTAGGGAGGCTATTTTTAATTCATAACTTGTTTTTTTGAAGAATTGACCAGATCTCTCATTTGTTTGTTTGTGAGCTGCTTAAGTGGTTACACAGGGCATTGGTGTACACCTCTGCATAGGATTCTGTGTTTTTTGTGTTCGGGGGAAGTTTTAAAATTTCTTATGCCTTCGCTTAGTAGGAGATAATTTCTCTTGGAAAAAGGTTGGGTCTATATTAGAACACCGAACGTTCAAAATTTCGATTGTTCTAATATCGACCCGTTTTCAGCTGAAAATATTGAAGAAACAGAAAAACAAATTTTTCCTAGAGAAAGAATTAGGTTGTCTGTTTCTGTTGATTCAGTATTTTCAGCACTGTGGTGGAAAGTTACGGGTCGGATTCAGGTAAGTGTGCGATTGTGTGGACGTGAGGGTGGGTTAGGTGAGTTAGGGTTAGGGTGTGGGTCAGGTAAGTGTGCGATTGTGTGGACGTGAGGGTTAAGGTGGGGGTAGGTGAGTTAGGGTTAGGGCGTGGGTGAGGTGACTGTGCGATAGTGACGGACCTTAGGGTTAGGGTTTGGGTTAAGGTAAGTGGTTAGTTAGTGGTGTATGTATAGTTTATTGTAGGGTTAGGTGTAAGAGTTTAGGTGTATGTTTGTGGATTGCTGTTTGTTTGGTGTGCTTGTGTTGTGTGTATGTGTTTTGGAACAGCGATTTTTTCCCCTAGGAAAAAATTTGATCTTCTGTATGTTCGATGTTTTAAATTTTCAATTCATAGGGATTGATATTAGAACACTGGAAATTTTGAAACTTTGGTGTTCTAATATAGACCCAAAAGGTTTTAGCATTTTTGAGTTTGATGGGGTATCTGGCATTATATTTATTTCAAATGAGACCATTTTGTGGTTCAATCTTACCAAAAGGGACATTACACGGGGGGGGGGTGCAGTGCTCCCCCCATGTTAGTGAACACTCTGTCCAGGATATTTAAATCTCTGGTGGGTGCACTGACCAGCTGTTCCAGAGCATTTGCATTGACAAAGTCTAAGAACCTCTGGGGCTGCATGTTTGTGGTCATGTATGTTCCCCAGTCAATAGTAGGATAGTTAAAATCACCCATGAGTAACATATTGAGCTGCATGGTGAATGACTCCAGTAGATCCAGGTACATGGTATGTTTTTCCTGGTTCATGGTGGGGGACCTATAGCTAGCAATGATGTGGTAGGGGATTTTGCTTATCATTAATTGGATGTAGAGTAGCTCAAGAGAGTCATACTGTTTGACCAGTCTTATGGTGTATCGTTAATGAAGAAGGATACACCTCCTCCTTTGGTTCTTTCTTGCTTATTTGGTGAGCTGAATGCATGGAAGGCATTGTAGTCTTGTATGGCTGGGGTACTTTCCACAGCGCTGAACCATGTCTGAGTGACTGCACAGACATCAGTGTATTCCAGGTTGTGGAGTGCTTCTAGGGAGTGCAGTCTCTTGTTCTGATACATTGAGCAGCAGTACCTTGAGCTTATCAAGAGAAGATTTTGTCGGGGCTTGGCCAAGGATGAACACAGGATAGCAGCAGATTTCTTCAGCTCCACCAATTTCATTACATTGACAGGAATTAATTACTTAAAAAATTAATTCTTGAAGTAATTTTCTTTCTAAATATGTTTGTTTTATATAGTTCTTGAACTATATCTAAAAAAGAAAGGAAATCTTAATAATATTCCTGTCAGAAATTACTTTGGAAATTTTCCTGTCAGTTTATCAGTCTGAAATGAGTTCCAGTAAGACAAATTCTCAAGACTCCAGCATCAAGAAAGAACTTCAGTCTCTGATAATTATAGTCCAGCAACTTACTGCTAAGATGGATAAAATGGATACTAAAATAGACACTTTCATAGAAAAAACTACAAAACAAATAGACTTGTTACATATGGACCTGCAACAAAAGAAGATCCAGATGACAGGCATAGAAGAAGCTGTGAATGACATGGAAAATAAAATACAAGAAGAGGAAATCAACATTGAGTTTCTGCTGAAACAAAATACACATTTACAAACAAAGCTGGATGACCTGGAAAATAGATCTAGGCGCAATAACATTAGGATTTTTGGACTGCCAGAAAATATTGAAGGTAACAATATTACTTCTTTTTTAACAACATGGCTCCCTAAAACTTTAGATTTACCAGAAGCATTCTCTTTTGGTATCGAAAGAGCACATAGATCTATAGCTAATACTAACTCTAACAAAAACTATCCTAGATCAGTTATAGTTAGATTTCTATCATCTTTTGATAAAGAGATGGTTCTTAAATCTGCTTGGGCTAAAGCTCCTGTTAAGTTTAATGAGACAACTGTGCGTTTTGACAATGACTATTCTTCCATGGTAATTGCTAAAAGAAAAGTTTTTCTGCCACTAATAAGGGAGCTTAAAAAGCACAGTTTAAAACATACCTTCTGTTTCCTGCCAAGCTTAAAATCTTCCTTCCTGATGGTCCTAAGGTCTTCGATGATTTAGACTCTGCTTTACTGTTTGTCAAAGAAAAAAGGATTTTGGATAAAATAGAAGAAATGGAATGGGCTAGTTCTTCATTAAAGAGATTGGCAACTGAAGCTTCCTGGAAGACTTCAGAGAAGAAGAAGAGACTAAAAACAAATGATTTGTTATATGTTTTTTCTCTCTCATCATTTTAGTTCATTATTAATCTTTTGAATATAGTTCCTGCATTTCCAGAAAGCCACAAATATTTTGGAAAAGATTTAATCAAAGTTATTCTCTATGTGCAAAGAAATGTTTTGTTTCATAACCAGTCAAAATGCCTGAGGATTTAATGGCAGGCTGTGACTCGATTTGTTTTTCTTTCTGAAAAAGTAAGGTTAGTAATTTGATACATTTTTTATCTTTATCTTTTTTTTCCTTCTTCTTTTATTATTTTCTTTGTTTAAACAATGACATTCTATTTAGATTATGTAGTGGGTAAAGGGTGGGGAGGGCAGGAGAGAACAGTAATGAAAATATCATTAATAGAATAATAACATATTTATTTCTTGTAAAAGTTTATAAGTTCTTCAAATGCTATTTCTAATTATACTTTCTTGATTATACTGCTTATGCTTGTTTGTAAATAATCTGTCATGCTTTAACTAATAATAATCAGAACTAAATAAGAGTAAATAATATGTTTTATTTTTAACTCTATTAATATAAACAGTAAGTAACATTCCATTGTATATACTTCTTACAGCTTTCTCTTACATTTTTTATTTCTGCCTCACTCCCTTTTATTTTCTACTCTCTTTTTCTTTTCTTTATTAATATATAGAAATGCTTTTTGACTGTGTGGGCACAGTGAATAATAGGATTTGTATGAAAATTGAGTTGGGAGAAGAATGCTGAGTTTTATTGCTTGTTGGTAATTTTGAGTTTAATTTCACTTGCATAGAGGCTGTGATGATCTGTGGAATGCATTGTGGAGGTTCTGTCATGTTTAGATGCATTTACACTGCTAAATGAATGTTTGTCACTAGTTTTAATAAGTTTCCGCCAAAATGTTGAGAGACAATCTGGGATGTGGGCTGTCTTATGCACAATGTCCTTGAGTTACCTCAGAATCTTCAAATCACAGAATTCTCACAGAGAAACTGAAAGCAGTTAGTATAAACATTGACAAGGTTATCACACTGACACACCACAGATTCAGGAAAAATACTCTGTTCATAAAATATGTCAGTTATAATGAGTTTAAATGATGTAGTTTCTTGTAGTAAGTAAATGTCTTATTTTAGAAGGCATAAAAATGAAACATTTATTTAAATGTTTTTGAAAATCTACTTAACAGCAGCATAATAATCTGTGTTAAAAATTTGTGTTCCAAACATATACTTTACTATAACTCATTTAATTCATCTGATTGACAAACATAAATAATCTTATAACTCTATTCTGGAAGAAATGTCATGTGATATATTTTAAAGCAGTAGGTTAGCATGATTGTAAAATCTGGTTACCAATATGTGTTGCTGTGCATTATTTTGTATAAAGCAGACAGATTTATTCTAGGGACAGCAAGTAGGATAGTGCTCTACAAAGACACAACTCAGTGAGATCAGATATATATATATATACATATATGTGTGTGTGTGTGTGTGTGTGTGTGTGTGTGTGTGTGTGTGTGTGTGTGTATGTATGTGTGTGTGTGTGTGTGTGTGTGTGTGTGTGTGTGAGTGTGATGGCTTTTTTTTTCTGAGAATCTGCATAACTATCCAATATGATTTATAATAATTTCTATGAATACAATATTTTACTCTATTGACAAAATGAATGTTTGCCACAAGTTTTAATAAGTTTCCCGCCAAAATGTTAAGGGAGACAATCTGGGATGTGGGCTGTCTCATGCACAGTGTCCATGAGTTTCCTCAGAAGCTTCACTCACAGAATTTTCACAGAGAAACTGAAAGCAGTTAGTATAAACATTGACAAGGTTATCACACTGACACACCACAGATACAGGAAAAGTGCTCTATTCATAAAATGTGTCAGTTATGATGAGTTTAGATGATGTAGTTTCTTGTAGCAAGTAAATATCTTATTTTAGAAGGCATAGAAAATGAAACATTTATTTAAATGTTTTTGAAAATCTACTTAACAGTAGCATAATAATCAGTGTTAAAAACTTGTGTCCCAAACATATACTTTACTATAACTCATTTAATTCATCTGATTGACAAGCATAAATAATCTTATAACTCTATTCTGGAAGAAATGTCATGTGATATATTTTAAAGCAGTAGGTTAGCATGATTGTAAAATCTGGTTACTAATATGTGTTTGCTGTGCATTATTTTGTATAAAGCAGACAGATTTATTCTAGGGACAGCAAGTAGGATAGTGCTCTACAAAGACACAACTCAGTGAGGTCAGATATATATATATATATGTGTGTGTGTGTGTGTGTGTGTATGTATGTATATATGTGTATGTGTATATGTATGTGTGTGTGGGTGTGTGTGTGTGTGTGTATATATGTGTGTGTATATGTATGTGTGTGTGTCTGTGTTTATGTGTGTGATGGCTTTTTTTAGGTAATAACGCAGGTGTTTCTGAGAATCTGCATAACTATGCAATATGATTTATAATAATTTTTATGAATACAATATTTTACTCTATTGACAATAATGAGTTTAAGTAAATGCTCATATACAAACAATTCAAGATTTTTTGGAAGCTGTTGATAGAATTCACATGACAGAAAATAGATGCATCTTAATGCATGTAATGTCTGAATCATATTAGCCAAAGTTTTTGATTTAAATGAATGTTAGAACATAATTTTCTCTCCTCTTGATTTCTAACATTAAGATTATTTGAATGCTATTAGAATACAAGTGTTATATATTACATAGATCTATATAATAGTATGAACAGTTTTTAAAAAAAAAAAAAAAAAAAAAAAGTTTATTTTAGTTTATATGATGCTGTTTTACCAAATGTGTAGTTTTGTCTTGATAGATAATTGAATTGAAAACTGTTAACTTCAGTTAAATATAACTAGTATTAAATTGATAAGGTGGTAGCTGAGGTACTGCTGCTTAGGGTAGGGGGTTAACTTGAGTAGTAAATACTGCTCTAAGTTGGAGTTTTCAACTCAGGCGGGATGCAAGGTTTAATCCTTACATTATTTTCACTTGTTCATTGTTATATGTATATAGTTTTGACATCCACAATATATTTTGTACACTCATTGTCACTACAAACAAAATTGAATCCTATACAAAATCCCATAAGAGATTTAATAAATACAGCTATATTTAAAGGTACACCTAAAAGAGGAGATGTAACATTATTTATCTTGTTATTTGTTATTTCGATCATAAGATTCTTGAGTTTTAAAAATGCCAAATGACATCTTTAAAAGGAATTTCTTTAAACATTAATGGATTGAATAATCCGTGTAAAAGGGCAAGCCTAATAAGATACATTAATCTACACAAGGCCAATCTAGTCTTCCTGCAAGAAACCCATCTCTTGAAAAAGATATTGATAAACTAGCCACTAATAAGTATACAGTATTGGTTAGTTCAGAGCACACTCAGAAAAAAGAGGAGTGGCTATTTTATGGAATAAAAGTATGCCCATTCCTAAAACCATTAAGTCTTATCAGGATGACAAAGGAATGTTTTGTATGGTTACAATACAAATTAATGGGAAGACTTACACTTTAATTAATGTATATTGGATACCTGGAATTGGTATTAATACAGTGAAACATCATATTGATAAGATCATATCATTCTCTGTAGGGGATATTATTTTAGCTGGTGATTTTAATTGTATACTACATGAAAGTGATACTACCACTATAAAGAAAAGAAGAATTACATCTAATGCAAAACATTTAAATGATTTTGCTAATTCTTATCATTTGAATGATATTAATAATCAGATAGAGTCAAAATCATTACCATACACCTTTTTTTTTCTAACAGATACAAAACTTATTCAAAAATAGATAGGGTCTTTATTTCTAACCAGATGGTAACAGATTTAATTAATTCCAAAACCATTTCATGTCCTATATCTGATCATAACTCAATTGTTTTTGAATTCATGATAAAAAATACTCATAATGTTCAGATCAAAAGGATACCAGCATACTTAACTCAGCTAAAAGACTATAAAGAATATATACTTTCAGAAGTACAACATTTTCTAGACATAAATAATACTCCTGAAGTCTCCATTGTCTATGTTTGGGATGCCTTAAAATCATATCTATATGGACAAAGTATCAGATGGTATAATAACAAAAGGAAATCTTGGGATAAGGAATTGTTAGATATTCAAAGTAAACTAGACTCTTATAAACATAATAATAAAGAAAATATTACGGACAAGAAAGTTATTGAAGAAATAAACAAACTAAATGAGAAATACAAAGAAATTTTAACTCATAAAGTTAAAATTATTCAATAAGCCCCAAATACTTACATAGACTTAAAAATAAAACAAAAAGATTGAATAAACAAAACCATATCAAAGAAATCTTTTCTCTAAGGAAAAAGAAGAATGTTTCTAGTATACCAGAAATACTGGATGAATTTAGAAATCACTTTCACAAGATTAACCATAATAACATTAACATGGAACCTAAAGATAAAATAAAGGAGTTTATAACCACAAACATGAATAAAAAGCTTAATAAACAACAGATTAAACTATTGGACAAGAGTATTTCATATACAGAAGTTATTACACAAATAAATAAGCTTAAATCAAACAAAGCACCGGGTAATGATGGTATTATACCAGAGATATATAAAATCCTTTCTAAAACTACATATTCATTAATACATAAGGTTTTATTCTGGCCCAAACTGAGTTAATAACCCCCATCTTGGCAATATACATTTATTTCACCAATTTTAAAACCTAATAAAGATCCAACTAGATGTTCTTCATATCGACCCATCTCATTACTTAATGTTGATTATAAAATGTTTATGAGTATTTTTGCTGATAGATTGAAGACAATTATCCCGGCATTATAGACATAGATCAGACGGGCTTCATTGTAAATAGAAATACTTTTGATAATATAAGAAGAACTTTAACATTAATTGATTTTGCAAATAGGAAAAAGAAAGATTTAACACTTATTAGTCTTGATATAGGTTCAGCATTTGATTCAGTAAGTTGGGACTATCTGTTTACCTTACTGAAATGCACAAATTTCTCTGATGCATTTGTAAATTTAATTGAGCATTTATACAAAGGAACGCTGGCTTATATTAAGGTAGGAACATATGTTTCACAAAAATACCCATTCTTAAAGGTACAAAGCAAGGATGTCCACTTTCTCCACTATTATTCACTTTAGTAATGGAGCCTTGGGCTAATTTGATTAGAAACAGTACTGAAATAGAGGGTTTTGAAATAGAAGAAAATGCAACATCAAAAATTCAACTTTTTGCAGATGATGTTCTAATTACATCAGCAGGATCTAATTCTTCTATGCAGTCTTTATTTGATAAAATGATGAATTTTAAAAGTATTTCTGGTTTAATATTCAATGAAGAAAAAACTAAAATACTACCTATATATACACGAAAAAATACTCTCATTAGTGATTTTACTAGATATGTACCCAACTCAGGTCAGATAACTTATTTAGGTATAATACTATCTAAAGATATTAAATCTATTATATATAATAACTATAATACCTGTTTTCTTAATATACAAAATCTTTTTAATACCTGGAATAATATGTTTTTACTATGGAGGAGAGACTTACAATTATTAAAATGATAATATTCCCCAAGATTTTATACTTAATACAATCAATAATACTTTCACCTACAAAAATAACTATCAAGAAACTGAATACACTAATGTTAAATTTCTTATGGGCACCTAATAGACCTAGGATTGCATTAAAGAAACATACTAATAGCTGGTCTCAAGGGGTATTTCTTTTCCAGACTTTAATTTATATATTATCTCTTCTATTATAAAAGTTATTACTTTATTAATAGATCGGTCATATGTCGCAAAATGGAAAGATTATTGGGAGCTAATTAGTATGCACTTCATGAAAATCTCCTTAACACATAAAAATATGATTATAAATAACTCCATGTTGTGGTTGCTAAAGGAATTTTGTACTTCACCTATTACACCTAAACATATGGTCTGTTACCCATTAAATATTATTATTAGTTATCGTAACTTTATATTCATGCACCCTAAGTATAGGGAATGGAATTTTATTGTATTCCCTATAATTTATACTCAGGGTATGCTTATGTCATCTACTTCTGAAGGAGCTCATTTAGCTATAGATAATAATCTAAAGTACTGGTATCAGCTGATATCTGATAATAAAGTTAAAAATCTAGATTTCTTAAAACAAGAATTTGATCTAAGAGAAACTTGCTGGTTAGAGGTTCAGATCTTTAGACAACATCTCATTGATAGAATAGATCTAATGTCTATAACAGTTAAAGAATCTATTCCAAAACTGATTGATTACTTGATAATAAATTTACAGCATAAAGTTTCTGATAAAGGTAAACTTTCATATATACATAAAATTATCAGACAAGAAACTTTTTACAATGTAGATTCATACTGGAATTATTTCACCTCTATTAATGGGGACCGACCAACTCAACAAGATAAACAATATATATTGGAATCTGCTTATAGAACTACATCTTCCATTGTCTGGAGACTTTATACATGGAAATTTTTACATAGATCTTTTGATACACCTTTGATGATGAATAAAATTAATAATAAAGATAATCTATGTAAGAGATGTAATGTAGAAATTAATGCTGACTGGGCTCATATGTTTTATGACTGTATGAAGTTGAAAGAATACTGGAAGTCAATTAATGAATTTTTGCAAGCTCTTTTTACAGATAATTTCATTATTTCTAAGTCTCTTATATTATTCAACACACCTGTACCTCAATGTGTTAAAAAGATTAAGCTTCCCTTGTTATGGTCTATCCTAGCAGTGGCTAGGAAAATAATAACTAGAAATTGGATTTCAGATACACCTCCTTCATTCAATGAATTTAAAAATGTTATGAATATAATGTGTCATATGGAAATAAGCACAATTAGAATGAGAACAACTAGAAAAACATCACATTTTATTGTATAGGATAATTTACAAAATTTGTTAAAAAAATTCTAATTTCAATAGCACAGTATTTTAGTTTAATTAATTGATCTGATTGTAGTGGATGTCTTTGTAAATACTTTAGTTGTTTTGTTGAATATTATAATAATACCTATTTTTAATTATTTGTATAAAATTGTTATGATATTTCTCTTATATGTTAAAACAATAAACTTGTTTTGAAAAGAGAAGATTTTGTCACGTTGGTAGGTTGGTTACTTTGACATTACCTAAAAAAGGAACTATAGTGGTGGCTAATGCCTTTGCCAATATCTAAAAGCCTAGAAGAGATAGGTGCAGACCATCTCTGGCAAAACAGCGTGGCTTGTCAGTCATGTCCTCCCAGGGTGACAAATATTCGATCTCTTTAGACCGACACCAAAAGTCAAGCCAGTTGTTAAAGTAAATCATTTTCTGGTTGTATTGTGGCATCAGCCTTGGTGAAGGTAGAATGCTGCTCAAGGTTAGGCTCATATCTGCCTGTGACACATAATCTGAGAGCTGAATCACATCTGGAGGTATGTCTCTGCTCGTTCACATCCACAAGGACTATGACAAAGTTATAGTGGTAAACGTGGCTGATTGACTTCAGTGCTTGTGTGACCTGATGGATGCTGGCATCTGACAGGCAACTAACAGTAACCTTCTCCTTATCAAGCCTGGTGAGGGGGAACATCTGTGTGTTTCACTATGGAGTCTCCTATGACCACTATGTTAGGTTTTGTGGTGTTTTGCCTTATGGTCTTATGGTCTTGTTTGTTGAGACACTGATGTGCCTTTTATTATGTGTTTTGGTTATCCTTTGCTTTGTTGTATGTATATGTGGTTTCTGAAGGTGGCGTTTGGGAGGCCTCTAAGTTTTTGGTATGTTACTAGTGAGTACATCCGCACATGTGGGTTTATGTGTCAAATCTATATTTAATGTGGGAAGCGATGTGTGTGCTGACAAACTGTTTGGCATTCAGTTTGTCTGTATGTGAGAGTCTTTCCCCCATTTTCATAGTATAACTACATCTCTCACATATAGTATTTGTTTTAGGATTAAGTGGCTATCAGTGTACCTGAGTCAATTGCTACATTGCCTCAGGATGCCCATGTCCATCAGGCTGGCTACAGAGATGGAAGGAAACTGCCCAGCCATGGTATCAGGTTCTTAATGTGGATTTTATCAGACTATGAGTGGAAACTGTACTTTGTGTATTCTAAGGTTAATAAACAGAGCAATGCTGCTCAGTGAGAAACTCAATTGTTCCTAGAGCAGCACAGGGGTGGGTATGGTGCCATTGATAGTTATTCTAGGGAAATTTTATCTTCAAGACATTTGCAGCTATACAGGGCACTGCCAACCACCGCGCAGCTTCATGCAAACACGAGACTTATACACAGGCAAAAAGGAACAGGTTTTAAGCTAACTACCAATCAGAAAAGCACACAATAAGCGTTTCACCAGCAATCTCCAACTCAGATAGGTTCAAGTCAGCACACATCTGCCACTAGAGAGCAGAAAGAAACCTTCCTAATGTAAAATGGCTGGTTTGGAGTCCAAGTGTAAGAAGACCACACACTCTAGATACAACTGCCCTGATTATCTGAAAGAATTTAATAAGTACTTAAAGCAGCAGGAGAACAGTACAGTTTTTTTTCTTTTGATTTAAAGTGCAGCAAAGTCAGCAAATATCACAGGAAACTAATAAAATGCAATCACAATTATCAATAGAGGTGCAAAATAATACTTCATTTTTAGCAGAGGATTGCCCTAGCAGTAAGCAGATTCAGTGGAACTTTCTGGCATAGTCACCAAATGACTTGTAGTTTTGTAAAAAAAATAAGTGAATTATGAGTCATGAGACCATTCTGTGGTGCTAGTCTTTCCTAAAAGATCATATACATTACAATAAAGGGGTTAATGACCTAATTCAGACCCAATATAGTATAGGTTCATACGTAATTACTAGGTTATTGACCTATGAAAATCATTAAAAGACTAGCTTTACATTCCCATGGTAGTTTTTGCCCTTATGTTTTGTGCATGGATAATCCAGATTGGGCAGAGCAAGGATATGTTGAGACATAACTTGTTGCCCCTTTCCTTAAGGTACACTGGTGCTTAGCCAAGGATGAATTTATGACTTCCCATTCAATCATGCAAATTTCATTTGAATAAAGTAAGAAAAGTACTTTTACTTTATGTGGAGTGGAAGACAGTTCCATAGGAGCATCATTCCCTGTGCTACATATCTAAAAGTACTTTTACTTTATGTGGAGTGGAAGACAGTTCCATAGGAGCAGCATTCTCTGTGCTACATATCTAAAAGTACTTTTACTTTATGTGGAGTGGAAGACAGTTCCATAGGAGCAGCATTCTCTGTGCTACATATCTAAAAGTCCAACATGCCTTATTTATGTTGTAAAATAGATTGAGATCCTGTACTAGAGTGTTTATGCGACCATTAGTCTTGAGAATGTGTAATAGGTCTGATACGGCAGGGTCCGTTGTGGCTTTTTGCACAAGGCGGAGGTCACCACTTAGCTGTCTGTATGAGAGCAAGAAAAGAGACAAAGCTTTGAGTTTGCATGCACAGGTTTAATGAATTAGGAACTTGATTTTTTAGTGAAAAAGGGCTTCCTTACAACAGTTGATATGTAATGACTGAAGGGCAGTTCATTGTTGATGACACAGTTACCCAGATCCCTAACTATGGGATCAACTTTCATGAATATTTTATCAATGTTATAGTTACAAGGTTGATCCTTCTTGAATGATACTATTATACCCTTCAGTTCTGCTAACTATGCTGTGGTATTCAAGTTTGTAAAAATTGTGATGTTAAAGTTTGCCATTCTATTCATTCAGTAGATCAGTGTATTTATGAGAAAACGCTGATATTCAGAATCAGTTTAATTACTCTGTTAGCATAACTGTTTTTTTTTTCTTGTTTTATATATGGAATTGTCCTGCTACCACTGGTTGTGTTGGTTACTACTATTATACACTTATTGTTATTTAGGTTTATTCCAAGAGTTTGACACCAGCTATTTATTTGTGAAAAGCCGTCTTGGAAGGTCTTAGTATGATCTGAGAGACTTATGGGTCACACCACATTTTCAGTTATCTAAAAACTTGGACAGCCATAGATCCTTATCATTAGCTTTGACCTCCAAGAAGTAAATGTCAAAGTGGAGTAGCCCAAGGACTAAAACCTGGGGTAGAAGTCTTTTGGAGAAGGTAGGGCCATCCAGCCTAATTTCCTGGGTTCTATTTGTGAGACAATTTGTTATCCAGTGAGTTACATAAAAAGGTTTACATTTAACATGGAGAGTTTTTCTTTGATGCTTGAATGTAAGATGGTGTCAAATACCTTGTTCATATCTTCATAGGTAAATGCTAGGTTATCAGTTTGCAGAATAAAACACTCTATCTTGCATCTGTGAGGTTAAGACATTAACTGTTATGCAGAAGCATAGCTAGATCAACCATTGTCCTGTGCTGGTTCCATGAACCAGAGACCTACCCTCTCAGCTCAGGTTTTAGTTAAAAAAAAGAGAGAGATTTTTTTTTAACTTTTAAACTCATAGGTTCATAGGTTTGTAGGCGGTTACTAGGCTAATGGCTCTAGAGCCCTTACAAGTCTAGTCATGTTAATCCTGAGTTGCCCCAGTTGTCCTTTGTTGGATGAGCGTAAATCGCAGAGTGAATTTCAGGGCATAATAATCAGAGCAAGTCTATGATCAACACTGACTACCTTTGTCCATGAGGACAGGCACCACCCTTGGGATGAATTTGCGGTCTTCCATACATTTGTCAAGCTTGAACTTGAATAGGGTCAGAAAGGAGATCTGCTTCACATGGATTGGAAGCTTATTCCAGTAGAGTGGCAACCTCTGTATGTTATATCTGTCTCTCCAGCATATTCTGCTAATGTCACAGGCTAAGTTAATATCCCTAGAGTGAGTGACTCTTGTGCCATTTGACTTGTGGATGTGCAGCATTTCCATTAGGGCAGGGTCAGAGACTGCCTTGTAGGCCAGGAGCAGGTCACCTCTCTGCAGTCTATAGGATACAGAGTACAATGACAGGGCTTTCAGTCTATCCATTTCAGTCATGCTTTGGAGGTCCCATAGTTTCTTGGTGAGAAACCTCTGGGGTCTCTCCAGCTGCCGCAGGTGTCTGGTGAGGTATATGCAGAAAGGAGCATTGCACTCTATTAATGGTATAATGAGGGTCAAGTACAGTGGAGTTATAACATCCTTAGAAATGGACTTTGCAGATGAGGCTGGTTAGACTTATGGGTCTAGAGTTCCCAGGGTCGATTGATGGCCCTCCATTGTGCAAGGGGATTACTGTTGCTGTTCTCCACTCTGCTGGAACAAAGCCAGTTCTCAGGCTATCCTTAAAGAGTGTGATAAGTGGGTCCACTTGGTCCTGTTTTAGATTGCTTAGTAAGCAACCTGGGATGTTATCTGGCCCCACTGAGGACATGTTTTTGTGCTTGGAGAGTGCAGATATGACTTGATCTCTAGAGGTAGTAGGCAGAGGACTGATATCAGGTCTGGCATGGGGTATGGATGTTGGGGAGAAGGGGGTAAAGTTTGCACCATATCTGTCAGCTAGCAGGTTGGCAATTTACAATGGTATATTATTAGTGGTACCATCCACTACCAGTTTGGCACATAGCAGGTAAGCAGTGTTCTTTTCTTGGTTTATGGTGGGGGACCTATAGCTAGCAATTATGTGATAGGGTATTTTGTCTATAGTTAATTGGACATGAAGTAGTTCGAGAGAATCATACTGTTTCACCAATCTCGAGGTGCACTTGGCTTTAATGAGGATGGTTCCACCTTTGGTTCTTTCATGTTCATTTTGAGGTCTGAAGGTGTGGAAGACACTGTAGCTTTGCACAGCTGGGGTGCCTTCAGCAGCCTTGAACCATGTCTCAGTGACTGCACAGATGTCAGCATCTTCCAAGGTGAGGAGTACTTCCAGTGAGTGCAGTTTCATGTTTAGACTCCTAGCATTACGCAGCAGAACCTTGAGTTTGTCTCAAATGGATTTTGCTACATTGAAAATGTTGTTGTTTTGACATTGCCTAAAAAAGGCACTATGGGGGAAGCAAGCACCTTTGCCAGGATCCGAAAGCCTAGAGGAGACAGGTACAGACCATCTCAGACAAAGCACCGTGGCCTGTTGACCTTGTCTTCCCAGGCTGACATATGCAGGATCCCCCTGGACTGACACTTGAAGCTAAGCCAATTTATATTATGGCATCATCCTGGGTAAAGGTAGAATATTGCTTAGGGCTAGGGTCATACCTGCCTGGGACACATAATCTGAGAGTTCAGTCATGTCTCTCTTCATATAGTCCAGAGAGATCCATCTCAAGTCATTCACCCCAACATGGACTATGACCGAGACATAATAGTACTTGTTGATGAGTGACTTGAGTGCATGCTTGATTTGACATATCTCGAAAGTTTCCAAAAACTTGAACATCAAAAAACACTTACATTTTGCAGGGGGGGGGCAAGCCCCCCTGCACCCCCACACACCCTGCAATTTATATATACCAACTCCAAGATCACACTACAGTAAGGAAAAAGGTAAATTTCCCAACTCGATCATAAGGTCCCGACCAAATGAATTTTGAGTTTCTGAAAACCGGATCATCTGACTGGGATCCAAATAAATACTTTTAAGCTAATTTACCAATAGGAAAGTGCACAATGAACCTAACACCAGCAATCACCAACTCAGAGAAGGCTGGATCACTCTTCTGCACAAGGGTGTAAGGGAGCCCTTCTTAATTTAAGATGGCTGATTTATTGCTCAGGTCTATCAATAATAGGCTAGATTCAGCAGATCTGAATCTAGTCTATGCTATATAGGGTAACAGTACAGTCAAAAACAAGTGCAGAGACTGATGAGCTCACAAACACTAAAAACAGAAATAATGTAGCAGTTAGATAAAATGCAGTTCAAAAGTGCAGTGGAATCACAAAATATACTTATTTTCTTGTTTTTAGCCTTGGATGTCTTGGATATCAACAGAAATACTCTAGACCTCTGGTAAATATGCCAAATGTAGAGCAGCTTTGGTTAGTTGAACACAAACCCACACAAATGCAAGGCTTATATACAGGCGAAAATAAACACTTCTAAGCTAATCTAATGCTGTAGCACATTACAATATAGCAAGTAATTTAAAGTACTCATAGATTAGTTTGATTGCAAATGCAATGCCGGCTTTTAAAAGCTGGTATTGCAAAAAAGAAAGATCTGGAATGGCTGCTTGCACCCCCCAACACTTTGCACCCAAGATAGTTGCCCCTCTCACTCCACCCTAACTATGCTACTGCCATTATGCCAGCCCTCCCAGCCTTGATTTGCCCTCATCCAGTAGTTCAGTAAATTTCTCAAAGAAATTTGACTAACTTAAGTTGGCAGGATCTCCCCTTGACAGGTCTAAACAGGCTTGTGTAAAGAGTCTGTCCTTCCTCATTAATTCCAGGAAGACTCCTTCCATAGCCTTAAAGATGAACTGATCAGGCCTGTGGGTCTATGATTACCCAGATCAATTGATGCCCACTTTTGTGTAAGGAGATGAGTGTTGCTGTCCTCCATTCTTGTAAACTGATAATTGAATAGTGTCTGTAGGTCATCTGATAAATCCTGTTTCATGCTGACCAGTAAGCAACCCATTACGTTATCTGGCCTCTTAGAAGTAATGTTTTTGGCCTTGGATAGTGTCTTGAGAATGTGTTCTTGCAAGATTGGGGGGAGCGTGCAGATACAGGTATGTGATCTGGCAATATAGTAGAAGAGAGTGGGGTGTCTGCCAAGAAGTTTGACTACATCCTCTGGATACAAGTATGTCATATCATTTACTAATAGCTCTGTACATTGCTGGACATTCTTTCTGAGGTTTCTGGCATATTAAAGAAAACTTTTTTCTTACCTTCTCGTTTGTGTCTATTTCTGCCTCATATCCTGCTTTGGTTGATTGGAGTTTCCTGTTTAGTTTAGTAAGAGTGTTTTTAGAATCTTGACAATTAAATGTATTTTTACTTGCAATGTATGAGTTATTTTTTTATAGAGCTTCTGTATATGCGGGTTACACCTTAGAAGTTTCTTCTTAAATTTGGCATTGCATTTACTTTGGAAGTGGATTGGTGCATCAATGCATCTGTTTACATGTACATAGAATTTGGTGGAAAAGGATTCTGAATAAGCAGTGGGGTCATCATGTTGAAAGGGGATTTTGGATTTAGTCAAGTCATCACTCAGTTTCTGCAGATTAGCCTTCACAGTCTCTGAATACCAAGGTATTAGGTAATTCTTGTGTCCCCAGTCTTACTGTGAATATGACTGACTTGTGATCTGATGCAATCAGTGAAGAAATGACAATTAGTGAGGAACAAAACTGCCCTATATTGGTAAGGACCAAGTCCAAGATTTTATCACCCCTTGTTGGGGCGTGGACTAGTTGGTCCAAAGAGTTTTCAGTGATGAAATTCAGAAATTTCTGGACATACATGTTTGAGATTGTGTAAGTTTCCTAGTTAATGGAATGGTAGTTGAAGTCTCCTAGATGAATAGTGTTTGGCTTAGGGCATCGGTAGGAGGTGAGGGCTGAGTGGGACATATAGAGGGCTTCTGTAGTTAGCTATGATATGATAAGGGGTTCTGTTAATAGTAAGTTGGATGTAGAATACTTCCAAGCCGTTATCCTATCTAATGAATTTAGAGGTGAATGTTTTCTTAAGACTGGTGAGACACAGCCTCCTTTTGTGCCTTCATCTGGTGCAATGGGAGTGAATATGTGGTAAGAATTAAAGCCCTACACTGATGATGTGCTGCCATTGGTCTTCAACTAAGATTCAGTGATGATCCATATAACAAATTTTTCTATGGCGAGAAATGCTTACGGGATTGAAGTTTTTTATTAAGAATTTTAATGTTGAGCATCAATACCTTTATGTTATTTGGAGTCTGTTTTGTTATGTTGAAAGCTTTAGCAGACAGACATTGCTTAAAAAAGGCACTATATGGGTGGGCAAGGATTTACTCAAAGCCAGTATACAAAAACCTTTCCAGAATAGGTGCAGGCCATCCTTGTCAGAGCATCTCATCCTAGGCTGATTTATATTATAACCCCATTTGAATGACACCAAAAACTACATCAATTATCTTTTGTTCATATTGTGACATTATTCTTGGTGATGGTAGAATACTGCTGAAGACTAGATTCATACCCATCTCGGAAACATATTCCAAGAACTTTATTATGGAGCTCTTCATGTAGTTCAGGGAGGTACATCTCATCATTTACACCCACATACATAATGTGTTATGTGTACTTCTGCATTATGCCCCACTATGTAGTCACCTATAACTGGGATATTGGATTGTGTAGAACTTGGCCTTTTGTGCTTTTGACTTGAGACAATGTGATTCTTGGATGTATGTTTCATGGTGGGGGCTGTCTGTATTGTCTATTTGTGTGGTTGCTTAGGGTACTTGTTTGTTATGTTGCATTTAGGGGGCGTTTGTGGTTTATGTGGTTTAGGTAAGTTACATATAACAGCCTCAACATATGTAGGTTGATCTGAGCTGTGTGTAATTGGTTTAGTATGGTGTTGTATGGTTCTGTCATCCTCTTTCTTGATTATAGTGGCTTTGTGTGAGAGCTATAATTCCAATAGCATTATATAACTACATCTCTCACATACTGTGTCAGTTTGTTTACGTAGCAGGTAGTTGTCAGTAAACATGAGGCGATTGCTACATTTGTTCAGGATGCCCATTGCAAGCAAACTGGCTAAAGAGATCGGTTGGAAAGTACAAATCCATGGTTCCAGATGGTTACAGTGTGGCTAGAGGTGGAATAGCATCTATGAGGTCAGGAGAAAATTTACTAGAATGCTATATGTCTAAAGGAAAACAATCTGTTTGACATGAAGAACACGTACCTCTTAGTGCAAAACAGAGCCTCCTTGAGCAACTACCAAGGGAAGTGTTTCATCTCCTAGTTACTGTATTTAATTTGAGATAGAAGTGTGGATAAACAAGCTTTGGTTTGAGCACCGACACCAGATAAGTTGTAATTAATTTGTCTAGACTAGCTATGAGATCAGCTTTAGGCATGCAGCAATGTACTGCTTCTTAACCTTGCGGTTTGTATGGTTCTGACTGGAATAACGTTCCTGGGAGAGAATTTGCAAATGAAAGTGCCAGTGTGAGTCACATACACCGCTATACAGTGCTGTGTGGAGCATCACCCACCACTGTAAAACTGAGATGCTAAAATGAAAGCGCTAATAAGAAAGCAGCTATATGTCCAGGTAGTAACATCTACACCTTAGAAACAACAGTAAATCAAACCCTGGCACTGAATAATCACTGCTAATGTTATCAGCAAGTTTGCACTCTGACTGAAAAAAGCAACTTTAACTGATGAACACTACAGAAAAGTAAAATACCAGAGTTACTGAGTATACCAGTGTGTCATCCCACAGTGAAACCTAGCAGTTCTCATTGCCATACATTCTACAGAAGAACCCACAGAATAAATAATCGCAGGTTGTTTTCAATCAATCTCACTTCTGCCTGTTCAGACTGCCAGCACTTGGTAACTTGTCTACACCGCATGGTTAACAAACGATGCCCTGCCGTGAGTGAAAGGATCAGGGTGTAAACCTCATTTCATGTTTATTTAACTTGAAATACAATTAGCTTACAAAAAAGTTAACTTGTATGTAATTTTTTGCAAACAATTGCAGCTACACGGTGTCAGAAATAGAAACCTCTTTGAATAAAAGTTATAGTTAAAAGCATGCTTTCTATTACAAAACACCTGTGTGACAGTGACTTTTGTTTGAGGAAAGCTATTTATCAATGATGGCATCAAAACAAGGAAAATGAATGTTGAACAACTGAAAACAAGATTTGGGAGTATCCATGAGATAAGGAAAAATTTTAACTGGCAGAAACCTGAATTTATACAGAAGTGTGAAATACAAACAAATGTGCATGCATGTGTGTGTGTGTGTGACTGCAATTACACATATACACATACAACATAAAGTTGCCCTCAACCATTTACAGTATTTAAGTATTTGTTGAAATGTCCATACTTTAGAAAATAAATATTTAAAAGAAGAAAGCTCATAGTTTAAAATACTCCTAAAAAGTTCATAAACAACAAGAAGAAAAGAAAAATGTACTCTCTGCTTAAAGAATGTAATAGATAGTTATTAACGTAACTGTAAAGTATTTATTTTGCAGAAACTTGTGCACTGACAATACCATATAATGTAAGTAGAAATAACAAAGGAATCACAGAGACAAGGCTTCAGCACGTTACCTTTTAATAAAATAGAATCAAAAAACAAAAACGATAATGTGAGCGCTTTCGCACAACAGTGCTTCTTCAGACAAATAACCACATCTCAATCAACATTTATATAGTAAAAGTCAACAATCAATTATTAAAATGAGCACTCATCACTTAGGTAAATCCTTAGACTTCAAAACAGGTTTTAAGGAAACCCTATCATTGAGCCCAGGTTTTCTATCAGCACAAAACCTCAAAATCCAATGGAGTTCCCTCTGCTCTGTAAAATTCCTTAAATCACCACCATGTGGGTTTTCAGGGACAACCTCCTGAAGAAGCCCACTAAGATGGGTAAAAGCGCTTAACCTTCCGTGTTTCAGTTTTTTAACCGATTTTAAAATAAAATATTCTTTTCATCCGTGGATGTGATTGTTGGATTCGATTTCTACAAACATCGGTCCTGTGGTGAACGGAACACTTATTGGGGACTCTGTAGCTGTAAAATACTGCATTTACCCTTGCATTATACTGCTTAGAGAGACTATTCAACCATGGTGTTTGTAGGATAAAATAAAGATCTAGCTGTTCTACTAAGGAACTCATTTGGGGAAATACAGATTGAACTATGCTTCCACCGCTGCATTATACTTTTGCCTTTTCTGCCAACTGTATTTACTGCATGAAATGTTTAATGTATCATGTACTTTTTAACTGCAGGAAATATGCTTTATTTACTTATTTATTTTGACATTTGTTAACCGGGTTAGTCCAACTGAGCAGAAGCCCTTTTTCAGTGGAGGTCCGGGAGAAAAGCTCCAGACATGTAAATTAAGAAAATAAAATGGTACAAACATAACATAAATAAAAAGGTACAAATATAACATAACATGACATGGTGAAGTGGAAGTTTATAATACAGTAGAGAGTTGATTATCCAAACTAATTGGGAGCTAGGTTAGTTCGGGTAATCAAACATACATTGAAGTGGATAAAAAAATTCTAAAATCTTGTGTTTTCTGCACGCAGGGAATACACTTTTACACTATTCAGTGATTCTAGTGGACAATAAAGAATATTTTTCACACATGAGCAGGCTACAAGCTCAAAAAAACACACGAGTGAATACTTATAATGTTTACGTATTCAGAGTTTATGATTTTTCCTACCTGAATACTTTGGAAGGCTGTGTTCAGATAACTGATGTTTCGGTAATCGATGTTTAGATAATCAACTCTCTACTGTATAACCCTCTGTAGTTAGGGTCAGGAAAGAACAACTCAAATTCAGAACAAGATCTGACACCTCACCAGCTACTTTATTCACATTAACCCAAATTACCTTCAATACAGTGGAAAAATGGCTCTCCAATCAACATCTAATCCTAAACCCCAACAAAACTAAGTTGCTCCTCTGCTCCCCCACATGCAGGACCCCCCTACCAGCCTTCAATATAACTGATAACAATGGCACTATCATATCCCCAGAAGCCCAAACTAAACTACTGGGTGTCATAGTTGATAACAACCTGAAGTTTGATGCGCATATCAACCAAACTATCAAAACCATTAATAAAAAACGTGGCTCTTTTTACAGAATCAAACCTTTCCTTACCCCACTTGCCAGAACTGCAATTGCCCGTTCCCATCTGCTGTCAACTCTTCTCTATGCCTCACCTCTATTCTTCAACTTAAATAAAACAGATCTTAATAAATTATCATCCTGCTATAACCACATTGCCAGATTTGCTACTGGTGCAGCCTACCAGACACACCACTGTCACAACCTAAATCGCCTAAGGTGGCTTGAACTGCCAAGCCTACTGCAGTTCAACCAGCTAATAATGGCACATAAAGTCCTTTACCAACCAGAAAACACACTTGCACTAAAAAATATTATCAGCCCCTACAGCAGCACCCGGCCACTGCGATCATCCACTAGACTCCTAGTTCAAACATACAAATCCAACTATTCGGCTGGGGACTCTCTGTTTGTCAATGCTATTGGAAAAATATGGAACAGACTCCCAGCTGACTTAACCCTAGAATCCTCACTAACTCAATTCAAAAACAAACTCAAGAAATACTTCAAAACTCATTGGTTATGTCCTTGCACTAACTCCGACTAGTGACCTCTCTATTTCTTAGGTGCCTTACTTTCAACTACTTCTAACTTTTTTCTACCACTCCCATTTCAGGAAAGGTCAATTGTATAACTGCTGCTCAGTGTGTCTTAAACCTGAATGTAATGTTATGTATGTTTAACTTTGAAAATAATGTTATGTTTTGTAAAGTGTTTTATAATAAGTACTATATGTGCTAAATGCTGGTATTGCTTATGACTGTAATCTGCTTGAAACTAGCATTTACTAAATGTTCAATGTGTACTATTATCTTGGAGCTTTTCTCCCCAGGCCTCCACTGAAAATGGACATGTATCAAGTCGGACTATCCCGGTCAACAAATGTAAAATAAAATAAAATAAATAACATAAAGATGATTATAGTGTATGGTGTGTTGTTTCTTAGTTGTGCAAACTTAGTATGCAAGACTGTGTCAACTATAAGGGTTGTTAGTATTTTATACTTATTAGCATGGGGTAAAGCTGGTCTTCAGGTAAATATAAAAGTAATCTGAAACTGTTAAAGTTGCAATCAGGGCAATATTCATTTCAGCCAGGAGAGAAGTGAGGGAGTTATTAATGTGAGTAGGGGGTTGCAGTATAGGAAAGAGTAGGGAGATGTGCTGAAGTAGATAAAGGCAGATAATAGATAGTGAGGATGATTCTGGAGGGGGAGTTAGTAAAGGAGTGGTTTCGAGTAACTTTGTAGGGGAGGAGGCTGGTTTACGTTGGGACATGTCAAGATCAGGACCTACAGTTAAGTAGGTTGTTTTTTAAAGCTTTTTTGAAGGAGTTTATGTGAGGAATAGTTCTTAAGCACAGAGGCAGATTGTTCCATGCCTCAGTAACTGAGTGATTATAAAGAGGTTTGCCTATGCCTGCTTGTTATGTATGAGAGTTGTTCTCTCTGGCCGACCCTATAAATGAACTTTTGCTCAATTGGACTATACCATCAAGAAACAGCAGAAGAAAGCATAAATAACAGCACAAGCAATTTCAAGCACAAAATCATTCAGTGCATCTGGATTCCCCCGAAAAAGGTCACTTGCATCCAGTAGTCTTACATGGATAACAAATGTATTAAAATAAACAAATAAACATAGAAAGTAGATGCATAGAAGACATACTCACCAGGAACTGAACTGGAAAATCAAGGATTATGAGCTAAGAACACTAACTCAGAGCCAGATTTAACATAATCTAAACAAGCTGAGAACCTCATATCCTGAAGGGACCTCTCAAATTAAAAAATCATTTTCATTTGTTACAGTTTTATGATAACTTCATATATGTGATTCTCCATAAGCTAATTTACTATTAATAAGTGTCTTGAAACTGAGTGATTAAATTAATATTTTTTTAAAGTTCTAATGTAGTCACCCTTTCCCCATACCTGCACAGGTTTGTTATGCATTTTGGTAGCATTTTTGCCAAGTTCACTTGTTACACGACCTCATTCTCTGTTAGCACTTGTGAAATAGGGCCTATTGAGCTTTCCCTATTTTAGGACCCAACATGTTACATCTGCTGCACCAGTGTTCAGTCCTGACTACAATCTTGAAATGGCTAATATATTTACATGAACTTTAACCCTGAGCGTGGTAAACATTTTCCTTTGTCCTTAGTATTACAAATATTCAAAATGTTTTCATATGCTTACACTATTAATATTTAACTTTCAATGTATTTACAATTCCTGTAAACCCTATTTCTGTCATTGATTTGCTCTTCTTTTAATTATTATATAAACCTAACTCATGTCTGCTGACTGTCATACTGGATCAGTACCAGGAAGCAGAAAATATACGACTAATGTTCTGATATTAAGACCATGCATCAAACTGAAATTTTCCTTGCTGCAAATTCCTGCCCTACGCTACTCATAATGTAAAGTTCTTCTAGAAACTTACTGTTTCTTCTTCCTTTTTCTGAAAAAAGGACAACACATCCAGATGACAAAGAAACCTGAAGACAGAATTTAGAAAGTGAGATAGTGGAAGGGATCTGTCCAGCAGCCAGGGCTGTTTTTCACAGATCTGGCATTATGAACAGTTTTCAAAACTACTGTATCTGCTATGAACACAGTCTGGCTGGAGGACATTGTAGGACAGAGTACCCAGCTGTGTGTGTGCGTGTGTGTGTGTGTGTGTGTGTGTGTGTGTGTGTGTGTGTGTGTGTGTGTGTGTGTGTGTGTCTTGGAGGTCCTTCGGAAATATATCCCAGATTACTGTGGCACCAAAATAAGACCAAGATCATGTTCAATTTTCAACTTTTTGTGAAGATATAGAAAAGGAAAAGTAGTTACAGTATAAATATTATCCAGAGAAACATTTCAGAAAGGTGTTTGTGAAATTTGTGACAGCCCTGCAAAACTTGCATTCTTTTCATAACAAAATACAATTAAATTAGAAATATACTTTAAGAGGCAGTAATCATTACATTTCTTATCTTCTCTCTCATTGACAAAGGAGATTAACAAAATGTCTTTCATCTTTTTAACCAGTTCTCTTTACATGCTATAACAGTCATCTGTGAACATTTGTAATATGAAGGAATGATTCTTCTGGGCTGAAGTATTGAGTTAAAGTTCCAGAAGCTGGATAGGTAGACTAAGATCTGACTCATTTGTGTTCTTTAACATGAAAGCAGTAGTAGCATACTTTTCAACTGTCCAGATTTCTGCAAAATCTCCAGCTTTTTGCCTCATATTTTTGGTCCGTTCCTCATAAAATGTGTGTTTTTCTGGCTAATCATTGAGGCCTAAAGTTAGTAAATAATGAAATACATTTGAATTTTAGACGTCATGCATCAAATTGAATTTTCCTCAGAAAATGCATGGCAATGCAAAGTCTACTACTCTAGCAACTTACTAAGTTTGCAAGAACAATATTTAAAATCTGCCCCAATTTTGAGTCCTTGTACTACTACTCTTTGTACTACTAGTAATACAAAGAAAAATGCTATCCTTATGAAAAAACAAAGATGGAGGTGGAGATGAAAATCCCTGTACTTTGTGAAATCCTCCTGGCTGAGATAACAGCTAGCAAGGCAGAGTGTCTTTCAAGACAAAAATTTTAGTTCTAAACATGATGTTGACTGAAAACAAGGGGATGTGAGCTTTTCAAACATAAGTAAATGTCAAGAGAGGGCAGACACCCTGAGATGGTGACAGCAAAATGCTCCACTAAACCTGCTTTGTAGACTTTAGGTACTAGAGGAGCTAAATGCTGGGTAGTATGGAAGATTGGAAATGTTTGGTAAATGCGCTTTAGTAGATTTGTGAAAAGGAGGCGCAATTCAAAAAAAAAACTTTGAGAAGCAATAAAAATCAAGGACATGGGAGAAGTAATAGGAGCCATATTTTTGGATAAGGTCTATGGTGGGGGTGCTTTCATTTGTTCTCACATATTTTGGTGAGGAAGGTTCCATAGACACATTTAATAAAGTGACCACTCAGACTGAATAGTCTGAGGATCATGCTGTTCATGGAAATGGAGTAATCACAGCATTGATTTGATACAACATATATGTGATGAATTTAGTCTGATGAATGAACCAGGAACCATTTTTTTTTTGCAAGGAAAATAAAAAGTAAGAAGCAGACTGTGGTCCTTGCTAAGAGAATCAACCTATCTAAGATAAAATAGGGTTACCAGTGTCACTATGTCATCAATTGTTTTGCCTTTACTGTGAATCTGTGCATCAGTGAAGGCAGATGAGAAGTCCTCAGTGTTCTTTTCAGCCTTGGTAAAGCTAGGGAATCCCAGAAATCCCCTTATTTGGGGGATTCAGGAAGGAATAACTGTGGCATTTGGCACTGGTGGAAAACACAAATAAAAATAAGTCACAAGCTAAGTGACACCAGAGTCTGAATATCATTTTGACAGCCTATGGGTAGAGAGTTTACTTGTGGGGAGAAAGTAAGTTCCTGTTCAGTGTTTCTGTAAAGAAAATGAGCTCTCCTAAATTGTTAACTGCAATCAATAACATTTTCATGCACTGAGGGTAGACGTGTTTACGCCTATGCTTGTTGATGTATCATATTACTGATATAATGTCTGATGTTGATTGCATTATCACAATGCCTCAGGGATTACAACAGTCCAGAACTTAAAAACACAGGAAACATGCCATCATCTCCACGACACTGATGTGAAGTTTGGACTCCACCTTGGACCAAAGGTAGTAATTTGTGTGCATCTTCACATGTTGTCCCCATTCAGATCAGTGATAAATCCAGCCACTGTAGACAAGACCTACCAAACAGTGTTTCTCTAACAGCAACTGTAATACTGTAGCCACTAAATTAGTTAATGCCTGCAACTCTTGAAGATCCAGATCAAATATTCCAGAATACATTGCTCTTGCTGCCATTGCACCTTGAGGCTCCATTTAAGAGCCCTGATGAGAAGTCTTGCAGAAGACGCTATTAGTAATGAGGATTCCATGAGCTTTGGTGCTATTAGCCAAAGTTAAGCTTAGAAGGCTTGACTAAAAATGATCTTGGTAAGGGTTGCTTGAAGAACTAACAGTACCTCTAATGGTAAAAATGCTCAACACATCTTTGTATCTGGGGAGCAAACTATAACAATCAGGGGCTGAACTGTCAGTAGCTGGAATTTTTACTATAACCCTCTATGAATGGAAGAACTGTTGCGTAGAGTTGTGCTGAATCAACCTTTGTCAGTCATTATCCCTAGGAGACAGGTTTCCAGGTATCAAGACACTTTGATTTCCTTAAACCTCAGTGCTACTTTTACTACTACCATGCATTTGGTGAAGAATGTTTCACTGATGATGGAAAGAATCTGAACTGGAAATGAAAGGCCTTTATACATACAGAGAGGAACTTCCTTAACCATCTTCTGATCTCCTAGTGTAGATATGTGTTTTGAAGCTATAAATAATACATCTAATCTTCTCTTAACAAGAACAGTAGAATTGCCTGAAGAGTAACCACATTAAATGATTATTTTGAGGTAAGTGTTTTGACATCCTTGTTGTTTAGAATGGGCTAAAGGTTTCTCATTCTGCTTGGAACCAATAGGAAGTAAGAATGAAGCCAAACACTCTGATGACCTTGAGGGACAGGTTGGATGCTGATAGTAAGGATCTTTTGCATCTTTTTCCTTGTTTTCTGCTTCTGGCAGAAAGGTCTATTTGGCAAAGGAAGACAGAGTAGAATGGAATAGGAATACATTATGTTTACCAAGTGTAACCCCCTACAAGTCATCATCTGTACCAAGCTGCTTCCACTAGTAAGGCTAGACTTTATGCAGGTAGAGCCATGAGAAACTACTAGCTTAAGTTATCTTTCAGCCTGTAACTATTCCTACCTCCAGGGCGCACTGCCACCTTGGGACATGTCACAGATCTGTCTCAGAGGGTTCTGGCTCAAGCATAAAAGGAGGGACATGTCCTGGTTCTCTTCCTTACCGGGAGGGGTCCTATCCAAGAATGCTTGCTAAATCTAAAGATTATTTTAATGACAAGGCAGTGGACTGGCTGGACAGTGATCATCATCCTGCATCCAGCTATTTCAAAAGCTGACAGACAGGTCGGTGGAACCCTTAAGGCTTACTTCACCATTATACCATATATGGTTACTGACATCCAAGGGGTTGACATGTGATGAGTTTTGTAAGCAGGACCATACCTTCTCATGTGATCAGGTGGTCTGCCCCTTCTTGTAGACATGCACTGCTATGTGATTTCTGGTCTTCACCAGGGTACATGGAAAATATTCCCTGACCACATGTTACACCCCCACAGAGAAAAACAAGCCAGCTACATAGTGGTGTTGTCATTCCTGTCATTCCCCGTGTCAACTCCAACAGGTGACTGACATGATAAACTCAGACTGTCTGAGTCACCGTCAGGGTTGCATCACCTGTGCCAGTGATGCAAACATTTTATTTCTTAGGGACATCCCCCATCATGATAACCATTAAGCCCCATCCTATCAAAATTCAGCCCATTAATTCTCTATGGATGGAGAATCTTCCTCAGATCCCCCTAGGCTGGGAGCTGTTTGAGAAGCCATCATCCAGGAATACAGTAAGGTGTTTCTTGCTCTTGAAAGCATCCCTGCAATAGGATCATTTTGTATGAATGACCTAGCAGTTCCTCTTAAGTGGTGATGCAGGCACCTATCATCATAGGGACTGAATATGCCCCTCTATTTATTCAAGCAATTCTCTCTTATCTGAGGCCAGCAAATGTTAGCATCCATCCCTAGCCTGGGTAGCAATGCCCACATCTTCTCTGCATCAGCCTCTACCCTTGCACCTCTACCCAGTCCTCAAGCAGATATCAGGAATTATGTTGGAAAGCAGGCAATATAGACCAGTAGATTCTCGGCTGGAGTGCCTTCTGTGTGGAGTCTGCATGTCCTCCCCACGGCCAAGTGGCATTTGAAAGACATGCGTGAATGGGTGTGCCTTCATTGAAGGTTGGGCATCAGGCTGGCACCTCAGCACTATAGAAAATCAACTGCCAATCATTAGCGGACTGGAGTTCCACTGTGGCGACCCCTAACCGGGAAAAGCTAAAAGAACAACAACAACAACAAGAGACTCACCTAATCTCCTCAAGAATGGGCATGTCCATCATCCCAGCCTCCATCATTAAGCTTCCATGCCATTATTCAAATCAGGATCACTTGGGCTGTAGTCAGGACTTTACCTCTCTACACTACTAGTGTAGCAGGGGAATACATTCTTAAATAATAACCTTTGACTATCACTTTCCTTACCCTTGCATTAACTGTAATAGCAGGCCATGTTTGTGAATATTAGGAGACTCTTTCTTGATCACTTACAAAAGGACTCATCTATTTTGGCCAGTGTAGCTGGGCTTTCTGAAGGGAACATTGAAAAACACCATTCTTATGTTCTTTGTAAAATGGATAACTGCTACCATAACAGGTGATGACCAGATTCTTCCACTCCACCTATGGCGTTATATGCCATGCAAAAAATCAAAGAACCAGCTGTGAAAGCCATGGGCACTTCATTTTTTTTCTGTTTGAAACAGTTTTATTGAACTCACAATTTATCAGAAAACATGTATCCAAAGTCACCATAAACATCATACAATAATCATATACTTATTGAATTTATGTATTCACTTTTCTTTTTTTTTTTATACACTTTTCAATATTTCAAACTATTGACTTTTTTCTCCTGATAAACTTGTATGCCATTCATTATTCTTTTATTTTGCACCATTTTCAACCTGCATTGCTTTCTTTCTCATTAATCTAGACCCCATTGTGAAGGTAATGGTCCTACATATTCCATTTAAGGGTATGTATTTTGTTCATTCTCCTGAGTAACAAGCCCCTTCCAACCGCTTTATTTCACGTATAATACTTAGCACATCTACAAAATCTTCCAAGGGAAATCTTGACCCCTAATTTTCTTTTCCTGGTTATCACTTATTTGGCTGCTAACATAATTAAAGTTAATAAGGCCTTCTTATGTCCTGACATTCTAGATTCCCTACTCTTGCACTTGAACTTCTCACATAGCATCTGCTCTGGGGCATTTTACAGTGCATCTTTAAATTCCGTCATTTCTATATACTTCCAAAAACATACAATGGCACTTTTTTCTCTCACCCCCACACACACGTCCAAAAGTTATTCTGTGCAGCAGGCACTTCCTGAAGAGAACATCTGAAAAGGATCATTCTTATGTTGCAATGTAATCTGGGTATTAAAATATATATATATATGCAAGCATTTCCATGTAAATATCAAACTATCTAGATTTAATCACATATGTAAAAGCCCCACATATTTCCCCACTGATCTTTTGTGGTTTGTTCAGCTATGTGTGTGTGTGTGTGTGTGTGTGTGTGTGTGTGTGTGTGTGTGTGTGTGTGTGTGTGTGTGTGTGTGTATACATATATATATATATATATATATATTCACTTTATAATCTCGAAATACTGAAATATCAAATTTCAGTATTTCGAGACTATAAAGCTGAACTTCTGAAATAGCGCAACCCCATAACTGTGAATCCGGAAATATCGAATTTGCAATTGTGGTGGTGTGCTACGTGATGTGGGATGTACAGTGTGCCTGATTTACAGTTTGGTATGTGGATATGGTTGGAGATTCAGGTAAGTAAATATTTTTTTAAGGGTTTTGGGTAGGGATTTGAGTGTATGTGAGTGTGCTCGGAAGTTGTAGGTGTGGGTTAAGGTAGGTAGGTAAGAGTATGAGTGTGTAATTGTTAAAAGTGTAAAAGTGGTGGTGTTTGTACATTTGTTATGTGTATGCCCGAGGGGACTGTAGAGTGTGTAGTGGCGAGTTTACTGTCTTTTTCTGTTTGGTGCGACCTCAGAGTTAATATATATAAGTAGCAGGGGTATAGGTGGCGCAGCCCCCCCCCCACATGGGGGAGGGGTGCAAGAGGGGCTTGCCCCCCTGCTTAGATGTAGGGTAAGTTTATTGATTTGTATTGTGTTTGTGTGTGTTTTGTTTGTTTGTTATAATGTGGGGAGGTCAGTGTATGGTATATGGTGTGCTTATGTTTACTGTTTTGACTTTTGCGGTTTTCGGGTGTCGGTGTTTTAGTTTTTTGGCTTTATGTTCTCGAGATACTGAAATTCGATATTTTAGTATTTCGAGATTATAAATTGAATCCATATATATATATATATATATATATATATATATATATATATATATATATATATATATCAGTCTATAATTTAGGAGTCTTTCCCTGTCATGCAGACAGTTCTTTTGCCTCCTTCCATTCTCTTAGATTTCCTCCTGTGTAATTTTCTTACAATATCTTGGTTCTTTGGTTAACTTCCTCCAGATATTTCCTGATGTTTTTTGTCTGCTCTCTATCCTTTTATCTCCAAATTGAATTACAACATGTTATTATTCCACTCCCTCACTAGATTATTTTTCAGTATACTATCTGCCATTTTGTATACATAACATTCTACCTGGTTGTTTTTATTTTTGTTTTCTTCCAACATCTGCTTTCAGAAAAACAGTCTTTCTATATATACCCAGTAGTCCCTTTTTGCCTCATCATCATCTTTCCATTTCAGTTTAGGCTCCTCTAATTTTAGGGTATAAAACAGACTTAACTTCATAGCCTTAAATTTAAATGAATCAGTTCGATGCTCCCCTGCTAGGCTCACCTTATCCACTCGACCCTAGGCCTCATTCCTGCCCAAGAAAAGTTCTTCCATTCCTTATTTATTGTTTACCATAAGTTGTCATTTGGTTGCTAGAAATGTACTTGGTCAATACGCAGAGTCAAGGGGACCAAAACCATTTTCACTGCCTGTATCTTACTATACAGATCTATAATCAAGAACTTCTATTCCCTTACCTTTTGAGTTACCTTCTGTTTAGTTTCTTCCCGCACCTGCTTTGTTGCTATTAACAAGTCTGTCTGCCATACTCTGAGGTACTTATTTTTTTCATGCCCCCAAAATATGGGAATTGTAGTACTAATCCATGTGTGGGTACATAGCTTACAGATATGTTTTTTTTATTTTGTCTACATTTACATTATAACCTGATACAAATTTGAATTATCTCAAAATATTCCACAACACAGGGACACCATGGCACTTCAAGTTTGAACTTGTTCTTACAGTCACTATCAGAAGGAAATCTTCAGACTATACAACTTCATTAAGGAGGTAGCACATGAAATAATAACATCTTCATATGATAATCTAGTACCACTACAGATGAACAAAAGAGGAAACAAACACTTACTGCTTTGCACTGACCAGAGCATATGACTCTGTGTAGTGGTGAACTAACTGGTTTCAGTAGTGTTTTCAACTTCAGAAACACAGCTCATACAGTTAGATCCAGTTTATGAGTCTCTGCCCAAACTGGCTGGTCCCAGAGTAGGTGAAAAATCATGGCTACCTTCCTGGGCACCTGTACCAGTGTATGGATGTTTCTAGTTTTGGTAGACCAAGTCTTTGAATGTACTCACTATGATTGGAACCACCCAGAAGGACGGCTCTAGTACCAAAGAAGTTTTCAGCAACTCTTCTGAAGGAAGAGGACATTATCCAAGGACCAGTCAGTCCCTTAAATTAGATTTAGATCCTTCCCAAATCCTAAGTCACAAGGAACTGATGAAAGAGAGGGTTAACTCTCCTCTTCATCCAAATCATCAGATATTTAGTTGTAAAGACACAATTGTTAAATCTCTTAGCCAACGGAGGGAGAAAGTTAAGGATGCCATTCTCTTTGTAAGACAGAGGCTGTAACTGACACAACTTCAGTTAAAGAAAAGAGTTGGTCTACGTGTAAGAAAAGGAAAATCAAGGAGAGGACTGGACTTATCAGGTCTAGGGAAGGGTGCAGAGACCAGACACGTGGAAGTCATGGTGCGGTAAAATACTGCTGACAGGAAAGCAAAGCTCTGTTGTAGGAAATTCAAGCCATTATAGCAAGTAATGATGGCTCAGAGAGCTCCCTTGAATGATTAGGATGCTGATAGAACAGAACCATCAAAGATAATAACAGGAATGACTGAGGATGACTGATGTTGGTAGGGAAGACATAAATAAAAACTGACGTTTGTCCCACTGATATCAGAAGAAATAGTAGTCTTAGCTATATGGACTATATCCTGCCAAGGATGAAGGCAGGCAGCCAGAATACAAAGCTTCAGGGCACCTTCCATGCACCCAAATTGTTAAGCAACTCAAGATGAGCTAACTAAAATACAGGTTTGGGCATGAAGTGCTTCAGAGCTTTCCTCCCAGCAGAGAGAGAGAGCGCGAGAGAGAGAGTTAGATAGAGATAGAGAGAGAGGGAAGCTGAATCCTGAAAGGACAATGCTAGGAACCACCAAAAATAAATGTCCACACACTGGAATAAAAAACATGCCAAAATCAAGGGGAAATGGAAGGAAGGTCAGGCTACTGCTTAGTGATCAATCGAACATCTACTGTTTTGGTAAGTTTAACTTACACAACTGTACTATGTTCATCATATTGAGCAATGCTGTAGTAGTCTTCTCTATATGAATAGATTATCTTTGGTAACTACATTTGGTAGATGGAAGGAGAAGAATCTAGGAGTCCCTGGAGAATGGTCCTAGCAAAGCTTAATCTGGACCTAGAGATGGAATCAAGCTTATAGTTCATAGGTTCATAGGTAGGTACTAAGCTATCTGCCTGAAGGCATTTATAAGCTTAGCCAGAATGTGTTGGCTTTCGTCGCCCCCTTAGATTAGTTCCCTGTGCTTCTGTCCAGCAGAGCCACTGAAGTGATACCCAGCATAAACTTTCTGTTTCTCATCCACTCGTCAAGGTTTTTCTTGAAGAGTGTTAGTGAGGAGCTCTGCTTAATGTAGATTGGAATCTTGTTCCAAAGCATGGGAAGTCTCTGGGACAGGAATCTATCCCTCCAGCATGTCCTATTTATTGTTGTGGTGAGGTTTATGTCCCTAGAGTCTGTGGCTCGAGGGGATATGGTTTTCTTTAGGTGGAGCATGTCCATCAATTCTGGGTTGGACATGGCCTTGTATGTCAGGTAGAAATCACCTCTGAGTAGGCAGTATGCAACCAAGTACAGCTGGAGTTTCTTTAGTCGAGCTACATAGGGCATGAGGCCAGTGATCCTCTTGGTGAGATACTTCTGAGGTCTTTCCAGCTGTTGCAGGTGTTTTGTAAGGTGCATCCCAAATGGGGCGTTGTACTCTATGATGGGTCTGATGAGTGATGAGTAGAGGGGCAACATGACCTCTTTTGATCTGGATGCGAACCTTTTTGTGATTAGGTGGGCCACATAAAAGGATTTTATAACCACTTTGGCAAAGTGATTATCAAAGGAGAGATTACTATCTACTTGGGTCCCCAGATCCCTTATTATGTCTTCCGTATTTAGGGGACTACCACCTATGTGGTAGTTTGTTGGTACTTTTCCAAAGGGGATGACTATGCACTTTTTGGCATTTAGCTTGAGGCCATGATTTTGACATTAGGTATCTGTCTCAGTGAGACCCTTTTGGAGGATGACTTTGTCAGCCGGAGAGTCAGTTATAGCCCCTAGTTTGCAGTCATCTGAGAACTTGGTCAGCCATAGTCCTCCTGTGCTTGCCTGTACCTCTGAGAAGTATATGCCGAACAGGAGAGGTTCTAGGACTGAGCCCTGGGAAGCGTCACTTGTAACCAGTTTAGAATCGGACCTAGCTCCCACAACTCTTACCATGTGGGTTCTGTCTGTGAGCCAGTTGGCAACCCATCTCGTGACGTAGGGGTTTATGTTCAGGCTGGTGAGCTTGTCCATAATACCAGAATGGGGAATGGTGTTGAAAGCCTTTGCAAGGTCTAGGTAGGCTGTGTGGACCACCTTCCCCTCATCTATAGCCTTGGTAACTGTCTCAAAGAAGTCCACCAGGTTTAGGAGGCATGATCTGCCCTTAACAAAGCTGAACTGGGTAGGATCCAGTGTTTGGAGGTTCCAAATGTCTCTGTTAATGAATTCCATGATGATGCGCTCCATAGCCTTTCAGACCAAGCTGGTTAGCCCACCACTGGACCAGTGCTTTGTAAAAGTATGAGCAGGGGACCAAGTAACAGTTTGTGGAATACTTCAACAATCCAACTCTTTCGAAAAAGTCATAGATGAAGCCAAGGCCCTGGTAGAGTGGGCTTTGAACCTACCTGGATTCATTTTGCTATGGTGAGCATTGTGGCAGCCCATCACCGGACCAGTAATCAAGGAGCCTCAATCCTTACCACTGGCAACAGTGGGAGAACTTTCACTGTGAGGATGTATTTCCAGATGTGGCTCTCTGCATCAACTGAAATTTCTGTTAAGAGCTCAGCACACAGAGACCACAGTTAGTCTGGGGCTCGTTTCTCACTCTTACTCCAGATCACCAAAAAGTCTCCCCACAGGCACAGCTATAGAGTTGAGATCTCAGCTGAGTGACCAAGCCAAGACCCCCAGCACCCTCTCTGTCCAGCCAGTGCTTTGTGTCTCTGCCCAAGTAGCTGACACACACACACTTTGAGGTGTGATTTACACACACACTCCTGGGAAAGGCTGGCACAGGTTTCCTAACTATGCCTCCTTCTGCCCAGGCTATAAGGTATTTACCACTGCCACCAGTCAACTACTTATCATCTCCTTTAAGGCCCTTAACAAAGGGTGTCCAGTTTTACAGTGTAATATTAATATTAACACAAACTGTAGTTTGACCAAGTGCAAGGCTATTAAGAGTGGCCCACACAGTGTCACCAAATAAATATGCAAGTATTCTCAAAACTTAAATATCTCTACACAGATCAGCCACAATATAGGGTTTAAATATATTTAAAAATAAATAATAAAAAAAACAAGACAATACTAAATATATATTCACAGTGACATCAGAGTTAAAAAACACAGGAGATATTTAAAACAACATTGCAGGACAGTCTCAAATAAATAAATAAAAATATCTAAAATAAGCTTTACTATATTCCTGTCTGTATCTAAGAGAATTACTATATCTTAGAAACTTACTTCATTAGAGCAAGGCAGATGTGGTGAGTGGATCTCATTGCTTCCAGGTCCAAGACATAAGGCAGAATGCTCTGACTCACTAAGAGACTTCTCAAATTAGTATCTAAAATATTACTGCTGGGATAGCTTGCAGAATGGCATCATTTCTTGTCATCTGACTCCTAGTTCCCAAGCCAAACAACCATTGATGAAGCCATCAGTATTTATCATCTACCTGTAAAAATATACAGACAAGGGCTTCTCCTCAGATCTCTGCCAGATGCTGGAAGTCATAAAACAATTACGTTCCATCGTACTTTCAAGACTAGTAATTACGTCACCTTAAAGACAACACAGAAAGTTCCCTAGTACAGATACCATGTCTCCTGCTGCATTGAAAACTGAAAGATACCATCTTAGCCATAAAGTAGTTTAATTTCAGTTGTTTTTCTAAAAGTTACTAGACTGAGGTTAAACTCCTGTATCCCAATCTCCACTGTTAAAATACATACATTTAAACAGTTACAATAGTGCATGTACATTTCTGCTTCCCTCCAGCAGGGCACACTGTGGCTACAGTTCAAACAGCACTTTGCAAATACCTTTTCAACACACACGTCTGTACAACCAGTTTGATATACACATGACATACAGTTCTAATACATTTGTACCACAAACATCTTGTTCATAGGTTCATAGGTTCATAGGTTCATACTAGGCTATCTGCCCGAGGGCATTTACAAGCCTAGCCCATAGTTTTGTGGCTTACGCCACCCCTTTAGTATGGGGAACTATACCCATTATTTTGCTGTGCCTCTGTTGAGCAGTGACACTGAGGTAATCCCTGGGGTATATCTGCGATCTCCCATCCATTGGTCAAGATTTCTCTTGAACAAGGCCAGCGAGGTGCTCTGCCTCACATATACCGGGATTTTATTCCACAGCATAGGGAGTCTTTGGGTGATGAATCTATCCCTCCAGCACGTCCTATTAATAGCCGTGTCGAGGTTTAAGTCTCCCGCCCTTGTGGCTCTGACGGATCTAGATTTTTGAGGTGAAGCATATTCATCAAATCTGGGTTTGACATGGCCTTGTATGTTAGGCAAAGGTCACCTCTGAGCAAGCGGTGCGACTGAATAGAGCTGGAGTTCTTTCAGTCGGGCAGCATAGGACAGATGTTTGAGACCCTTTATCCTTTTGGTGAGGAACTTTTGTGGCCTCTCCAGCTGCTGCAAGTGTCGGGTCAGATACATTCGAATGGGGCATTGTACTCAATCATTGGTCTGATGAGTGATGAGTATAGGGAGACTATGACCTCCCTTGATCTAGATGAGAATCCCTTCATGATAAGGTGGGCAATGTAGAAGGTCTTCCTAACTACTTTAGCTACATGGGTGTCGAATGACAGACTACTATCAACCTGGGTCCCCAGGTCCCTGATAACTTCTTCTGTACTCAGTGGATTGCCACCTATTTGGTAGCTAGGGGTAACCTTGTTTTTCCCGAAGGGTATGACTATGCATTTTTTGGCATTTAACTTTAGGCCATGGCTCTGGCACCAGTTATTCGTTTCTGTGAGACCCTTCTGAAGGATATCTGTGTCAGATGTGTTTTCTACTATGGCCCAGTTTGCAGTCATCTGCAAACTTTGTCAGCCATAACCCTCCTGTGTTTGCTTGTACTTCGGAAAAGTAGATGCCAAACAAGAGTGGGCCCAGGACTGAGCCCTGTGGTACACCACTTGTGACAGGCTTTGAGTCTGACATGGCGCCAGCAACTCTGACCCTGTGGGTTCTGTCACTCAGCCAGTTTGCAACCCATCTTGTGATGTATGGGTTAACATTTAAGCTGATGAGTTTTTCAATGATACCCGAGTGGGGTATTGTATCAAAGGCCTTCGCCAGATCGAGGTAGGCTGTATGGACTGCCTTTCCCTCATCAATGGCTTTGGTGACTGTTTGAAAAAGTCAACCAAGTTTAGAAGGCATGATCTGCCTTTGACAAAGCCAAACTGGGATGGATCCAAAGTCTGCAAATTCCCTATGTCTTTATTTATGAGGTCCATTATGATCCTCTCCATGGCTTTGCAGATAAGGCTTGTTAAGCTAATGGGCGGTAATTTCCAGGGTCGGTGGAGGCACCGCCTTTGTGAAGTGGGACCACAGTTGCAGTGCGCCACTCCCTGGGTACGTATCCAGAGGTAAGACTATGATTAAACAGCTGTCCTAGCTGTGGGTTTAATTCCTCGTTGAGTTCGTGGAGCACACAGCCGGGGACACCATCAGGTCCCATGGATGCTGTGTTTTTGCTTTGGAGAGAGCAGTTCTCACTTGGGCGTTGGAGATGTTTGGGGGCTGCAATCGCTTGGTATAGATATCTCTCCTTTTGGGGAGAGGGGAGAAGTTTGCACTGAACCTGTCAGCCAGTATGTTGGCAATGTCTGTAGGATCAGTAATCTTCACATCATTTTGAACTAGTTCTGAGCATATCTGGGAGTTTCCTCCCAGGTTTCTAACATAGCTAAAGAAGGCCTTATGATTGTCTTTTGAGTCTTTAGCTATTTTTCTCTCAAAATTTGCTTTGGATGATTTTATGAGAGCTCTTAGTTTTTACTTATAGTGATCAAGGGTGTCTTACCTTTTAAGGATTTTGCTCTATCTTGTAGTAGCTTCCTCCTTTTGTTGTAGAGTTTGTTTATGGCTGGGGTCCACCAGAGTGGACGCTTGCCTTTGGTACAAAGAGTCTTTGTTTTGCTTGGGATTGCCTTATCCATGCAGTCTTGCAGGTGCTGGTAGAAGGCATTTGTAAGTGATTCAGCGGCTTGAGTACTGTTTTCCGTCGGCTCAGGGGCCTTAAAGGAGACCACACTAGTCTTTAGAAGTGTGAAGTCGGCTTCGAGAAGTTCTTTACTGTGGTCTTTTTATTTCAGGTGGGGTGGGATGAGGACCTCCAGCGAGATTAGTTGTGATCTGATCTCACCAGTGAGGGGTATACTTCGGTGTTGAACATTGTGCTCCCATGTTCGTGATGATGAGATCAAGTATGTTTTCTCCTCTTGTGGGGATGGTGACTAGTTGTTCCATGGCATTTGAGTTTATGAATTCCAGGAACTTTTGGGCTAGGGTGTTTGGGCTTGAGTAGTGTTCCCAGTCTATATTAGGGTAATTGAAGTCACCTAGTATGATGGTGTTTGGTGATACATTTATCCCTCTAGTGTTTTCAGGAAGGCCATGTGAGGTTCCTGAGTTTGTGAGGGTGGCCTGTAACATGCTACAATTTGCAGAGCAGTCTTGCCTATGGTTAATTGCACCTGGATGGTCTCCGATGCATCGTGCGTTGCCACCAGTCTTGAGGTGTGGGTGTCTTTGATGAATATGGATACCCCCTCCTTTCTTGGTATTGTCCAGATTTTGGGGCGGAACGCATGATAAGAGGTAAAACCTGATAGTGCTGGGGTGCTCTCAGGAGCCTTGAACCAGGTTTCTGTCACTGCACAGACATCGATGTTCTCCATACTGAGAAGGGCCTCGAGTGCGTGCATTTTGAGATTTAGACTTCTGGCATTGAGCAGCATTACCCTTAGTTTTTTTCCTTTTTTGTGTTCTAGGGTGGTAGGTTTAGAATTTGAGCCTTGCCTAAAAAAGGCACTATGGGGTGGCAAGAGCCTTTGCCAATATCCTGAATCCCAGGGTGACAGGTGCAAGCCGTCCCTTGTGAAGCAGTGTGGCTTGTCCAGCATGTCATCCCAGGCAGACAGACATTGGATCCCCTTTGAATGACACCAGAGTTTAAGCCAATTGTTAAAGCTGATCATCTTATCTCTGTATTGTGGCATCATTCTTGGTGAAGGTAGGATACTGCTCAAGGTCAGGGTCATACCTGCCTGGGCTACATAATCAGAGAGCTCCTCAATGTCTCTTTTCATGTAGTCCAAGGAGGTACATCTCAGGTCGTTTACACCAGCGTGGACAATGACTGAGTCATATTTGTACCTGCTGTTGAGAGACCTGAGTGCTTGCGTTATGTGGCGGATTCTAGCGCCCGACAGGCAGCTTACTGTGACCTTCTCCTTACTCAGTCTGGTGGCGGGGCGTCAGTGTGTCTGACTATGGAGTCACCAATGACTAGTGTGTCTGGCATTGTGTTTGGCCTTAAGGGCTGTGACTGTTTGACACTCTGACTGTGAGGTCTATGTGTTGCAGGTGTTGTGTTCTGAGGTGGTGGTTGTTTGGGTGTCTGCTTTGGTGGCCTCTGCTGTTTTGGTAGATTTTTGATCAGAGCCGAGTATGTCTTTGTGTGTTTATGTGTATGATTTGAGGTTGTGATGGTACTATGTGAGACTGGGTCTATAGTGTGTGTGGTAACCTTCTCCTCCTGACTGGTCTTGCCAGTCCTATGTTGAGAGAGCTCAGCCTCCAGTTTGGCCGTATAGTTGCATCTCTGCATGTATTTGTGTTTTGTGGGAGGAGGAGAGGATTGTCTGTGTACATGAGGCAATTGTAACATTGCCTCAATATTCCCAGGTTCACCAGCTGAGCAGGAGAGGACACTAGCAACTGATCCCTCGACATGCTAGAAGGACTAGACAAAAAACTTTAAAAGAGATTCCGGGGACGTGGTGACCGAGAAATGGGGTTTGCCTTTTGGGGTGCTATCTATAAGAGTGCCGTATCAAGGTAATAAGTACTGTAGGAGCAAGTGCTAGGTTTAACAGATAGAGAAAAGTCTACTTGGAGTCAAGTAGAGATGATCTTTTAGGTATTAGAGAAAGTGCTAGTAACAGGGATGCTTAAAGGTAAGATTGAAAAGAATGCACTCTGCAGTGTGCACTAGAGAAGTTAGATATGAAAGTAGGTAACTTGAGTTTTACCTGTTTAAAAAGTTAAGGTTTAGTGGAGAGTTACTATTTTTAAAACAGCAAGATGGACTGAAAGGGGTGGTTACTTTTGTATTTTGGTACTATGAAATACTGTAGGATGGCCAATAAATTTAAATAATTGAAGGGGTGGGATTTCAAAAGTGATGGTTTTGTGATTACTCACATAAGCCAGTGAAAGTAGAGAGAAATGAGATATATGGTCAGATTAACATAAGAGGCGGGCAACTAGAAAGACAGTGGTATTTAACAAGACAACTTAAATGAGTGGGAGGGAGGGAAAAATTCTGCCTGACTCAGAACAGAGAGAGCTGTGGTCTCTTTTGAAGTTTTAATATGCTGTTAAACAGAATGCAAGCAAAACACAAGGTAAAGAAAACAAACTACAGTATTCAAAATATAGAAAGGCAATACAGAAATACAAAAATAACAGCAAACTAACCTTTCCTTCACAGCAAAGTGTAGCAGAGTCTGGATGAGCCTTTCTGGTAAAGCTCTGAAATGTTTTAGTTTACTCCTTAAATAGAAATTTTAGTTCCTAGCTCCACCCCCTCTGTTAACAAGTGATTAACCTTAAGTGACCTTTTCTGTCTTATGAATGAATCCTTAATTAATCAGTTCTTATTTCTGCCTGACTCAGAACAGAGAGAGCTGTGGTCTCTTTTGAAGTTTTAATATGCTGTTAAACAGAATGCAAGCAAAACACAAGGTAAAGAAAACAAACTACAGTATTCAAAATATAGAAAGGCAATACAGAAATACAAAAATAACAGCAAACTAACCTTTCCTTCACAGCAAAGTGTAGCAGAGTCTGGATGAGCCTTTCTGGTAAAGCTCTGAAATGTTTTAGTTTACTCCTTAAATAGAAATTTTAGTTCCTAGCTCCACCCCCTCTGTTAACAAGTGATTAACCTTAAGTGACCTTTTCTGTCTTATGAATGAATCCTTAATTAATCAGTTCTTATTTCTGCCTGACTCAGAACAGAGAGAGCTGTGGTCTCTTTTGAAGTTTTAATATGCTGTTAAACAGAATGCAAGCAAAACACAAGGTAAAGAAAACAAACTACAGTATTCAAAATATAGAAAGGCAATACAGAAATACAAAAAATAACAGCAAACTAACCTTTCCTTCACAGCAAAGTGTAGCAGAGTCTGGATGAGCCTTTCTGGTAAAGCTCTGAAATGTTTTAGTTTACTCCTTAAATAGAAATTTTAGTTCCTAGCTCCACTTTGATATTCACCAATGACCTATAATTATTTACAAAATTCCAGCTAGCTGAGTTGTCAGTATCTTCTTTTGTCACAAGTATAACAAAAGGTAATAGCCTTAGACAACCATTTGGAAATAGTCTCTTTTGACACACATTTTCCATTATTCTTACCTTCACAAGAAATGAACAATTGATCTGAAGATCTGAAAGATTTAGTTCTGTGAAGATAGTACCTGTGCCATCTGTGGGCATCCAAGGTACAGAGTATCCTTTCTCCCTCCTTTGTAGGTTAAGGAAAGAAAAGAGGGTGATGGATGGTTTGGCTTAATGTAACCTTGGATACCACTTCAGGAGTAACAGAAGGATTATTTCTCATAGAAAGCCTATCTCTCTGGGAAATGAGATAGCATCAACTCACCATAAGAGCTTAAAATCAAGATACTCTTCTTGCAGAGGTCCGAGCAATTAGTAAAACTGTATTTCATTTTAAGAACCTCAAGGCAGCCAGATTAGCTGGTTCAAATGGAGCAAGTGTTAGTTTTTCTAACACAAAATTAAGATTCCCAAGGAGGGATCACCAGTTTTCTTGGAGGCCTCTTATGCAAAACCCCCTTTAAAGAACACTTTGTCATTAGACTGCACTGAAAGAAGAGGATCCATGGGCAGACATGCTGAATTAGCCTATAAATGAACCTTGTTAGAGGAATAAGGAAGGTCATAGGATAGTGACTCACACAAATATTATAAAGCCAGAGAACAACTAGTCCTGAATGGGTGCTGGTTATGCTGCTGGCACCAACTAGGAAACCTTTTCCATTTGCTAATATATGATTTTCTAGCAGCAGGCTTTCTTCCCTCCATTAGTACCTGACACATGCCCTCAGTAAACAGGTACCTAAAAGGAATTAAGGCCCCAAACGCTAGGTAGTCAACTGAAGTTGATTAATTTTGTGGTGTATCAAACATTCCTGTTTTTCTGTGAGTATATCCAGTCTGTGAAAATGCATGTGGTAATTGCTCCTGGCCATTTCCAAAAGAAGGGAGAACCATGGTTGAAAGGGTCATTAGGGAGTCACCACAATGATCTAGGGGGATTCCTTATGAATTTTCAGAAATATCCTGGATATTAGTGTAAAGGGTGGAAAAGCATACAAGAACATTCCTGTATACAGAAAAGAAAATGCATCTGTCTTCCAGGCCTTCTTGCATGGAGTCCTGGAAAAGAATCTTGCCAGTTGATTGTTCAGAGAGGAGGCAAAGAGGTCTACCTGAGGAACTCCCTACAGATGCATCAAATCTTGGAAGATGCACTGGTCTAGCTTCCATTCACAAGGGTCTTCCCTGTCCTACTCAGCTTGTTTGTCATACAATTTTGTTCTGACAGAATGTAAAATGTCTGTAGAGTGAGAATGTGCTGTGAAGTTATATCCCAAGTTAACATGGCTAGTCTGCAAAGGGAGTATGACCTGGTTCCCCCTGCTTGTTGCTGTACCACATGCCTGTGGTATTGTCTGTAACCACTTAAAGAGGTCTCAGGGATCAAAGTTGGTTTAGAAAGTTGAGTGCCTTGGTCAGGGTAAGCATCTCCTTGGCATTTATGTGGTTGTATCGGCCTTTTGTGTCCCATACCCACTCCACTTTTATCCCTCCTGAAACTACTCCCCAAGCAAGTTCCAAACTGCCCGAGGTGACCGGCTGCTTTGGATCACCTGGATTTAAGGACATCTGTTGTCTCCACCAAAAGATTTCACTTCTGACAAACCCCAGCACTGAGATTTGAAAAGATAAAGGATGTTGATGCTAGGACCAAAGAGATTTCAGGTACCATTGTCTCTTTCTCGTGTGGAGTCTTGCAAGGGGGTATCATGAGAATTATAGATGCCATGAGACCCAAAATCCTGAGGTATTCCTTCGCAGTGACCCAAGTCTGAGAGTAAAATCTTAGAATATTGTGTAAAAATGTAAAAGACTAAGGAACTTTATACATACCATCTGCCTTTTTAGGGATAACTGGCTGATTATCAGGAGAATTGCAGGCAGTAACACACACTTCCTCTAAAGCAGATAGAATAGGAGGAATGGGTGTATGTTCTGGAAAAGCTTTCTGTAACAACTCATAGTATTTTCTGAGGGACTAAGAAACCTCAGTCTTCTCCAACTGAAAATGCTGTCGCATTCTAGTAATAATCTCAGAGAAAGAAAACTCCCCACAGGGAGAATCAGAAATGTGAGGGAAAAAATCTATCCATCCCAGCATCTTCTGGTTCACATTCACAATCTTGAATATCTTCAGGAAAAGAGGAATCTATCATTTTACTAGAAACTATTTTGCAAGTAGGATCATTAGCCTGAATTAAACCCTAAGCCAGACCCAGTAAACTACTCCTATCCCCAAAAAATTGAGGATGCATGCGTGTTTATTGTTTCTTTTTACAGGAAAAAATGGTTTCTACCGTGTTACTAATGGCAAAATCAGCTCACCCAGGGATGGGCACAGCATTCTAATGAAACATGAAACCTTCCCTACTCCCTCTCCCAGGATAGACAAGACAGGTTCTTCCAAGTCTACTAAGGGAAACCCAAAAGCTGCAGAGGACATGGCTAACATCTGGTCCATAGTGGCTGTAGGTGCTACACTAGAGGGATCCGGGGTAAAAAATGAGTGGTCGGACATACATCAAATGGCCACAGCAGAGTCTCCCACCTAGGGCTAAGGCAAATTGCTAGCCGGCTGTGTTGGTAAATGCTATTTATGTATTTTTTTCTTTTTGTGGTTGGAAGAAAGACCCACCATGAGACCGGTAGTCTATTCCATGGTCAAGCCAAAAGTGGTGCCTCTTTCTCGAGGAAGACAAGCAGCAATTGCCAGTAAATACTACTAGTCCATGAAAGTTACTTTTTTGAGAGAAAAACACAGTAAGATCCCTTTAAAACACTATGCCAGCCCCACAAAAATAAAATAAACACAATGTATCCACAGAAAAAATGTTTTCAGTTACTTTACATCACTTTTAAACTGACAGAAAAAATTAGCACTCTGTTTTAAAGTATGCTACAGTCTTGAGAAAGTCCATTAAAACACATCACTCCTAGCATTAAAATAATTTTCCTGAAGAGGAAAGTAATAATACAGCAACAAAATTAAGAGAATGGAAGTTTTTTTCCCCCAAAGGGAATCTCTCCAGCAAAGGATAACACAATCCGACTATCACTCCTCTAAAGGCTCAGACGAGCATACTCTTTGGTAGCAGTAAAACTCTGAAGGGCTTCACTTTCAAACTTGTCTTTTAGCCAGCTCATCTTGAGCTGCCTGACAGTTTGGGTGCATGAATGTTCCCTACAGCTTTGGAACCCGGCCAGTTGTTATATCCTTAGAAGGATATAACCCATATAGCTAAGGCTACTGCTGCAGTCATCAATATGCTGAACATTCTCAGGTACACTGATCTCACTATGGCTGATGCCATTGACACTGATACACAGGGCTGGTGCCTCTGGTACCAATGGAACCAGCACCACACAAAGCACTCTCACTGGGACTAGTATCATTACATCAGTCTCTGCTATAGCATGATCAGTTGAAAGCTGAGGAACCTGTGTCTGATGAAAAGGAGCTAGGCTGTCTTTCATCAGGACACCACTGGCAAGGACAGCCTTTTTATGACTCTGTCAGGTAGGTATAATCATTTTCCTCAAGTGCTGACACTGTGGTCCTCAGACAAATTATGGAGCATTAAAGACTTGTCCAAGCATGGGGATCCTCTATAGCAGCTGGTATGGAGACTGTAATGCAGTAGTAGACCACCAGATTCATACACAGGCATGTATGCTTGAGACCTATTTCCCTCAAATGTTAGTCTGAAAGTTGGCTCAGAAGGTTAGAACTGTGAATTGTAGTTCTCCTGGTACAGGGTTTTATTACCTCAGCCTTCATTTACATATTGTGTGAATCTGAGCAAGTCACTTAACCAGACTGTACTTGGGGTACACTGGGAAGTTGGACTAGGCTCCTCAGTGGTCCCCTGGACTGCAAACCTAGTAACTACCTATGAGGAAAAGACATGTGGTCTGAGGAAGATAACATCCAGTTAGGATTTTCTTAGCCTGGTTAATGCTGGGAGTACTACCAACAAAACAACAGAGGTGGATGAAAGTCACTCTAAACAAGGGAAGAATATGTATGGTTCTCGCCTCCCTAATTCGAGTTTTTTTTTCTTTTCTGTGATTTTGTGGTAGTGGTGTTTTAAAGGAAGACATTTCTCTAGATTGAAAGATATACAAAGTTAAAAACTGAAAGCCTTCTTGTAGTTTCCAAAGCCTTTCAGCCATTATATAATTTTCAAGAGCCATTCTATGATTTTTTTTAGTCTGTTTATACATCTCCTCCCAATGATGAACTTCTTAATAACACACCATATAATCTCTATATTACACCCCCCTTTGTCTGGCTTTCTCATAACAGCTTCTACCACCTTCCATGATCATCACTATGCTCGTCCTCTTTATTCCATCCTCCCATTTCCAACACCAGACTGGTAAAACGTCTATATTCCTGCAACCTTTTTCATAAGTATGCCTTTCCATTTCCCTTACCTTCTCCCAAAACTCCTTTGATGAGTCTCATCCTTGAAACATACACTATCCTCACTTCCCTGTGTATCAGTCCGACCCTTCTATCCTTTATTCATCCTCACTTCCCTGTGTATCAGTCCGACCCTTCTATCCTTTATTCATCCTCACTTCCCTGTGTATCAGTCCGACCCTTCTATCCTTTATTCATCCTCACTTCCCTGTGTATCAGTCCGACCCTTCTATCCTTTATTCTTCCTCACTTCCCTGTGTATCAGTCCGACCCTTCTATCCTTTATTCATCCTCACTTCCCTGTGTATCAGTCCGACCCTTCTATCCTTTATTCATCCTCACTTTCCTGTGTATCAGTCCGACCCTTCTATCCTTTATTCATCCTCACTTCCCTGTGTATCAGTCCGACCCTTCTATCCTTTATTCATCCTCACTTCCCTGTGTATCAGTCCGACCCTTCTATTCTATATTTTTTAATAAAAAGACAATATCTGCCATTCTGAACAGGCTACTCCTTAACTTTCTATACTTCAGCTAATCTTTCTGAAACACATTAAACTCGACTTATCTTCTCATAAGGTTTAATCTCTCATTCTCTTCCTTTCTTCTTTTCTGTTATTATGCAATCATCTTTTGTTAATCCAACTTTTTTATTCTGGTGATCTTCTTGTATGCTTTTCCAGGGGATCTTCTACCTCTCTTTCAAACACCTTACGTAATTCCAACCTGTTTTCCTGCATTATTCTGTCATATCCTTTTCTAGTTGATATATGCATTTCTTTTCTCAGTTCTCTTAGCCTGTCTTCCAATTCTTTCTCACTCCAGTCATTTTCTTCTCTTGCCCTGCTCCACTGATTAATAATAAATGTCAGTTCATGCTCTTGTAATTGTGACAGGTACCCAAAAACAGTTCCTAAGTCTGTCACTGTCATGGCTTATTATCCTTCCCAAGGGTACACACTTCCTGCATCTTTGTCAGCTCTTTCACTCTCCTCACTGGGATATAGCAGATAAATATACTATCAGAAGAAAGTCACTGATCCTATCACATCAGTTTGACCTGACAGCTAGCAGTCTTCATTTCCCTTTTCACCGCACCATAGATTCCTTCTCTAATTTCCATTGTCTTGCAGTCCCTTTCATTTCTAGTATAAGGCCTTTCCTTCCAGTCACTCTTCATCTGTCGTTCATTTACTTTGTTACCTTGCCTTATTCCTAACATTATAAGCTTTACATTTTGCTTATTGTGCTCCAACCTTGATTCATTCTCTATTTATTAAACATTAATAGAACTGCTTCTAACATCCTCTCCATATTTCTATCATCACTGTGCAATCCTTTGTAGACATAAAGGCTCTCCACTTGCCTTTGCCCTCCCATTCAGCATTTCCCACATCCTTCCCTTTAATACCTCCATTATTATTATAAACAGTGATGGGGTTAATGAACCTATTGCAACACACTGTGTAGTGTGACTCCAAGTGACTCCATGAAAAGGATTAATGAAGTGAGAGGGAGTTTTAAACTGACGCATTTTAGACATGCAAAAATAAGTCATTTTTTTATTCGGATTGTGCAGTGGTGCAGTGGTTGTATTGTCGCCTCACAGCAAGAGGTTCTCTGGTTCAGTTCTTGGTTGGGGATCCTTCTGTGTGGAGTGTGCATGTCTGCCCTGTGTTCATGTGGGTTTCCTTCCATGTTATAAAGACATGCATCTGGAGCATTTTGACCTGGGCCTCCATAGAAAATTGGCTTTGTTCCAAGTCAGACTTTCCCAGTAAACAAATGTAAAATAAATAAATATTAAGACATCATTTGTGGTTATTACAGTTTTTCAGTGCACAGTGTATAAACTACATGTGGAATATTATTTTGATGTAGTTGACTGTACTGTTCACCCTTCAGGTCTCCAGATAATCCAGTCCCGTTTACTATTTGTCTGCCAGATTTAAATATTGTTTTACTTGCATGTTGACATCTGAGAAATAAGACAGCCACATGCACTGAGCCTAAGCCACTTCACAGCCCCCATCTAAATGTTTAGTGAAAACTTACCAAAGTTTGTAGTAATCATTAAATATTTAGTGAAATCTCACCAACGTTTGTAGAAATCTTCAAATATTTAGTACAAGCTCACATAAGGTTGTAAAAGTCTTCAAATAAAGTCTCACAAGGAGCCTGTGGCTATTCATGTGCACACACTCTTTTCACAGGCAGAAGGGAATAGTTTTTCCTTTTTTTGTGAGGCTAGATATTATGGTAGTGATAGAAGTGCAGTTTGCAACCCAGGAAACTTCAGTGTGTGGAGTGGTCCTAACACTGGGTGGTGGCACCAAGTAACCAAAACCAAAAATGCACCAACCAGAGGGTCTTGAAAGCTTAAAAACCATCTTTTAATAAAAGTTCCACACACTGGGTGGAAGTCGTATATATCCTACAGAAAGAGCTGTTCAATATTGCAATCAATTAATCATCACCCTTTCTTAAGAGATTGCTAAAATCAGTTTTATTATTTCCTACTTATCTCACTATATTATACTATTACTTTTATTGGAATGCCCTTCTAGTTATTTTATTTTATCTGATAAAAAATGAAATTATTTCTTTCCTAATTATGAGTGAATATTTCTTAATATTCCCAGTGCAGTTACACAGAAGACTGAGAAATATGCCCCTATTTTAGGTATTAAGAATACTGGGGGTGGGAGTGAGGCTTGTAATTCACCCAACAATGAGAACGTCAACCATTACCAGAGCGCTTTTGTTACTGAGTATAATGGTGACGCCAATCTCATCAGAAAAATGGGTCTAAGTGAATGGGACAAATTCACAAGGCTGACGACATCAGTAAACTGCATAACAAGACAGTGGACATAATTTTCAGGAAAGGACACATCATGAAAAATATTTTGGAAAATCAAAGTTTGGCTAAGGGGAGGAAAGACATGATTAAAAAGAAAGGTTGGTCAAAATGAGGGTTAGTACTTAACGAGCAGCACCATTGCACTTGCTTTATCTGATGAAGTCTGTTTTTAACTGATGAAAATGTTGTGTGGATTATTCCTGTGTTTATGTTCCTGAATTTGCTTTACAAAGCTTGCTTTCAACTTGAGTGTTGTTGTCAAGCCTTCCTTCAGTGCTAGCTAGTTTGTTATTTGGTTCTTGCAGTTTGCCCTGATATACTTTTTTTCCCAGTGCAGTTACGCTAAGAAATTATTGTTTCACATCAACAGTTCAAAGATTTTGCAGTGCTTTTAACAGCTTAGCTTATTCATTTCAGTTACGAGATTGCTCTAACTTTTAAAATTTATTGAATATTATTTCATACTCTAATTTCAAATACGAATCATCAGCATAACTTACAGTATACATTTGAGTGCAACTATTTTATTTTGTGGAAACAGCAAAGTGAAACATATCCATATAAGTACATTATGGAGAGAGACTATTCATTTTCTGCCAAAACTACTTGGCTTGACTTACTGCGTTATTCAAAGAACTTGCATAAATGCTGAAATAATAATACAGAATAGGGTAATTCTAAACAAAAAGGATATTCACCCATCTTTGAAATGTGAGTGACAAAAATAGCATTTGCCATGTCCTTAACACGTTATCAAATAAAAGTTTATGTTAGTAAAGGCATTTCACAGGACAAGATTCATGTCTGCCAAAAGTTCTTAAACAGTGTTCATGCACTTACTACAGTAAAACTGTGACAAGCTCAGATTAGTAAAAGCTTGTTTGCAAACCACTGGTAATATCATATAGTGAAGTTTTCTGTGGAGACAAAGTCTGTTGTAAAAAAAGGCTACCACTGTTGGAAACAGCAACAGATATTCATACAAATACAGAGGTAATATGATCAAAGCACAACAGCCCGTTTACCACAAGCCCAATAGGCATGCATGATTGCCACACAGATATACTGCATTGGTGCTTGTGTTTATCTGGTTGCCACATAGGACATTATACAGCCTTAATGGGAGAGAATAGCTGCACACAAATGCTACCAAGATATCACGATAAGAGAGTTAAATGTACCTGCAGGATTCAGTTCAATGACCCATATAAAGGTAACAGTTCAACAAAGCCACGTAGCTCTACTTTCACTCACAGCTAATGTGCATCACAGTGGAACTTTTCATTCAGTTTCTGACTGGAAAATGTTTCTTCAGACTCCTCATGTTCGTCTGTGACCAAAAACATTATCAGATTTGTTCAAGCTGTTACTGCTGTGATCTGGCTCTTTCAAACACTTGTGAAGTAAAAGTAATTCAAATATCTCTACTGAGCCTGTTTTAAATGTGTTTTGTATTATATGCAACAAAATCAGGACTTATGAAGGACATGGAATTATAGATACTTAGGAGGTATCTATGAGAGCTGTCTTAATACCTTACTATAGCAATGGATAAGGCACCAGTTTGCTCACATATCAAATGTACGCTTTTGGGATGGGTTCTGTTGTGTTTTGTCATTATTACATAAACAATGGCAGTTGTTAAACTCAATGATTTGATATTGATAAAACTTACATATTTAAAAATTCCTTTGTACCCAAATATGGATATTCCCAAGAACAAACATGTCACAGACATAGGAGTTCCTACTTTGTGGTCAGCAGGATTATTCTGATCAACAACTAGCAGTTGTGAGGAGTCTCATTGGATAGGTTTGCTGCAAGAAAAGCAGACTATCCTTGGAGAGTTTGTTACAAAGAACACTATCCTTGGAGGGAGTTTCTTCAAAACAGAGACAACTATCCTTGGAGGGTGTGTGTTGCTACAAGTGCAGATAGCTATACTTGGAAAAAAGGGGGTTGTTACAAGCAAATATGTCAACATTGGAGGGAATTGCTACCAGCACAGAAGGTTATGAAGGAAAAGTGTAACAAGATACTGAGCAGGGTAGTGAAACTAAATGCTAAATTTAAAATTTTCAAGAATGTTGATTTTGTCAACAGACAGAGCAAAGAGTATAAAAAAATTCTGCGCAGAAAGTAAAGACATACACTGCCTTAAAACTATCTTTAAACTTTCAAAACCAAGATTTACTTCAATGGCATCTATAAATGCTGCTAGCGAAAATTACTGAAGGTATTAATATGATCACATTTCTGAAAAAAAATGTTTTCTTCATTTAAAAGCCTGGACACTGCACTGCTAACATCCACATCTCATAGCTGTCCAGAATTTTGTATAATGTACGGATTTTGCCTTATATTTTGGTTTATTATTGATCATTTATTTATTGATTTATTTATTTTACATTTGTTGACTGGGTATGTCCAACTGAGCTGAAGAGCCCTTTTTCAGCGGAGGCCCGGGGAGAAAAGCTCCATACATTAGACAGTTATACATTTTAAAAACAATAACAATAAGATAATACATAGTTCATACAATATGATAAAATATTTCAGAAAGGTATTCAGTGAGAATAAGAAGTATGCTTTTAGGACATTACTTAGTGTAAGAGAGTTTCATATTAAAGCATCTACAAGAACATTTTCAGGAAAGTGGTTCTAAGAAGAATAAGATGTACAAGCTTAGGACTTTATGTAGGGTATTAGATAACATATTTTTAAAAGTTTTGTTACACAGTATGTGTATTATTACAGAAACATACTTAAGGGTTTTTGCCAGACAGCAGATTAGGTGGAGAAGTTCAGTTATAAGGGTTAGTGAGGCGAAGTAGAGAGCAGAGAGAAGTTCAGTTATAAGGATTAGTGATTAATAATTAATTAGTGATAAATTTATGGTCTTTTGACAAATCATTGAGGATCAATATTTGAGTTTCAGACTTTGAATCATTCAAAAAATGCACCTTAATAAAAATTCATTATTCTAACAACTTTCTAAGTTCATAGAAGCAAACTTTAAAAATCTGTCCCTGATTTTGTACCTTTGCCCCCCCCCCATTATTTATGGCTCTGTATAAAGTTCTTGTGGTAAGAGGTATGCTGACATCTTTGGAATTACTTTTAATATGTTTTGACTCTTGTAGCCATGAGTCCCGCATCCTTCATTGGCCTGGAAAAGTGTAGCCAGAGTCAGAGATTACATAATCTAACAGGGACTAGAAGGTTTTTAACATATGATATATGGCCAGTGAGTCAGAGAGTAGGTGCAGTGCATGCAAATGTGGTCCACATTTCTACATACTCACAAGACTCAGCTAGAGTGCTGCGAGCTCTTTTATGGAATCATTCTCCCCAGGCATCCATACTCCAGGAACTACTCTTTCAGGGCCTTCTTCAAACTTGTGTTACCTTGATGAGACTTCAACACCTCCCTTCTCTAGGTATTGAAGGGTCCCAATTGGCTGTTAACTCCCATCTCTCACCTGCCGGTTCACCTAGCTCCTAGGTTGTTAATTAAACTGTGCCATCTGGGCTATAGTGAGGGCCAGACCTCTAAGCCATGAAGCTGCTGGAATGAGTTTTTTTGTCTTATTGTTAAAGTAAGAGTAGAAACAGACAGACACAAGCTAGCAGCAGTATTTATAATAAACCAATCAAACACCATCACTTCACTCACCCATCTACTCATATTCCTATTCCCCACGTACCCACTCTCAACTCAATATCCCCAACCACCCCTTCACTCCCACTCCACAGCACCTGTTAATAGCCACTACACCACAATTATTATACTTCACTTAGCTTCTCTTGCCTCTATTCACTTCACACTATCACCTTTCCTACCTAGCTTACTACTGTAATCCCTACATACTATATTTATTTGTATTTGTTTACCGGGAAGGACCACTGGGCCAGATGAGCCCATTTTCAGTGGAGGCCTGGGTTGAAAAGCTCCACAAGGATTAAACAACAAACATAATATGAAATTAACAAAAGCAATGCAATAGTTTATGTGTAATGTGATCACTAGTTTTAGCTAACACACAACTGATTATTATATTTAGGTGCTTAGGATTTCCCTCTCTTCCCCCCTTGGCTGACCTGGTGTGACTTAGTTTGAACTCTACAGTTCCCTACAAAACGGTGTCTACAGGACTGCAATCAGTTTCTCTCAACATTTAAACAGATTGAGCGCTACAGTTCCCTACAAAACGGTGTCTACATGAATGCAATCAGTTTCTCTCAACATTTAAACAGATTGAATTCTACGTTTCCCAAAAAACGGTGTCTACAGGACTGCAGTCAGTTTCTCTCAACATTTAAACAGATTGAACTCTACAGTTCCCTACAAAATGGTGTCTACAGGACTCCAATCAGTTTCTCTCAACATTTAAACAGATTGAACTCTACAGTTCCCTACAAAACGGTGTCTACAGGACTGCAATCAGTTTCTCTCAACATTTAAACAGATTGAACTCTACAGTTCCCTACAAAACGGTGTCTACAGGACTGCAATCAGTTTCTCTCAACATTTAAACAGATTGAACTCTACAGTTCCCTACAAAACGGTGTCTACAGGACTGCAATCAGTTTCTCTCAACATTTAAACAGATTGAACTCTACAGTTCCTACAAAACGGTGTCTACAGGACTGCAATCAGTTTCTCTCAACATTTAAACAGATTGAACTCTACAGTTCCCTACAAAACGGTGTCTACAGGACTCCAATCAGTTTCTCTCAACATTTAAACAGATTGAACTCTACAGTTCCCTACAAAACGGTGTCTACAGGACTGCAATCAGTTTCTCTCAACATTTAAACAGATTGAACTCTACAGTTCCCTACAAAATGGTGTCTACAGGACTGCAATCAGTTTCTCTCAACATTTAAACAGAGTAGGTTGCACACACAAAAAGCATTTGTTAAGCTTTCACTTACAGTGCTTTGTAATTAAGCAGGTCACCATATTGGTCAGCCATAGGGCTCTTTATTTCTACTTGAGTGGTTGCCTCCTTCCCCTGTAACTGAAGTAAATTGACTCTTACATTAAGAGCTGTAATACTTACCTTATAGCTTTAGGACACCTAAGGAAACCTTGTAAACTGCAATAGCCTGACATTTGCACAAGTAACCCTTGTAAAAATTCCCAAAAATGTATACTGTTGGTCTGTCTTTCCTGCTAAACATAAGTGAAATTACAGTGCTGAGTGCAAGTAACATTAAAATTAAAGTACTGAGTGCAAATAACAGTGCTGAGTGCCGATTTTAGGCCCTTACATTTAACTTATCTCTGGTGTGGTGTCTTGAGTCAATCAGGGTATTCCCTGTAACCACTCCCACTGCCTTCTCTCCCCCCCCCTCTTTCCTCAAACAGGTTAAACTGCTACAATTCAGTACAGGCATAATTTTCAAATCTAGGTGCTTAGGATTTCCCTCTCTCTTCCCCCCTTGGCTGACCTGGTGTGACTTAGTGTAAGTTTCTTCATTGCATGGATCTTTTACTGTTTTTTGTGTAACTGAATGACCTGCTGCTAAATTCTGATTCTGCACAGACAGCTCTATTTTTTTCAGAGGCTCTATAAGTAGCTAGTGACTTTACTGAATTTCTGTGGTAATATTTGTGTTTAAACTGAACCTATACCTAGAGAAAGTGTATAATCAGAGCTCCTCCTTGCTGCATGTGTTTTTTAATGTTTAAATTGCACACACACATTGAAGAAGTGCTTTTATGACTTGAACAACTTGGGCTAGCTATACCTGAAGTGCTTTTACTGGCAATTTTGCAGTTGTACAATTGTGAATAATTGATTTAGTTTTTCTGGTATATCTTTAAAATTTGGCAAGTGTTTATTTACTGCATTGCTCTCTTGCTTAGGTTTCTTAGCTATAAATCTTAGTTCATTATGACGTATGCTACTTTACCCCCCCCCCACCAAACCTTTCTGAATGCATTATTATATAATAACTGCCTGTTGTTGCCTTCATGCTTACCTTAGAATCTCTGCTTTTCTCTTTTCCTAGTTGAACTCTAAGATTCCCTACAAAACAGTGTCTACCGGACTGCAATCAGCTTCTCGAACATTTAAACAGAGTAGGTTGCACACACAAAAAGCATTTGTTAAGCTTTCACTTACAGTGCTTTGTAATTAAGCAGGTCACCATATTGGTCAGCCATAGGGCTCTTTATTTCTACTTGAGTGGTTGCCTCCTTCCCCTGTAACTGAAGTAAATTGACTCTTACATTAAGAGCTGTAATACTCACCTTATAGCTTTAGGACACCTAAGGAAACCTTGTAAACTGCAATAGCCCTGTTACATTTGCCCTCACTACGCTCGGGCTCTCTTCATTCCCCTCCCTGCTCCCAATTCCCTTCCGCCCCCAGTACCTCTAAATTTATAGTACTATAGCCACTCCCCCACTTTCTAGATCCTATCTGCTTTCATCTGGGATAATTCCACCCACCCCCATTCTACTACCTACATTTTAATAGCACCTATTAGCTTTCATCTGGCATTCTCCCATCCCCCTTCCAGTACCTTTACCTCACCACTTTATCTTCTGGTGTTGGATCACCAGGTAAAACAGTTCCTTAACTCACTAGCTGAATCACAGCTAATGATATACTCCTCTTTACTACCCCTCTTGTTCACACCATACCTCCTTACCATGTATGAAAACCAGTTTCTCACGGGATTTCAGGTCCCAAAAGGCCATACTATCACCCCAGCTGTAAATCCTTCCACCTTCAACCATACTTACAGTACCAGATCCTATCCAACATCTTGTTCAGTCTATCAACATCTCAACCCCAGGCACATTAGCTCTAGATCCAAACACTACCACAAACTAATAAACAAATTCCTGAAGTTCATCACCAAGTATAGACTCAACCTAATACTTGGTGGTGATATTCACTCCAACCCTGGCCCACTCACTTCAGATACACATACCCCCTCTACTTGCAATCTAAGCTACAAACCTACAATTAATAGGCCAACTAACTCTCTCCTAGTCTGTCATCTCAATATTAGAAGCATTAATAACAAGGTACATGAATTGCATGCACTTCTGGATGTCCACTCCCCTTAGATTCTCTGTTTATCTGAAACCTGGTTAAAACCTAACACTAAAGACAATGAAGTGTTACCACCTGGGTACAATATACACAGGCTGGATTGTGCTTTGAGGAAGGGGGGTGGGGTAGCTGTACTCTATAAATCTGAGTTGAATGTCACCATAGATGTAATACAACCTCCTCAGATTAATAACTCTGACATTCTTGCCACCAAATTGCAACTTAATAAAAAGAAATGCATTAATATAATCTGTATGTACATTCCCCCAGGTAACAATATATCTACATTTGAAGATATCCTGCACTGGCTATCATGTCACTACCCCCAAGAAACCCTACTACTTGGAGACTTTAACATAGACTGGGGCATCTGTTCCTCAAATCCCCAACCACCCATATTAACCTGCATACATTTACACAAATCATATCCACCCCTACCAGGATAGGTAAACCCAACCAAAAAGAAAGTATACTTGACTGGGTACTCATAAACAGTCACCCCCAACTGTACACCTCTGGTACCCTCCTTAATGGCCTAAGCGAGCACCTTCTCACATATGTAATTAAGCACAAAGCCATTAATTCCCAACAACCCTTACTCAGAAAGGTTAGAAACAATAAAAACTTTGACCCTGCCAAATTCCAACAAGAACTAAACTCATGTAATTGGTCTATTCTAAAACACCTCCCCTTAGAGGAAGCAGTAGCATACTTTAACAACAAATTCCTTGAGATCTTTGATTTGCATGCACCTGTTCGTAAAAACAGAACCAAGGCAAAAACTGCACCATGGCTTTCTATAGATTCTAAACTCAAAATTACCCTTAGAAACAAAGCATGGCTTTATGGCATTCTTCTAAAGACCCTCAAGATCACATTAAATACAGGCAATCCAGGAACGAAACCAAAAAATCAATTTTACAAGACAAAAAACAATACTACTGTAATTTACAGACAGTAAATCAAAATAACCCTCGGAAGTTTTGGGCAGGTTTAAATAATCTACTACATCCTGGACAAACTTCAACCCCAATCCCTGCTGCTACTATTGATAAAATCCCTGAAGATGTTTCTGATAGTTTTAACCAATTCTTTACTGAGACAATTCAAGCCCTAGCTAGCCATCTACCTCCTAGCTCCCCTGGTCCTGAAAGTAGCACCCCTAGAAACCTACTCGCGTTCAGCTTCCAACCAGTCGCCACTTCACTTATCCATACCTTGATCAAAAAATTAAAAACCACTATACTTTCTACTGATCAACTCCCTGCCGAGTACCTACAAAAATCAGTTGATGCTATTGCTTACCCTGTCTCAATATTAATCAATAGAACCATAGTAGAAGCTAAAATTCCCACCATCTGGAAAATATCCTCTGTAATCCCACTTCACAAAGGAGGCAGCTCTACTGAATTCTCCAATTATAGGCCAATAGCTATACTCTCTCCTCTTGCAAAGATATGGAAAAATGTATTCATAGACAACTCATGCACCACCTAATCCAAAATCGCCTTATGGCAGACACTCAGCATGGCTTCTGTCCTCATCACAGCACTACTTCAGCCCTCCTAGCCTTTACTAACACCATAAACCATAATCGCAACAATAATTATATATCCTCAGCCCTCTTTTTGGATCTTTCCAAAGCATTCGATATGGTTGATCACCAACTTTTAATCCATACCCTGCAAACATTCTGTCTAGATACTGGAGCCCTCCAATGGTTTCAATCCTACCTGAATGGTCGACAGCAGGCTGTCCTCTGGCAGAACAAACTCTCTAACATTCTACCTAACACCCTTGGAGTACCACAAGGCTCTATACTAGGGCCCTTGCTGTTCTCCATCTTCATTAACGACCTTTGTACTGTCATCCCAAAAGTCAGCTGTATCCAATATGCTGATGACTCTACTCTGATTTGCTCAGCCACATCTCCAGTAGAGTTATGGTCAGCTACCCAGATCACCTTTAATACAATAGAAAACTGGCTTTCTGAACATCGTCTGATCCTAAATCCCAAAAAAACTAAAATGCTGTTATTTTCACCAACACATAGGTCTACCGCTTTCACCTTTACCATAAAATCAAATGATGGCACAATAATCTCCCTGACCCATCTACAAAACTATTAGGTGTCATCATAGACAATAATCTAAAATTTGACCTACATGTTAACCAAACTATCAAAACCATCAATAAAAAACTAGGGTCACTTTACAGAATAAAAGCCTTCCTAACCCCTCCAGCTAAAATTGCCATAGCTCGCTCTCACCTTCTTTCAACCCTTCTGTATGCATCCCCTCTACTCTCGAATTTAAACAAGGCTGTCCTTAACAAACTCTCAATTTGCTACAACCACATTGCCAGGTTTGCCTCCGGGCTGCCTTTTAGTACACATCATTGCATCAATCTAAATCAGCTTGGGTGGCTTGAACTACCCAGCCTAATCCAGTATAACCAACTGATTATGGCCTATAAAATCCTCTATAATCCGGACAATACTCCTGCACTTAAAAATATTATCACCCCCTATAACAATCCTAGACTGCTTTGATCCTCTAACAAACTACTAATTCAGACTAGCAAAATTAATAACACAGCCAGTGATTCTCTCTTTGCAAACTCTGTAAGTAGATCCTGGAACTGTCTTCCAGCTGATATTACCTTACTTTCCACCTTAGGTCAATTTAAAACTAGAGTCAAACAACATTTGTCACTTAACTGGCTATGTCAATGTATCAAGCCTGGCTACCTCTCTCTAGAATTTGTAAAAATCTATTAACCAGTTTACTGTGTAATTTAATTTAATCCTGACTTGTGCTCAGGATTAACTGTAACCCGTGGAACTTGTTTAACTTACTTACTTATGTAATCTCTGTAAATAGTCTGTTTGTAATATGTAATTCTGGTATTATGTAATGCCGTATCTACTTACCCTTGGAGCTTTTCTCCCCGGGCCTCCGCTGAAAATGAACATGCATCCAGTCAGACTATCCCGGTCAACAAATGTAAAATAAAAATAAAAAAAAAAAAAATTATTTGCATTGTAGTATTTACAAAACAACGACATAACTGATTATTTACATTATAGTATTTACAAACAAAGAAGAGTATGCAGTGTTATCTAAACACCAAATGAGCTAGGTGCACTGAACTTTTACATTTATGGTGCTATACAGTTCATAGAAAATGGGTAGGACAGATATTGCAATATGATCATTATATTATGTTCAGGTATTCCAAGTATGTATTATACAGTGTTTTTGCAGAAGTGAGTGAGGAAGTTCCTATATGTAGAAAATTAAAGTATTGATCTATGAGGTTTAACGTATGCATAAGTTAACAGATTTAGGTGGAAGTACAAGAGGTTGGTGTGCTATGAAGTTATAATGGAGGGAGTCAGGTTTTAGGGAGCACAGATTTATTACATGAGTGCATTTAACCTCTTTCCTATTTCTCCTTTCTAGTCACTTTACTTAAACCTCTTCCACGCACTATACTACCTGCTTACCCTTGTATTACTACTCAGCTCTAAGCCTTCTGCTTCTGTAAAGCTGCCCACCATGTCTCCATCTAGCGTTCTCATACTATCTTTCTCACTTTTCTTCCTACATTTCCTTTCCCTGCTATACCTCACTGCCCTCAACTCCATTTCCTTACCCCCAAAACACACAACAACCACAGCTCCCTTATCTAAACTTTCTGAAAGCTACACAGAAATGTTTCCTAGCCTCTGTCAAATAAACCCCCTTCTCCTTTACAAAATAAAAATGTTTTCACAAGAAAATAATAGCCATTTTTTTGCTCCATCATTTCTACATCCAGCCTGCAAATGTACTTTAGCAAACCTATCAGAAACCAACAGCTACTGTATTACTCTTTCAGGCTAACTACTTTACCCCTGTATGGAGATATCCACCCCAATCCTGGGCCTACACCAGTCAATCCCACTGCACAAACTCACACCTGCCGATCCCACAAATCCTTATACATGGTTACTATAACCCTACAAAGCATTCATAATAAAATCCCTGACTTCCACACCTAGATTGTCCACAATCGACCAGATGTAATTGCTGTTAGCGAAAGCTGGCTAAAACCTTACATTAAGGACTCTGAATTTCTCCCTGTAGGCTTTGCAACCATACGATCTGATAAATCCCATAAAAAAGGTGGTGGCGTTGCGCTCGTTCTTCCCAGTCCCTTCAACATAGTTCCCTATACAAATTCTACTCCACAATTTGCTAGCACTGAAATTCTTATTTCTTTCCTAAAATGAAAGATTGTAAAAAATGATGTATCATAGTTCTTTATATACCCCTGGTAACAACATGCCCTTATTGGAGGAAATCCTTGCCTGGATTTCCAACAATATTAAAAATGAAACAATTATCCTGGGTGTTATAAATACCAACTGGCTAGACCTCTGCTTTAACATCCCATCTTCAAATATCAGTCTATTTAATTTTACTCACCTTATTACTTCTCCAACCAGACACAATAGGTGGAATGACTATGGCTCCATTTTAGATTGGATTCTGGTGACTGACCCTAATAAAAATATCTTACGCAAGTACTCACCCTCTCCCAAACACTCTCGATGACCACCTCCCCACCTTTGTTCATCATGCCTCCCCTTTTTCTTCCAGAAACCACATCACTATAAACAAATAAGGAACTTGACTAAACTTAAACCATTGATTTTCATAGATTTTCTAAAAACAGATTAACTGGTGCATGCCAAATCCCCTCCCACTAGACAATTCAGTTGTCTACTTCAACTCCATATTTCTACATACTCTAAACAACCTTGCTTCCCTTCATTGAAAAGCAGATTAAAACAAACCATTCCGCATGGCTAAATAAGACCACTAAGGGACTCATGAAAGCCAGAGACAGAATTTGGAAAAAATGGCAAACAAATAAAAACCTTTCTGACCTGTTAAAATTTAAACAACTTTGGAACCAAGTAAAAAGACTAGTTAACAAAGACAAGAATGAACATTATCTAAAACTTCACACTGACCACAAGTTAAACCCCCCCCAAATTCTGCAATTTTATATATATATATATATATATATATATATATATATATATATATATATATATATATTTGCAGTTTGTTTACCATGATGGTCCATTGGGCCACATGGAACCAGTTTTTAATGAAGTCCTAGGGAGAAAAGCTCCAGAAGATACAAATATTGAAAATGACAAAAGTTACAAAATTACAAAGTTGCAAAGATTACAAAACTTACAGATTAATAAATGAGTTAGAAAATTGCAGGTAACAGTAGTTGCAGTAAAACTGGTGTTTGAGGGTGCAAATGCATTAAAATTCTTTCAAACAAATTAAGTTACTACTAGAGTATGATAATTATGATAACGACGAAAATTAAAAATTGAATTCCATTACATCACTACTAAATCCTGGCACTAAAAGCATTCCGTGCCCTCATCCTGACAAAACATCTGAAAAAAATAGCCACTCTCTTTAACTTTAATTTTATTAACACTGTTAGCACACATTACTGCTAGCTTTCCCCAAGCACACAGCAGCACAAACTCTGCAACTCCATCAAAACCAGCCTCTTGCTCCCCTTTAATTACCCCCTCTCATTCTTCACTCAAGTCCGCCACCCATTCTACACTCATGTTGTGTCTTTCGGCTTTTCCCGGTTAGGGGTCGCCACAGCGGAACTCCGGTCCGCTAATGATTGGCAGTAGATTTTTACGTGCCGAGTTGCCAGCCTTGATGCACAATCTTCAATGAAGGTACGCCCATTCATGCATGTCTCCACACAGAAGATGGTCTAGCTGAGAATCGAACAGGACAACGTCTTACTGTGAGGTGACAACGTGACCACAGCACCACCACCGCGGGCACCCATTCTACACTCATGTTCTCTTTTATACCTGTTCCATCTGCCACAATAAAAAGACTACTACTGAAGCTCAGGCCTTACTCTAATCCTCCTGACAACCTACCCACACAATTCCTAAAACTAGTAGCTGATGCCACTGCCTACCCTATAGACATACGTATCAACAGATCATTCCAAGAATCTTATGTCCCAAAAATCTGGAAAAAAGCATTTATCCTGCCTCTTCATAAAGGTGGCAACAATACTGATATTTCAGACTTCAGACAAATAGCCATTCTCTCTCCTATCTCAAAGATCTTGGAAAAATGTATACATATTTAAATTCTGAACTTTCTACTTCACAACCAAATCCTATCTCCCACACAACACAGATTTAGGCCAGGCCGTAGCACCACAACTGCCCTCCTATGTTTTCTGGACACAATTAATAGAGCCAAAGACACTGGTAAAATTGTCTCCTCCTTGTTTCTGGACCTATCAAAAGCATTTGACACTGTCTGTCACACCTTGCTTCTAACCCAGCTCTCTAAGACCGGCCTTTCCCCATCCTTTCTCAATTGGTTCTCAGGCTACTTAGCAGACAGACAACAGGCTGTTAAATGGTAACATTCTCTCTCTCCAAATCTTAACACTTCTACTTGTTTTCTCCATGGGTCCATACTAAAACCTCTCCTAGTCAGCATTTTCATTAATAGTTTGGCTTCTTCACTAGGTCAAGGATCTCTTACTCAATATTCAAATAGCTTGACTAGTATATGCTCCACTGATTCCATATCAGATCTACAGCAAATAACTTAATTGTCCTTTACCTCCACTGAAACCTGGATATATAATAATCATCTATTCCTTAACGCAAGCAAAACCAAGTTCATGCTATTCACCCCTAAGACAACCCCCTTAAACAAAGCTCAATTCACTATTTTCTCTCAAGGATTCACACCAATAGAGGTTGTTACCCATACAAAACTGTTAGGAGTAATTATAGACAAACACCTCAAATATGACTTGCACATACATCAGTGCATCAGCAAAACTCACCAAAAACTAGGAATCCTTTATAGGCATGAACATTTCCTTAGCACCTCCACAAAACATGTCCACGGTTCCATTTACCTACTACCTTCTCTCATATATGGAGCTCCTCTACTTACTAATCCCCAATCCTCCCTAAAAGCAAAACTTGAGACATATTATAACAAAATCACCACATTTGCTGCTATCACCAAATACTCTGCCCATCACTGCATGGCTCTTCCCTCTCTGAACTGGCTAGAACTACCACACTACCTCTCGTACTTGCAACTAACAACTGCTCACAAAATAATGTTTAGCAGTCTGATTGTCCTGCTATTAGCTTGAAATTTAGTTTCTACCATCTAAGGATGCCTCTCAGATTGGAGAATCAGCACCTTTTGCTAGAACAAAAACAAATATGCTAGCTGGCCTGCTTCTATACTCTTATTCGGTAGTCAAAAATTGGAATGTCCTATCACTAACTATTAGAACTACTCATAATCTTGCCTGTTTCAAAACTTCTCTAAGAGACTACATATTATCAGTCTGGAATTGCACCTTCACCATGTCTCCACCTCTCAAAACCTAACTGCCTTCTTTTTTACTGACATTGATATTTAATATGTATTAATAATGCCATGTGGATGCCTCACTGCACCTAATGCCAGTACATTTTCTTTAACATCATTTTCTTTTCCTTTGTTGTTCATTATTTTTGTCAGATGTTTTTTTTACCAGTAATTTTACCAATTGTAAACTATGTTACATTTGTTGTATTTACTATTCAAATTTACTCACATTATGTGTAATCACTTCTATGTTCATATTATTGTGGAGCTTTTCTCCCATGGCTTCCACTGAAAATGGGCTCATTATGGCCTAGTGGACTACCCCAGTCAACAAATGTGAATAAATAAATAAAATAAATAAATAATCTTAGATGTGAATAAAAGAAACTTGCATGAAAGTGGGGAGGTGTGTGGGGGGGGGGGAGGGCAGAGACTTGACTCTCCTAAAGCACCACAGGACTTTTTTGACGTTATGTTTGCTTAGTCAGAAGAAGAGTAGAGAAGCGTGTTAATCTGGTAAGTAAACACCACTGAGATGGTATAAGATATTCTGCGGCAGGCATATTAAAAATAAAAAAAAAATTAAAAAAATTTCAAGAATGTAATGATATTCATTTACAATCGGGTCATTTTTATTTAATTGTTCAACTAATTGTTTGGTTAATTATATTCAATTAAATTGTTTAGGATAAAAGGGTTGACCTGTAGAGGAAGTTTGTTCTGATGAAGTCCCCAATTGATGAGGAAGAAAGCGCTTAATTTACTTATAAACTGGAATACCTTTGTTTTTTTATATGTGAGCTTATGGTGTGTTATCTGCTCGTTTGGGCATTGAACTGTATTTTGTGTTTTCACTTGAATGTCCTTCAAGCGTGTATTTTGGACATATTAAAAATTAAACATGAAGCAAATTCCACATTTTGATTATCTTAATGAATCTCATTGCTGTTTATAATTACAAATATTTTCAGACTGCCAATCTAATTATCAGTTTTCCAAGGATTGTGACTTTGCAGCACAGTTAGATTACATTGCATTTTCTAGTGTCAACACATAGTAGGCAATTTTTGTTTTGTGGATTGTATTTTACTGATGCAAATATCTGTTTTCTTGCTACTGTCATAAAATATGCTGCAATTTATCTACTATTTCTATGATTTCTACCTAGAAGGCATAATGATGAAATATGTAAACATTTTTAAAATTATAATGACTTCCAAACTGTCATAATTTGCACTATCTCAGTGTCTTTGTTACATCATTCTGTGTTACAGATAACCTGAGACCCATTTGTAAGGAATGGTGTTCTTGTACCAGACATGCAGGCTGTGGTATTCCCTCAGTTATTCATCAATGTCAGTAAGTCTTGCATAGGTAATCCCATGGAATGCATCATCCCTTTTATGCAGCACAGCATTATTTATGAGACAATGGTGGAGCATTTATGAGGAACCACTGCAGAAATGAGAGAATGGAGGATATTGTGAAGATCAATTGTTGTTATTTTCATGGAGGAAGATAATCTGCAGGGATATAAGTGGTGGATAATGAGCAGAGGCAGTTATAATCAATGGCATCCTACAAGCCCAGGCTCATCAGGAATTTTGTGTTACTCTGATACCCCCAATCACCTTTTGTTCACAATGCATCTGCTGCATAGCTTCATTATTAAGTATGTAACAGTTGTGTGCAAATATAAATATCTTACATTCTTCAGCAATATCACCTAGAGCCTACAATTCTACATGTGTCTGTTATTTCTCCTATCATCTCTAAGTCATGAAGCATACCTAGAGATTTAAGAAAGTGAAAATACATCTATGTTCTATTTTTAGCATATTTATGTATTTATTTATTTAATTTTGCAACCACGTCAAACCCATACAACATAACTTATTCTAGTTACTGTTGAGCTTGTAGCTTTTTTTATCAAGTTTGTGATATACTCCAGGTTACACAGAATGCAAGCAAGCATCAAAGTAAACCCAGTCCTCAAAATTAAAGATATTCTCTGCTTGTAGTCATAATACTTTCTACTAGACTGACAGACATAAATGCAGCTTATGTTGTAATTTCTGGCATGCTGTTGTAGTCATGTCACTTGAAGTGTTACTTTTTTCTTTTTTATTATATCAAGGAATGTCATTCTTTGGATGAAAAATGTGGTCAAAGTGCTATTACTTGCAGGAGGTTGTTGTTTATCACATGTAAATACCTAAAATCACGATAGAGCCAAATTACTTGCAGCATCACATCTCACCAACAAAAAACCCTTATACTTGTATATGATTTAGAAAAATCATCACTTTGTGCAGCTATTGTACTACAGATTGTTTATAGCAGTGGTGAGGGTCATGTTTAATAATTGCATTTAAGGAGCCTACATTATCTCTCATCTACATATCAATAATCATAATAACACATTTTATTTTTGTTACCATTTGTTTTTGAAGTACACATTTATATCACTTAGAATCTAAAGGGATTTAAAAATGTGCTTCTTCATTATGATTTACATGCCAAACTAACAAGGAAGACATTTTCTTCAATAATATAAGCTGGAAAATAAAATATTATGGGATAAGTAGGGTTCTATATTTATAGGGAATTGCACTCTCTAAAAGGAATGGTTCTCTACTAATGAACGTGCTTACTCTATAAATCCATTTATGCCTCTGAAATTAAGATGTAGGCAGCTTTCCATTTATGTGATATATCTATAAAAACATGACTTCAGTTTTGTAGCATTCAAAGTCAGTGTATACTTCCCAATTTTCCTTCTAGAATGCCATCTCCCTCTTATCTGGTGTTGTATCTATTTTCCAAGCATGAAACCTCTGACACACAGCATGTGTCAGATTTGTACCTGATTTGCTACTGTTATTGTGTAAAAATCTAACATATTACCTGTCTGTATTCCCAGATAAACAGAACTGACCTAACCTATATACTCAAGTTATTAAACTAAAGAAACAGCAATATGATATGAACTGTTAATATCTTTATTCTGCATAGCTTCAGAATACTTCAGATGAAGTTGGCATAAAGCACTTATAAGAATGAATGCTGAATTAACGGTTTATGGGTTTGAAACTTTTTGCACACTATACAAGCTGTTACTGGGACAAGAACATGTCAAACTATACATCAGTATATGTACCGTCTGGAAGAAAAAAAATAATAGATGAACATATTCATCAAGAAACCATCAAATTTAAAACATGATTTTGGATAAATGCATTGAAAATAATCAATGCCTTATTATTTCAAGGCCAGAAAAACTCCACTGAGCAGAAAGCCTAGGCCATGAGCAATCAAGCCATTCAACAAAATTATGTGATTTATTAGTGCAAAATATATAACATGAAGATGCTGAGGTTTACTGCAGGTTAAAGTACTGTACAACATTTATTTTAAACTTCAGAATTATTTTACAGAATAGACAAACAATAATATTTTGTCTTCATCTTCAAATACATTCTATGTCAAGTTCGGAAAATGACAGAATAAAATAATTCCAAAACACATAAAATCATAACTTTAATGCAAAATACTCAATGCAGTTTGATAATCCTTTATAACAATAACCAAAGTTTTAGTATACATGAATTTTCACCAGATATTGAAAAAACTAGGTGTATGTAAAGACATTGTATAATTATGCAGTAACAGAAAAGTTTGATTATAGTGATTAAGTTCTATAACTTGTCACTAATTTCATAAATGGATACATTTTATATAAAGACTAGATGCAATAAGGTGAAAAATACTGAAGTATAACAAAATGCCAAGTACCTTTTGAATTCTTCCTTCAGAATCCAGATAGATAGATTTTGGTCGGTAACTAGATGAAGCTGATCCCATTTTGAGGAGCTTTGATAGTAAATCAGTACCCAAATCCTATATATATATCTTGCTGAGATGATTTGAAAAGAAGTCAGTGTAAACTAACACTGACAATATATTTTTTATGCTTTGCAATGCAATGTAGTTTGAGACAGTTGCTCTTCTTTTAGGCATGCATCATACAATGTGACCCTGTCACATCTTTCACATGTTCCCCACATCTGAGCCCAGGTGTCTTGGACAATAAAGAAGATGGGCTCTGATCCTGTCTCCATGCACTTTTCTCATTCCCATAGCAACCCCTTTAGTCAGACAGCTGAAAGTCTCTGGGCAATCAATTTGTGACACATTCTTACAAAGTGGGAATTCTGAGGATTAGTTTTCATTTTAATGAAACACAAAACATAGCAGAGGAAATGCCATCCTTTGAGAAATGAATTCTGTTACCATTTAGATACCAGGTACTTATCTGTTCTAGCCATTTTTTGTTTTAATTTCTTTTAGATGCTGTCCATGGTGCTGATGAATCTGTGTACTTCATCTTGATTTCAAGAGGTAGCAAAGACAAGAGAGATCATTGATGTAGTTACAGGAATCAGCCTCTCTTCAGCAGAGCTTTGGTGTTCTTTCTGTGTTTTTCCTTCATAGACGTTCAATTAATTCTTCTAATGTAAGAAGCAATCAGCATGTTTCCTGCACTGTATGGCAGCTGGGAATTAGAATGCTAATTCATAGATAACAAAGGAAAGCCTGTTGCTTGAGAAACCTTTCAAAATGCATTGCACAATGAACTAAGGATATTGTAAGCATATATTTTTGCATTTCTCTCAGCCATAATAAAGGACTGGCAGTTCAATGATCTAATAGAGGTGCTAGATATCAGTTCACTAGTACATGTTCTTAATATATCAAGAAATTGTCTAATTTCTGTCTTTATCATATACTTACATATGCTTAGGATTAGGATAAGGAGGTATGTAATAATATAGTATTTTAAGTTGTTTCAGTATTCCGATTGTATGTACAATTAGCAGTTCATTTATGGTGATTTATTTTCATTTTTCAGCATTTGAATACAATCAGATGTCCTTGAACATACCAAAAATGTTGCAGTAAAGGTAAAACTTTAGCCATAAATTGTTGGTGTTATAAACATACACAGTTAATAATTGATCTGATTCTAGATAGCAGGCTGACTATGCAGGTTGTTTCATTCTGCCCAGTTTCCTTTGAAATGTAAAAACAGATTCCTAAAACTCTGCTGTATATATCTCACAATACCTTTGTATTTCTTGAACATCTCATATAGCATATATTTTCAATTTGAGACTATCCAAACATTTTTTATTCCTGTTTTATTTATTTGTTGGTCAAGTAAGACCAATAGATAAAAGGGACTATTTTATGTGAGTATGTCCCAGTTAAGTGAATTGCTTATTGTCACATGTTTGGCAAGTGGAGTTTGAAGGGCACACAACAAGCGCTGCAGTATGAGGTTTGTTAATAACATAGCATTTACCCTGTGAGATAAACTTGTGAATTGGAAATCTTGACAATCTTCATACATTGAGAAATTATAAGAGCATTTTATCATGAGGATTTTGTTGTTTGAGGATGTTATCATATTTGGAAAACATTAGGTAGGGAATAGATGAAGGCTATGAAATAAAACAGGGTTGATATAATCACAGTAATACAACCCATTTTAATAATAATAGAAGCAAAGATAAACAAATCATTCAAGTATACTCTTGTTGTGGATTTTCTTGAACACAGTAAGACAATAAGAAAATATAAGTTTTACAGTATGTCTGAGGTTGTCCAGCTTGCAATGGATCCTTGAACATAGCGCTTCTCCAACTTGTTAGTGATTTTTCACTTGTTCCAGATGTCCTATTATAAGTATGTTTTCAGGCTGCTTGAATAATATACATCTCAGTCACTGACTCAGTGCACATCATTTAAGATGACAAACTCTTCCATGGCTTCCCCACCTTTTCTATTACACAAGGCTGCTTCATGTCATTCTTAAACACTGTGATTACCACCTTTTCTGTAATTTAAGGCAGCTTCACGTAGCTTCTAACCATTCATCCTGTCATTTTCTGTCCAAACCCTTGCAAAATGTATGTAACATTTTATCATCTGCTCCAGTTCTTTCCTAGTATTCTCATCTAATTAACAAGTGAAAAAGGTCTTCTTTACATCTCTACTCTTTCCTTGAGATCAACAATATATACATAAAGTTAAAGTTATGACATTCATAGCTCATGCTAGTATTTTCTCATGAATGCAAATTTTTGTTGTGTTATCTTTGCTATGTTTCCATCTTCCTTGAGCTGACATATCCTAATAATGGGCAGTGCTATATTCATACTCAGTACACACAGTTTTGGAAGAGGAGTGTGTGTGTGTGTGTGTGTGTGTGTGTGTGTGCATATGCATGCATACACACACACACACACACACACACACACACACACACACACACACACACACACACAAACACACACCACACACATACACATGTCTTTTTAACAGCCATTCTGCTGTATTTTACATAAATCTTACCCCACTGGTAAAGATGTTTGAATGGTTTGAAGGTCTGTTTAACAATTACTTCAGTATTATTTTCTTCACTTGATTTAGACCTGCTTCTGAATCCCAGAGCCAACATTTCAATATGTCATTAATACATTACTTTGTATTTTTGGACACTGAGCACAATCTATGAGACATTAGACACTATCAGTGTAGGTTTTGTGAATCACTTTGAGTTATTTTGCATTCTTTACTGCTGTTAGCAGTTACATGAAGTTTAGATTACAAAACCTTCATTTTATCAGGAAAAGAGAAATAGCTTGCCATATCAAATGTAGTTCCTTGTTGAAGTGAATAAGGTTCAGGCCTTCATGTATCCTTCACAACACAAATCCAAATGATTTTGTTTTCAGCACTGAACCACCCACAGTGTACAACAGGTAGCTTTAGTGTTTCACATCTCTTGTATTTCCAACTTGTTTTCTGGCTGGAATGCCTTCTATGCAGAGTGCATATGCCCTTTCTGTATTCTGTCAACTTTCACAAGGTGTTGCAGTTTCCTCTCACATCTCAAATAATGTACTATTTGGTGACATGGTGACCATGCGTTTTGCTAGTTGGTATGTGTACAGTAGGACAGAGAATGTGTACATGCACTCTGTAATGAATAGATGCCTTGTCCCTTGAATGGTTCCCTACCTTGTGACTACTGCTTGTCAGGTAGGGTCTGGCTGCCCCAGGACACTAAATAATAATGTGGGTATCCGAAAAAAATTAATGAAGTTTTGAGCACTGAAATCCATTAAAAGCAAAGCACAGACAAGGGTAATATACAGCAAATGTATTTAGAATAAGAATTCTTAATAAAATGAAAATAGTCTTATTTTCTAACTGCAGAGTCCTGCCATAAGCAGGCTGACCCTAATCAACCATGGTAACAAGACTCTGTAAAACTTAACCTTCTCCAGTATCACCTAGTTTAAACCAGTTTGACTAGCACATCTTATGCTCTGCTGGACCACGGTCACCAGTCCTTGCTCAGATAGACTGATGCATAGGTTCTTGGAAAAACAGTGGACAAGAGATCCATTACTTCTTCTCAAGTTAGCCTCATTAGCTTCCTCTGCTGTTTAAGCCCTAATGTATCCATATACAGTAGGCTTTCATGTAAAAATATATTCAGTAGACTGGCACTGGGCATAAGCCTATGAACATTCCACTTCCACAGAATAGATACCCACTTTGGTTCTCCAGTATCCATCTGAGAAACTGGTAAAACTAGACGTGCCACATCTCTCCTACCTAGTATAGATAATCAAGCCAAACTGTCTCATTTATCTCCCTCATGATGCCAGCTGTAGCAGATACCTGAAGCAGAACACCTGGGATGTAGTCAGGAATATAACCCTAAAAGCCAGTGGAACTGACTTAAAATAAACCATGCTGTTACTGTTACAATACTGACATTGATACTCAAGTATAATTGTGTTCAATGAAATCATGTTTTCTTTTGTACACCAGTTATTAAATTTGTTATGTTGAATACTATTAGATGAATGACAATATATTTTTATACAATTTTATTTAATAAAACTATTGAGTATGTTTAAATACATATCTATTTGCAGAGATTCATGAATTCTGTTTACTGTTACATAAGCCAGGTATAGTTTTGCTGTAGATTAATATGCTGTCTCCATCGATATTTACTATATACTTTAATATAAGTGTTACAATCGAGTAATTACTGTAGTTATAGTATGTCACTTTAGTGCTTTGCATATTAAAGTTGTCATGTCATCTAAAAGACTAAATGGCAACACACCATGGTTTCAGAAAGTACAGCTTAATAAAATACTGACTCATTTTCATTTTGTGCCATCTTTGCAACTTTGTTCTATATAATTTTACATAGTTTCATAGTTTTGTTAGCATGATGACTAAAAATGAAGTATGTACAACTATATATGGGTATATATTAAAAGCCCGAAAGCACTAAATATTGAGTGTATGTACATTGACACATAAAGGTCAATCTACATACACAGCGAAACACGGAAAGAGTGAAATCCAAAATCCGAACGTGTTTCCTGGTCAGCAGCGTGATAGTTGGGATAAGGAAATGTATCCTTTTCCCCACTGTAGTGCATTCTCGGAGTTAGTATAATTAGGTAGGGGGGTGTGGAGGGTGCATGGGGCCTTGCCCCCCTGTAAAAGCATTTTAAATTAATTATTTAGTATTATTTTTTACTTACCTGTGTGGCTCATTCTGATAACGGAACTCGTTTGGTGTTTTGGATTTTGCTGTTTCCATGTTTCGCTGTGTATGTAGATCGACCTTTATGTGTTGAAGTACATACACTCGATATTTAGTGCTTTTGGGCTTTTAATATGGACCCCTATATATATATATATATATATATATATATATGGGTCTACTATATAACTTTGAAAATACACTTCTTTGAAATTACACAGTAGACCCTGGGTTACACATAAGTGCACTTAATCGAAAATGCACTTTCGCGAAACCCGCTTCAGCGAACGGGCTACATACTGCAATTTAGTGCAGTAGTCATGGACCTTAGGGTTAGGGCATGGGTCATGGTAAGGGGATAGCTAGTAGGGCAATCCCCTCACCATGACCTGTGCCCTAACCCTAAGGTCGGTGACTACCGCACCACAGTGGAGGACATAGCATGTTTTCCTACTGTCCTCCACTGTGGTGCGATACGTTCGCAGAAGCAGTTTTCGTGAAAGTGCACTTTCAAATAAGTGCACTTTCATGGAACTGAGTGGTCTACTGCTCTTTATTGAATAAGTGGTATTCCATTAAAAGCAGTAGACCCATGTATGTATATATATATATATATATATACATATATATATATATATATATATATATATACATATATATATATCTATATGTAGGTTCATAGCTTCATAGGTGTGTACTAGGCTAATAGCCCTGGAGCCTTTACAAGCCTAGCCCAAAGGGTTACCCTGGCATCATGCCACCCAACCTTAGTTCCCACTGCCTCTGTCGAGTAAAGCCACTGGAGTGATCCCAGGGGTGAATTTTCTATTTCCCATCCACTCATCAAGATTTCTCTTGAAGAGGGCCAGTGAGGTGCTCTGTTTGACATGTATGGGAAGTCTATTCCATAGCATGGGCAGTCTCTGTGTTATGAACCTGTCCCTCCAGCAAATTCTGTTGATTATGCTAATGAGGTTGAGGTCTCTGGAGTATGTGGTGTGGAGGGATTGGGATTTCTTTAGATGTAGCATTTCTAACAGAGCTGGGTCAGACATGACTTTGTAAGTCAAGCAGAGATCGCCTCTAAGTAGGCAATATGAGACAGAGAATAGTTGGAGTTATTTGAGTCTGTCCATATAGGACAAGTGTTTAAGGCCTAAGATCCTCTTTGTGAGGTACCTTTGCAGCCTCTCCAGTTGTTGCAGGTATCTAGTGAGCAAGGGCGCCCGCAGGCAGGTGCACTTGCACCCCCCTGGAATCTGCTAAGCATTTCAAACAGTTTTTTTTTGTGGCTGAGCATTTATGTTTTTGTGCGTTCTTCTTTAAGAAGATCGCGGGTAGGCGTGCTGACATCATCGCAGGAACTAGACTAGATGGGCTGACATCATCGCTATGTGAAAGCGAAGACAGGATATTTGAGCGGGAACGGACGATGGATTATGCAGCCAGGAAGACAAGTTGTTTGAGCGGGAACGGAAGATGGATTATGCAGCCAGGAACGGAAGATGGGACCCGTTCAGGTAGTGTGTGTGTGTGTGTGTGTGTGTAAAATGCCCCAGGTGTACATGGTGGTAGGTAGAGAATAAGGCTTGAACTCTGTACCTTGGGCCCAAGTGGCAAGAGCCTGAATTCCCTACCCACCACCATTTGTAAAAATATTTCAGGATTTTCCCTCATACCTTTTCTGTTCCTCATAAAATCTGTGGTTTCTGCATTTGTGTCCTTGTTGCCTGACAGCTAAGTGTTATTATTTGGTTATATTCTTGGATGTCTGGAGTGTTTCTCCCTGGGCCTCTGCTAAAAAAAATTGCTTTTTTGTTTTCAAAGTCAGACTTTCCTGGTTAATAAATGTAAATGGACACATTTCAATATTGGACTTCTTTTCTTCAGAAAGTGTATGGTAACAAAAGCAAGCTTTTATTCTAGCAATTTTCTAAGTGTACAAGATGGATATTTGAAATGTATCCCTGTGTTTGGGACTGTATTCCCCCCATTATTGGCTTCATCCAGGTTTTGTGCTAGGGTTGAGAGTTATGGTAAGAATTGAATTCACTGAATATGTTTGGGGGCTGTATTCACCCAGTATTGACTTTGTTCAGGTATTTATTGGCTTCATCCAGGTATTTATTGGCTTCATCCAGGTTTTTTGCTAATGTTGAGAGCTATGGTAAGAACTGATTTCACTGAAAATGTTTGGGGCTATATTCTCTCATTACTGGCTTTGTCCGGGTGTTATTTGCTAAGAGGTTGAGAGCTATGGTGAGAACTGAATTCACTGAATGTTTGGTGGTTGTAGTCACCCATTATTGGCTTTGTTCAGGTCTTTTGTGCTAAGAGGTTGACAGCTGTGCTATGGTGAGAACTGAATTCACTAAATGGTAAAGTTTCAGTCTTCCTCTTTCACAAAACAGCTGATTTGGCGTAGTGGTATGTTGCTTTGACTTTTGCATGGGGTCCCCTGGGTTCAAGTCGTGGCAGTGAAATGTATGGTGGTAATGCAGCATTTTATTCTAGCAATTTTCGAACATTATACAAGCAATGTTTAAAATGTGTCCCTGTTGTTTGGCCTTTTGCCCCCCCCCCCCAATAAATTTCGACTTTTTCCAGATTTCTTGTGCTGCAAAGTTCAGAGATACAGCTGAGTGTCGAGTAGATTTTACAAGGAGCTGAGAGCTGCAGGGGAGCAAAAGTTTAGTGCTGATTATGTTTAGTCTGCTTACATTAATAGCACAACAGATAGTGTACTTGCTTTAGATGCTGAAGGCTGTGGGTTCTACTCCCAGTAGGTAAATGCATTGCTGATGCTGTATTGTGTTGTAAAGGGGTGGATGCTGCAGTCCTTTTGGCAAAGATACCTAGTAACTATGAACCTGTTAACAGTTTGCTATCCATTCTCTATTGCGGTATTACTAGCTTTTCATTTTACTGCATGCAACAAAGGCAATTTATTCTTCAAGGGTAACGGGCACTTTATTTGTAGATTAAACAATGACATATAAAGTGTTTGCTAGCAGCAACCTCTATTAGTTACAAATTTCTTCAATGTGGATTTTACTACAGAGATTGTGTATTTTTACTGATACTGGTGGACTTGAGTAGACTTTATGATGGAAATGTTCTGAATTGGGCAATTTTGTCATTGGTGGATGCTTTTGTTTCTTTGTTTACTGGAAAAATTTTCAAAACAATAAATTTAAAATGCCCTTTAACAACTGTATTGTACAAGGAATATAATGTAATACAGTCAGGAAGGTGTATCAAAAAGCATGTGTATGTTATGTTCGAGGGGCCTATGATTTTGAAGACAGCCCAGAGTTAATATTTGCAATTGGCAAAATGTATTTTCTCTGAAAGTGGGTTTCGGTGCTGTTTCAATGCATGTGAGTTTCAAGGGCAGAGAAGTATTAATGTTAGTCTATTTTCATTGAGACTGCATTGCTTTAACAGATGTGTATTAGGGTTTGTGCTGTAAAATGCAAAATAACTTTCAAATGAAATCCTAAATCATCGCAGAAGTAAAGCAGTATGCACATTAGTGTTTATGGTAAATGGGGCAAAATAACCAAGGAATGGGACATTGGAATGGCTGCAGGGGCTCCATTTGACCATGATTTTGTGAGGGGGGTAGCAAACTCAGACAGCCCCGGTTGAACTATACCTCTCAGTTGTCCATATCTTTGCAGAATTAATAGATATTTGCTGCTTATTTTGGTTTGTTTCTCAAAATTTGTGGTTTTCTAGCAAATCATTTAGGAATGAAGCCATTAAATGACAGACATTGAGTTTCAGATGTCATAACCTTCAGAAAAATGCATGCTAATGCAAGACTAAGTTTATATAAGAGCAATTTTCAGTAGTGTTTCTATGTTCCCCAATATATTTGGCCTTGTTCAGATTTCCTGCATTAAGAGGTTGAGAGGTACGTGCAAATCACTTTGTAGATTAGGAATATCCAAACATCTCAATTGTCCCCAATTCTGGCTCAAAATGTTGCTCTTGCTCTCCCTAATAATGCCTCCTCCAAAATGGCAATTTTGGAAGAAAATGTGGAGGGTTTACAATTATAACTGTAATGATCAGTTGTAGATTACCTTTATTTCAGAAATGCATGTGGATGCTCTTATTTTGTTAGCTGCTTCAAGTTAACTGTTAATATTAAAAGGTGTCCCTTTTTGACAGGTATTTTTGCATCCCATTTTGGTCTGTTTTTCATAAAATTGTGGTTTCTGGCAAATTAATGGCAAGTCATTAAAGATTGAAGTTAGAAAATAATGGCAGACATTTGAGTTTCAGATTTTATACCCTTCAGAAAATTTGTACTAATGCAAGATCTACCTGTTCTATTAAGTTAATAAGAGCAATATTTAAAAATTGGCCTTATTTTTGGGCCTGTGTCCCACTTCTAGTTCTATGTATTTGTCCAGATTTCTTGCTCTGAAGTTGAGAGGTAGGAGTGTCAGAGCCTTCAAATTATGACATACTTATTGCACCCCAGCCCCCATTGTAGTGGCTCGGATGTGTCCAAGGAAGGCAAGAAGCAGTTATGCAGTATGTGCAGAGTATTCCCCATCCAAGGTAGATCACAAATATGACCGTGGCTTTTCATCTGTCCTTGATTTTGCAAAATGTTCTGGTTTTCTATCAGATTTTTATACTGTTGATTTATGCTTCTTATTATTCAGGAACTGCATGCTATCACAGTGTCCTGTTGCTCTGTTTAAGTAGCCATGGTTTAATGAACATCAGGTAAGCTTGTCGGAGATTGTAAGATGCAAGTAAGCTTTAGTAAGCATATTGTTAAAGAATTGCTAGCATTGAAAGCCTTTTCGTTGCCATGCAGAGAATATTTACATAGCTAGATAATGTATAAGCCTTGGGTATTGAAATGCATATGACAGTATTTGTAATAAGGACAGGATTACAGTATTTTCAGAAGCTCATTACATTTTATTGGAGACCAGTGTCTTATAGCAGTGTCTGTGTTAGTACACTTGTAGTTGGGTGGCTTTAATGGTATATGGTAAATAAGCATTGCTACCTTACTTAAAAGCCAAGCCCTGCAACAACTAGCTCCACAATGAAGTCAAAACACAATAGCTCTGGTGGGTAAATGTACTCTGTAGTAATCAAAAAGGCAAATGTTTGAAATGACTACAGCTTATGTGCAAACACAATAGGTAGTGATGAAACAATGCTCTGCTAAAATGCTTTAATGCTCCACATTGCTGAGCTGCAATCACTAGCTACCAGGATTTCACCCACTTCAGATCAAGCACGGTGCCGTTCAGTGCAACCTTCCCAGAACTAATTCAAGTCTGACCAGAATTATTTGGTGTGTGTATGAGGGAGGTAGCATACCCCTCAGCTGTCCAGATTTTTGCCCCATATTCCTCTTAAAAGGATTGAAGTTGCTAAATAATGAGACATTTCAGTTTTAGATGTCATGTCATTTAGAAAAATGCATACTAACACAAATCCTGTTACTCTTGCAATTTTCTGAGAGCCATATTTATAATTTGTCCCTATTTATTTTAGGCTTTGTCAAGATTTCTTGCACTAAGGGTGAAGCCTTGAGGGGTGTGGTATCTTTGTAAGAGAGAGAGAGAGAAAGTGAAATGCCCAAGTTAGAGTTAGCAGGTGGAATTTTCAAGTGCATTTTCAAGGAACTGTGAGTTTTAAGGGAAGCAAAGTTCACTGCTGCTCATGCCAAGTCTATTTACAATGTGCAACCATTTTGTTTAGCAAATGGTATCTCTATTGTGGTATAAAGTTTTAAAGCTATGTTAGTAGCACCACAAGTAGAATACTTGCCTCTTAATGTAAAGGCTTGAGGTTCTATTCCTACAGCATATACATTTGTATGCTGCAGTCCTCAGGATGTCCTCCTTTGGATGAGATGCCTAACTATGAACCTGTTTTTCAGCTTGTCATCCATTTTCTATTGCAATATACCAGCTTACCATTTTTTTAATTTAACATAGGCAATTTATTCTTTGATGGCAGCAGGCACTGAATTTGTAGATGAAACACTGAAATATACAAGTGTTGCTGTATAATACAAGGGATATAATTCAATTATATATTATAATTAATACAATCAGGTAAAGCAAATAACTTTTGCATGGCCCTAACGGTGCGCAAGGAGCCTATTGCTTAAACAGTTCAAAGGTAAATAACCTGCCACTGGCCAGATGCATTTTCTTTGAATGTGGGTTTCAATGCCGTTTCATTGAATGTGAGTTTCAAAAGTAGAGAAGCTTTAATGCCAAGTCTGTTTTCATTGAAAGACTATTGCTTTGTTTAGGTTTAGTAAATGTCTCAGTGTTTGGGCTATAATGTTTGAAATAAAAGTTGTAAATTTAAATCCAACTGCCTGTAATCATTGTAGAACTGAAGCAGAACACAGTATGCACACATATTTGAATAGTGTCTACAGTAAATGGGGAGAAATAGCCAAGTAATGGGACACTGGAATGGCTGTGTGGGCGGGGCTTGGGTGGGTGGACTTGGGCGGGGCTGTGTTGGTAGGGGGCGGGGTGAGCTATGTGGGTGGGGCTCTGGGTTTGCACCCCCCTGCAAAAAATCCTGCGGGCTCCCTTGCTAGTGAGGTACATAACAAATGGGGCCTTGTACTCGATGAGTGGCCTAATGAGGGAAGAGTAGAGGAAGACAATGACCTATTTTTTCCTGGATGCTAAACCCTTAGTTATGAGATGTGCCACATAGAAGGACCACAGTCACAATGTGGTGGTCAAAAGAGAGGTTGCTGTCAACCTGTGTTCCCAGATCTCTTATAACACCTTCTGTGTTCACTGGACTACCATTGATGTGGTAATTCATGGGAACCGGATTTTTCCCAAAGGGGAGGATGACACATTTTTTGGCATTGAGCTTAAGGCCATAGTTCTGACACCAGTCGTTGGTCTCAGTGAGGCCTTTCTGTAGGAAGCCAACATCACCTGGGGAGTTAGTATTAGCTCCAAACTTGCAACCGTCTGTGAACTTTGTCAGCCATAGTCCCTTTGTGTTGGCCTGGACTTCAGAGAAGTAGACACCAAACAGGAGAGGACCCAGGACCAAACCCTGTGGGACTCCACTCATTACTGGTTGGCAGTCTGACTTGGAGTCAGCTACTTTCACACTGTGAGTTCTATCTGTGAGCCAGTTTGCAACCCACCTAGTGATATAGGGGTTGCTGCCTAGCTTAATGAGTTTTTCTATGATTGCTGAGTGGGGAATGGGATCAAAGGCCTTGGCCATTAGATCAAGGTAGGCTGTATGAACCACCTTGCATTCATCCACAGCTCTGATGACTGACTCAATGAAGTCGACCAAGTTAAGGAGGCATGTTCTACCCTTCACAAAACCAAACTGTGTGGAAATCCAAAGTTTGGAAATTCCATATATCCTTGTTTATTAGGTCCATGATGATGCATTCCATAGCTTTGCATATCAGACTCGTCAGGTTAATGGGGTGATAGTTCCCAGGATCTGTAGTCGCTCCTCCTTTGTGGAGAGGGATGACTGTAGCAGTGCGCCATTTGGTAGGCACAAAGCCTGAAGTGAAGCTGTGATTAAACAGGGAATACAGATGAGGTGCCAGTTCACTCTGTAGTTCATGTAGAACACATCCAGGGATATTGTCAGGTCCCATAGAAACTGTATTCTAGGTCTTGGACAGTGCTGTTTTAACCTGTGCAGCAGTAATACTGGGTACCTGACAATCTACTGGTATTGCTGATGGTCCTATGTGGGGAGACAGAGGTAAAGTTGGCAATGAATCTGCCAGCCAGTATAGTGGTAATATCTGTTGATTTGGTATAGGAGATACAATTGTGCAGTAGCTCTGAGCAAATCCGGGTATTGCCGTGAAGATTCTTTACATAACTACAGAAGGCCTTGTGGTTGTCTTTACTATCTGCTGCAATTCTGTTTCATAACTAGCTTTAGTGGATTTGATGAGAGATCTCAAATTTTTGTTGAGGCTGATAAGGGAGTTTTTCCAGCCTTGGGACTTCACCTTATTTCGCATCAGTATCCTCCTTCTGTTGTAGAGTTTGTTTACGGTAGGGGACCATCAGATAAGCTTCTTTTTTTTGGAGGGGAGCATCTTGGTTCTATTGGATATGGCGAGATCCATGCATTTGTGAATGTGTTTGTACAGTGCATTGGTGTATGATTCGGCGGTCATGCAACTATTCTCCATTTGCATGGGTGCTGTGAAGTTAGCCATGCACACTCACACACACACACACACACACACACACACACACACACACACACACATACATATGTATGTATGTATGTATATATATATATATATATATATATATCTATGGATAGATAGATATATGTGTGTGTGTGTGTGTGTGTGTGTGTGTGTGTGTGTGTGTGTGTGTGCGTGTGTGTGTGTGTGTGTGTGTGTGTGTGTGTGTGTGTGTGTGTGTGTGTGTGTGTGTGTGTAAAATATGTTAATAGTTGGAATATATCACAGACACAAACTAATGTTAATGAAAATAATATATTAAATACTGGGCAATCAGATGTTCAGTGCATGAAATATAAGTTGATGGATATTATTGTTTTATTGTGATAACCATGATAAGAAAATAATTTCTTTGTTGTCATATGATACCTTCTGTTGGACTAATTGTACAAAAGAATTATGAACACTGATGTTTCTTTTCCAAAATGAACTGTCTCTCTTTAACCATTTGTAATGGGCACTAAATTGTTAGGGTCTGAATGTCCATTGGGTACAATTGAGAAAATGTATTACAAGCATTTCTTACTCTGGAAAACATCGATACATACATCATTACACAGACCTGATTCAAGGCTATTGAGAGCATCCCATCAGTGCAGGGTTTCAATACCTACCACACATTTAAGCCCACCATACTAGACGAAGGCACTAGTGGTGGCACTGTCTTCATATTTGTAAAAAAGCACTTCATCTCCAGACTAGTTAGACAAAATAACTATCTGAAACTCCTCCATATGCAAGTTACCATTAACAAGACCCCTAATCACATCATAGCTAACTAGAGGATCTTGTAAATATTACCCTCATCCAATGACTCATACTTAACTAGTATGGAGTCCCTATGCATTAAGCCAAATGCCATTCTCATAATAGACTTCAGCTACCCCTCCATTAAATTGGGGAGCTATACACCCTCTATCATGTATGCCCAGAGATTTTTGAACTTCATCAATACAAAATTTCTGGGCCAGTTAGTCCACACACCAACTAGAGGAGATAAAATCTCCAGACTTGATCCTCATAAATATGGGACAGCTCTGTACCAATTGTAATTTCCTTCCTGGTCAAATCAAGACCTCAAATCATTTACATTCACCATGAAACTGAAGCCAGAAGCATCTTCCACTACTTTGGTATTTAGAAATTATCCCATGGCAAATCTACTGAAACTGAGTGTTGACCTGGCTAAATTCAACCTCCCCTTCCAACTCAGTGGCCTCACTGCTTATGCAAAATCCTTTATTGCCAAATTCTATGCACATGTGAATAGCTGCATAGATGCAACTACCCAAAGTAAATACAATGCCAACTTCAAAACTAATCTTCTGTAGTGGAACTCAGACATAAACAGAGTCTGTAATAAAAGGAAAAAGCTCTTTGCATGTAAAAATAACTGTAAGTCTCAAGATTTAAAGAAAAGCTCTTGCTAAACTTAACTGTTAACTCCAGACCCTGATCAAATCAATGAAAACTAGATATGAGGTAAAAATTGCCACTCAGGCGAAGGACAACTACAAAGCCTTCTTTAACTGTGTTAGAAAGCTTAGATGCAATGACCAGCACTGTGCAGAGCTAATAGTAAATGATATCATGTACTCTGAGCCAGTGGACAGAGCCAATCTACTAGCAAATACATTTAGCTCTAACTTCACCCCCCTCTCCCCTCCAACATTTCCTGACCTCATTCCTGCATCTACACCCACTTCTCAGATCTTCCATGATCTTCCATAAATAAGTTTTCAAGGCACTATCCAAGACCCAGAATGGTGTTTCTATGGGGCCAGATAACATAGTGAGCTGCTTAGTGGGCATCCTTTAACATGACCTATCAGACCCCTAACAGAGGCTATTCAATGACAGCCTCCAGACAAGGATTTTGCCAGACAAATGGATGAAAGCAACTGTCATCCCCTTGTACAAAGGGGGTAGGGGGAGACACCAATGGACCCTGGAAATTATAGACCCATAATTCTGACCAGTCTAATCTGTAAGACTATACAAAAGATCACTATGGCCTCTAAGAGGGCCTTTCTAAGACCACTAGCTAGTGTAAAAAACATGGACTAAAACAGATGCCAATAAATGTATAACAGTATCCTCTAGCAAACAAGAAATAGCTTGTAAATATCATATTGACAACACACCCATGAAAACTGACCCAGTAGTTATGGACATGGAAACCTATGTAGAAAATGAAGTGTCCTTTAATCACTACATAGGTTCATATCTTCATAGGATGATACTAGGCTATTGGCCTTGAGGCCCTTATAAGCCTAGCCAAAAATTTCACCCATGTTCCCAAAAAAGTCAGTAACTGTTTCCTCTGTCCGGCAGGGACACAGGTGGGATCCCAGGAGTGTATTTTTTGTTTCCCATCCAGTCATCCAGGTTCCTGTTAAAGTGGGCTAAAGAGGTACTCTGCTTGACATGGAGAGGGAGTCTATTCCACAGATGGAGAGACTTTGGGACACCAATCTATCCCACCAACAAGTTCTATTAATGTCACAGACCAGGTTGAGGCCTTGCGTGTGGGTTGCAGGAGTAGAACTTGACTTATGGATATGCAGCAACTCCATTAAGGCTGGGTCTGAGATGGCCTTGTATGCTAGACACTGGTCACCCTTGAACAGTCTGTATGAGACTGAGTAGAGGGACAGGGTTTTTAGCCTTTCTGTATAGGATAGGTGTTTGAAATTCTGTGGTCTCTCCAGCTACTGAATGTGCTTGGCAAAGTTTAATGGGTCTGATAAGTGAGGGGCACAGGAATGTTATGACCTCCTTGTTCCTAGATGATATACCCTTAATTATGAGGTGGACCATGTAGAAAGCCTTCCATACAATGATGGCAAATGTGGTAGTCAAAAGTCAGGTTGCTATCAAACTAGGTGCCCAAGTCCCTCACGACTGATTGTGTGATTAGTACATTGTTATTAATGTGATAATTAGTGGGAATGCCATTTTCCCCAAAGGGGATAATGATGCATTGCTTGGCATTCAGTTTGAGGCCATGGCACAAGTCATTAGTCTTTATAATTCCCTCTTGGAGGATGTTCACATCACTAGGGGAATTTAATACAGCACCCAGTTTGCAGTCATCTGCAAACATGGTCAGCCATAGATCACTGGTTTTGGCTTGCACCTCAGAAAAATATATCCCAAACAGCAGAGGCCCCAAGACTGATCCTTGTGGTACACAGCTCACTATGGGTCTACTACTATAGGGGGCTTCCCCTATTTTGACTGAGTGGGTTCTATCAGTGAGCCAGTTAGCTACCCATCTGGTAACATATGGGTTGATTCCTAGCTGGGAGAGTGTATCTATTATGCCTGAGTGTGGAATAGTATCGAAGGCTTTGGCTAGGTCAAGGTAGGTGCTGTGCACCATCTTCCCCTTGTCCATGTCTTTGGTAACTGTTTTGAAGAAGTCGACCAAGTTTAACAGGCGTGATCTCCCTTTGACAAAGCCAAACTGTGTGGGGTCAAGTGTTTGGAGGTTGCCAAAGTCCTTGTTTATAAGGTCCATGATAATGTGTTCCATGGCCTTGTAGATCAGGCTAGTTAGGCTGATGGGCCTATAATTGCCTGAGTCAGTAGACGCTGCAGCTTTGTGTAGAGGGATGAAAGTGGCTGTCCTCCATTTGACATATATTTAGTGTAAGAAAGTGCTTTTTCATTGCACAGCATATTACAAAGGGTATGGTGTCAAGGTCCAGAAATATAATCATTCCTCTGTATTTCACACTCATCAGGCTGACCATTGAATACAATGTCCACTTCAGTATGTACTTGTCTAAACAGTTTACATAACTTGAAAGCCCACAGTACTTTCTTACTAAGAAAATCTAGGGCTTAAATCATAAATACTATGCAGAGTGTCTCAAAGTCTTGCTCCTCTTCTCTGAGTCATACAGGCTAATGAGGGGTGATCTCTGTCTCTCATATTAAGCCTCAACAAACCCTTTCCTGTGAGACCTACTGCAGATTCACAATTTCATTGCGGGCATAGACACCCAGTCAAGACATCTGAATCTTGTACGCAACATAAATAGAACATGTTGGATGGATAGATATGTATCACAGAGAATACCATTTCTTTGGAATCATCTTCCTCACTATATAAAGCAAAGTACTTCTCCTATAGTATTCAAATGCAATGTGGATAAATGCAGGTATAACCAGTTTAGCACCCATGTCCCTTATGGATATGAGCAACATGAAATTTTGTGCTTATTTCTGGGTTATTTGTGCTTAAAATATAAGTGCTATAAATGTCATGGGAGTGTATGGCTAGGTTTCTAAAAGTCCTCATGGATCAATAGATTAGTAAGTACATATGAACCTATAAATAGAGGTGCATTACATTAGTGGCTCAATCAGTAATATAATCATCTCATGAGCCATTTATATCACAGAAGAAATTTTAACATATGTTTTATTTATGTTAACCAAGTTAATCCTACTTGACTACTAGTCTCTTTTCAGAGGAAGCCCAAGGTGGCATTTACACTGTTCATGGAAATTTTACTTTCACTAATCTTTTTGATTGCTGCTGTAAGACCTTTTACATCCACCTGAAATATCACCACATGAAGCCTAGGTTTATTGTTTCATCCAAAGGACAACCCACTCAGGAGTGCAGCATTCCCTTATGTTGCACTGCAGTGTCAGGAATCCATTTCCCTGGTGTTGGGATAGAACCCACAGTGTTCTGCACAAAAGGTGTGTGCGCTACCTGTTGCACCACTGACACTACATATATTTTTTAAGTTTTATCAGGTAATATCTAATAAGAGTCAACCAACTAGTTCACTCATTCAGTCAACAAATTGTAAATAAATAAATAAATGAGTCTATTTTTTTTAGTATAAATGCAAGTGACTTGTAACATGACTACCAACCATAGACTTCTACAATAACTGCTGGGCTGGTGTAACGTCAATTGCATTATCTAAAGCCAAGATTCAAACCAAGTGGGTTTACATAAGGGCTTTGAAAGAGAGGACTTCTATAAATAAATCTCATTAGTGTTGCTACAAGACAGGGCTTGTTGTGGGTTAGCAGAAGTGCATAAAGTCAGTGGGATGGTACCATCAGAAATTAGTCATTACTGTCTATGTCTAACTCTGAATCAGATGAATTTATTTCATGTAGACAGCTGCAGTGCTGAAAACATTATCTGCACTGACCTTTAAAGGTTTTTTGAAAGTATGAACATTGTAAATGAACTGTTTTCCTTTATTAAGGACTGTCATCAACAACAGCAGTACAGCAGCCAGTTGTATCAGTACAGTGTTAGTAAGGAAATGTTGTTTTATAAAATGCATAGTGGTTAGCATGAGAATAGCAGATCTAATACAGCTTTCACAAAAGACAGCCGAGGTTTTGTGTTATGCCTTCTGTCCTTGGAACATTCAAAGTCCATGTAAAATGTATCATATGGATTAATTTCATACTGTCAGCATAAAAGGTTAATGTCTCAGTTTATGCTCCCAAATGGTAGTATAACGTCTCAGATAAAAAAATGGCAGCATCGATACCCAAAGAGCTGTTGTGGGGACAATAAATATCACTCATTGGAAATGCTGCACTCACCTTTCATTGTGCTACTAGATTTTGATAGAGAAGGGTTTGTGTGATGGGCTTATCACCCTGCAATACCCCAAAAGGAAGGCATGAAAACCATGTCAGTGAAGGATACATATAAGCCTTGGATATGGAAAAGGTATGATAATCAGATAAACTGTCTTTGACGACACCTCAAGAAAATGTAGTATGCATTAACATTTTACGTACTAATCCACAGACACAGCAGTATAAGTTAGACCTGAAAAAATCATATGTATCATATTTTTTTAATACATCAAGCAAGTCATAAAATATTAATGGTAGAATTTGACTTTCACATACATCCAAACTATATGCTGGGCTGCACAAAATGTTAGAGGGGAGTACCTCTACACTTCAGGGTTACTGTAGCAGAGGGTGTGCTAACTACCATTATGTCCTGATGCAAAAATGAAGCGCATCACAGAGACTTTAAATTAGATGTGAGTAATATACAAGCATTTTTTTAAAGGATAGCATACTACAATACTTATATTTTGTTTTTGGTTATGCTTTGTTATTCCAAAACTATACAATATATTTAAAAAATTTGCAAGCAAGGGCATCCAGACTCTGACTGAGGGTAATATCTGTACACACATACCTCAGTATATGTACCCAAATTATGTGCAAAATGCATATGCACATACATTTAGTGTGTGTGTGTGTGTGTGTGTGTGTGTGTGTGTGCATGCAACATTAATTGTTATTCGATAACAGTGTGTATGTGTGCGCGCGCGCAACATTAATTGTTATTCGATAACAGTGTGTGTGTGTGAAATAACACAGTGTGGCATTTGCATGTGTTTCTTAGGTTGCGAGTATCGAAGGTTTAGGGTGCAGTATTGACTTCATTGTAAAATTCTGTGGCTATGCTGCTGGGTTATACATGTCAGGAGTTATATAATTGTCTAATGACTTGTACATTAGTTTCATTACATATGCATCCTATTGCATTTTCTCCATTACATTGGTCTCAATTCGGTTTTTGATTATTTGTTATATGCTCTATAGTAGAATCTCTCTCTCTCTCTCTCTCTCTCTCTCTCTCTCCTCCTCTCTCTCTCTCTCTCTCTCTCTATATATATATATATATATATATGTATTGGCATAGTATGGAGGCTGTGGATTACTAGGTCAAAATGAAGAGAAAGTGACAAAAGAATATAAATAACATTACTGTGCATGTTGTATATAAAACTAGTGTGGTACGTTTTTACAAATAAAGCTTGTTACTTGAAACAGAGCTTTTCCTTTAGGCAAGGCAGGATGCCTGTTGTATTAGTTCAGGTAGGATATTACAGGTTTGTTATTTAAAGAGGCCAATCAATGTTACATAAAAGAGATGGCTGAAGTTATCCAATTCAGAGGTGTGAGCCCTTCCTGGAGATGAATTTTCTGCTCAGAGTGAAAGATTGGGTGAATCGCTACAGAAAGAAAAGAGACCTAAAGGAGGATAGCAGAAGAAACCGGGAAATCTTTCCTCTCAAGGAAAACTAGAAGAAAGAGAGCTGATAAGAAGCTCATACAGACTTGCTAAATGAGACTGTATCCCTACTGTATGTGGCTATGCATTTTTTAGTTTTTGTTAAATAAACGTTATTTTTATAGATTGGTGATCTCTGCTCCATTTTATATTGTGAGACAGATCCTTACTAGCAGAGCACTCCGTCACATTCCTGGTAACTTCCTTTTACAAGCTGATATAATCCTTCTCAAAGACTATCAGTAAATACTGGAAGCAAGTTCCACAAATAGCCGGTGTTTAAAAATCAGTTCCTGGTTGTTGTATTAACTGCCCCAACTTCCTGAATTATACTGGAGCTTCTTTTTCATACTATACTTACTTCCGGGTAACTTGGTGTATCAACAGTAACCAAGTGCAGACTGTACATACCTTAACTTATATGCTGTGGATATTTTTTGGTGGCTCTTATTTGGACATGCTCAAGAAGACCAATTTCTCTTTTCT
>NC_056735.1:258550776-258628276 GCF_019279795.1 Protopterus annectens | reverse complement strand
TCGCACTTGTTCTTCTTTTGGCTTTTCCCGGTTAGGGGTCACCACAGTGGATCACCGTCCGCTCATGATTGGCAGTGGAGTTTTATGGTGTCGAGTTGCCAGCCCGGTGCCCAACCTTCCACAGAAGGTATACACATGCACGCACTCACACCTAAGGCCAATTTAGTGTGTCCAATCCACCTACAGCATGTCTTTGGGATGTGGGAGGAAACCGGAGCACCCGGAGGAAACCCACGCGACCACAGGGAGGACATGCAAACTCCACACAGAAGGCACCGAAGCCGAGGATCAAACCAGAAAACCTATTGCTATGAGGCGGCAATGCTAACCGCTGCACCACCATGGCCGCCCCCAACTCCAAGATCGCACTACAATGGAAAAAAGTTTCTAACCTCAGTGTATGGTGATCACGATACAGTGAGGTTAGGAAATTAACTTTTTTACACTGTAGTGCAATCTTGGAGTTGGTATATATAATTTACAGGGGGGTGTGGGGAGCAGAGCCCACCACATGGGGGGGTGCAGGGAGGCTTGCCCCCCTACAGAAACATAATAGAAAGTATGTTTGTTAGTTACATGTTGTTATAGGTGGAGGGGATGTTATTTACATGGCACTGTAGTTTTCAATGTTATGAAGCACACTTTCAATGTTCTGAGTTTTCATTGTTTTGGCTTTTCAGTGTTTTGGAATTTCGATGTTTTGGTCTCAGTGTTTTGAATTTGAGCATTATGAAATTTCAATGTTTTGAAATAGATCCATAGATACACACACACACACACACACACACACACACACACACACACACACACACACAGATGCATATCTATTCGGCTACATTGCACTCTGTCAGATAGAAAGGTTGTTGACAGATATTTAGGTTTTGGAAGTTGTTGAAAATACTCTTTGTCGAGTGCTGAACTATGCAAAAGGAACAACAACAAATGTTGCTTTTACTGTGGAGATGTGCACATAACCATGATAAGTGAGAGTGTATGGCAATGCTCAAACTTTTCTATATACCAAAAGTTTCAGTATTGTGATTTAGAGTGTTTGTGTGAGTGTTTGCAAGTTAGGGTTAGTGTAACAGCTAGGGAAGGAGACAGATCTTGCGCTGGAGAAAACATTCCATATCATACCTTACCATATAGCCATAATAATATTCTAGGATGCCTAGTATTTAGTGCCAAGTATGCTTTATCAGAGCTTGTCCTTAATCTTTTCAACCTTTCCAAACTAAGCCTCTCCAAAAGTAATGTTCCGGAAGCTTGAAAAATGGCTACTGTAATATACAAAGGTGCCCTTAACTCAGGTATTGAATCAGGACTAGTCAAAGCATTTCATGTTTATTGAATGAGAAAAGCACTGTGATTTGTGGATCTTGCATCAACCGAGCTTGCAAAGATTACATCCTTCTATGATCACTTCTCACTCAGAAGAAATGAATGATAGATAAAGGTAGTAAATGAGAAGTGGAGTCTACGCCAGCAGTGACAGAGGTGATTTAGAGAGGTGATTGTTGGAAGAAGCCCCACAACAATTTCCTTAGAAGATACCAGCCTTAAACCAATGTAGCAGGCTGAAAGGGGAACCTTTTCAGCAGCGGTGAATATACTGACTTACAGGCTTATTCTTCACATGCCTTGAAACCAGTTATGAGGTATTACAAGTGTTCTAGTACCGTACAATACAGGGAATTATGATTAGGTATCCAGTCATAACCAATTTATTATGCATGTGGGAAATGGATGACAAGAGTACCTGCTTTGCCAAGGCCCAAATTCTCCCAAAGCTAATCTGCTATATATTTAATTGCAATATAATTATATCTGCCTGCTACTGCTGATGAACAGAAAAAAGGTAAAGGTATATATTGAAACAACAGATGACATTGTGATAAAGCAAATATGAAATTCTTAGAAAAATGACAAAAGGGGTTTAGCCCAAAGAAAGAGTGAGAAAGAATATCGTACAAAGTATATACGTTACAGCAATACAATTACAGGCTGGCCTCTGGTAATGTCTTGTTAAAAAGATTTATTTACTTCCCACCCCTGCTACTGAATTTGCCACAGCCTGCTTTGTTGTTGTCATTATTATTTTTGGGTGATTCATGGTGTAAAAAGGAAAAAGACATCTTTTTGACATAAGTATAAAATACTAATCCTTACATATTGCTAGGAATCATATCTTCTGCAAATAATTTTGTTAAAATTTTGTGAACTGAAAACATTCTTCCTGGCCATGCATACACAGTACACATCAAATAACATCTGATTATAGAAATGACAAACATTATATAACATTTTCAGCATTTGTCAAGAACAAAAGTGCAGTTTAGCTGATTTTCTCTGTTAGTTGTAATACCATAGTGAAATGAATTGTAGTTCTATTAATTAGATAAGAACATGCCGTATAAGAGAAGAAATGTGCTGGGTTTTCTTTACCTGATGTTTAGAAAAGCATTTCATGGCAAAGTAAGGCAGTCATTAGAGGCAAATGGAGTCAAACATTTCTTATATTCTGTGTACTGTTGTGTACTACAAAAGCTTTTTGCATTATTGTTATGGTTACTCATGAGGTCATGGTGGCAGATTAGTGGACGTTTGCTTTTATCTCTCAGTCTGTCAGCTGTATAAACTGTATGATATAATAAATATTTAAAAATACCGGTATGTCTATCCCATTATATAATCTTTATGCATCAGTATAAGAGCACTATGCTTCAGTGACAATGTTTTTGTATGTAACTGTTAAATGCTCATGACCAAAAAGTGACTTTGGACAAGCTTACTTTACCAGTTAATGAAAGTAAAATGAAATAAAGTACAATGAAACAGAATACATAGTTGATGCAAATCCAGCTACAACAGTGTCTGAACCCTCAGTCTTCTTTCAGCTGCTCCCGTTAGGGGTCACAACAGCGGATCATCTGTTTCCATTTCTTCCAGTCCTCTGCATCTTGCTCTGTCACACCAACCACCTGCATGTCCTCTTTCACCACATCCATAAACCTTATCTTAGGCCTTCCTCTTTTCCTGTTACCTGGCAGCTTCATCCTTAGCATCTTTTTCCCAATATATTCTACATCCCTCCTCAGCACATGTCCAAACCAATGTAATCCTGCCTCTCTGGCTTTGTCTCCAAAACTTCCAACATGGGTTGACCCTCTAATATACTTATTCCACACTCACCATTACTCTGAACTGTTGATCCCAAGTATTTAAACTCATCCACCATCACCACCTCTACTCCCTGCATCCTCACCATTCCTCTATTCTCCCTCTCATTCACACACACATATTCTGTCTTAGTCCTGCTGACCTTCATTCCTCTTCTCTCTAGAGCATATCTCCACATCTCCAGGGTCTCCTCCACCTGTCCCCAACTCTCACTACAGATCACAATGTCATCTGCAAACATCATAGTCCACAGGGACTCCTGTCTGAACCCTCAGTAATTTTTAAAAACTAGCAAGTTATTATGGAGTATTAGATAGCATTGGTGATGGTGCTGCAGTAGTGTTGTCGCCTCACAGTAAGATGTTGTCCTGTTCGATTCTCAGCTAGAGCGTCTTCTGTGTGGAGACATGCGTGAATGGGTGTACCTTCATTGAAGGTTGTGCATCAGGGCCAGCAACTCGACACGTAAAAATCTACTGCCAATCATTAGCAGACCGGCATTCCGCTGTGGTGACCCCTAACCGGGAAAAGCCGAAAGGCACAACAACAAAAGATAGCATTAGTTCATAGGTTCATAAGTAAGTTCTAAGCAATCTGTGTGCAGACCATTAAAAGCCCAACCAAAATCTCCTATTCAAAAGTTCCCTGTAGCTTCAAGGAGGGCAAGACAAGATAAACTGGGGGTGAGTCTGAGGCTAGCTGTCCACTTATCTGGGATCACCTTGAAAGTAGCAGGGGTGTTTGACTCAGTTTACAGTCATCTGCAAATTTAGTTAACCACAGACTAGAAGGGTTGGCCTGAAGGTCTAAAAAATAGATGCCACATAGGAGAGAACTCAAAACTGAGCACTGTGGTATACCACTGGTAACTTTTTTGTTTTCAAAAGAGGCACCTGAGACTCTAACCACATGAGTTCTGACAAACAAGCAATTAGTTATCCAACACACAACATAAGAGTTTATATTACAATTTATAAGTCTGTCAATAATGCAATGGGGATTAGTGTCAAAGGCCTTGGTTAGGTCCAGAAATGCTGCCTGTACTGCATAACCACTATTCAGTGCTTTGGTTACCTTTTTAAACAAATTAAGGAGGTTAAAGAGACAAGACCTTCCTTTGCAAAGCCAAATTGATGAGCTTCCAGGGTTTAAGACATTTTCAATGTCTAGATTAATGAAGTCTAAGATAATGCACTCCATAGCCTTACATATGAGGCTAATGGGACTATAGTTTTCAGGGTCAGTGGTTGTGGCACCCTTGTGTAACAGCATTACAATGGCTGTTTAGGAATTTAACCTAAGTAGAGGTTCAGATAGGTCACATTTGGCAATGACAATTAGGCAACCCGTTATTTTATCAGGGCCCATGGATTAGATGCTTTATCCTTTGAGAGGACTGAATACTTGGGATCAACAGTTCAGAGTACTGGTGAGTGTCCAAGAGAGGTGAAGAAGAGAGTACAGGCAGGATGGAGTGGGTGGAGAAGAGTGTCAGGAGTAATTTGTGACAGACAAGTACCAGTAAGAGTGAAAGGGAAGGTCTACAAGAGGGTAATGAAACCAGCTATGTTATATGGGTTGGAGACAGTGGCACTGACAAAAAGGCAGGAGTCAAAGCTGGACGTGGCAGTGTTAAAGATGTTAAGATTTGCACTGGGTGTGACAAGGGTGGACAAGATTAGGAATAAGTATATTAGAGGGTCAGCCCGGACGGTTTGGAGACAAAGCCAGAGAGACGAGATTACATTGTTTTGAACATGTGCTGAGGAGGGATGCTCAGTATATTGGGAAAAGGATGCTAAGGATGAAGCTGCCAGGTAAGAGGAAAAGAGGAAGGCCTAAGATAAGGTTTACGGATGTGATGAGAGAGGACATGCAGGTGGTTGGTGTGACAGAGAAAGATGCAGAGGACAGGAAGAAATGGAAACAGATGGTCCGCTGTGGTGACCCCTAACGGGAACAGCAGAAAGAAAAAGAAGTAGCTATTTTAAGTTCATACTCAGCTTGGAGCTTAATGGTTTCCTGAAGCTCTTTGCTAGTTTGCTTAAGTTTTCTCTTAAAGCAGGTACATGAGACCTTTTATAAGCATATAGTAATGTCTTCTGTTTGCTATTTAATTTGTTTATTTATATGGGCATTCCCTCATAGGGGTTGTTTTTAAATTTCTCATTATATGTTGGTGCAAATAGAGACTTATCACTACAACTGTTTACATTGGAGGAGAAGTCAGAGGCATAGGCTACAGTTTTAACAAAGGGATCCATTAAAGGAGGATTACAGCAGAATTTATTTAAAGTCATCAAGCTACTGAAGGTTTGCTTTTGAGAAGTCCCTAAACACATAAGTATTTACAGGGGAAGTGCCACCAGTTTTAATGGAAAAGGCCACTAATTTATGGTATGATTTAATAAGACATGATGAGACATATGCAGATGCAGAAGAAGTAGCCATATCTGTGCAGACTAGATCAAAGATATTGGGGCCCCTAGTAGGATGTTTAAATATTTGTAAAAGTTAACATTTACATTGTCAAGGAGACAGTGGCCATACCAACCATATGCAGTGTAGCTCAGCCAAGTTATTGCTGGATAATTGAAGTCCCCCCGAAGAAAAATTCTGAGTTTAATGGGAATTTCAGCTAATGTGTTAAGATGGCTGTCATGCTCAAAAGGGAACCTGATGTGTTCTATAGCTAGCTATAAAGAAATAATTCGTCTTATTTATGGTGATCTAGACATCAAGGAGTTTGAATGTGGTGCCCCAAGGAATCTGTTGTGAGATGATATTCTTGAGAAATACTGATAGTCCCCCACAATTACCTGGGAGTCTGAAGATGTGATATGCACTACAGAAGTAGTGCTCTAATTTCACTGAAGCCACTTCTGTGTAACTATACATATATGAATGTGTTCAATTTGTAGGAAAGCCTCAAGTTTGGGCATTTTTTTATTGTTAAGATTTCTGGCATTGAGTTGAGACACATTAATGTGTTCCAAGTTATTATTTACTAGGTTGGAATTACCATCAGATTGGCTTTGTCTAAAAAATGCAGTATGAAGCAGAATGTTAAAGTATTAGTAAGACAGGTGCAGACCATCTCTGGCAAAGCAGGGAAGCTTGTCTGCAATCCCATCCTAGACTAACACATATAAGATCCATGTAGAATGACACTGGCTACACAGCTGATTATTAAAGCCAATTAAAGCCAAATATCTCATCTCTGAATTTGACTTTGATGGGAAAATGCTCAAGAAAAGTGTCTTTACTACCTCAGACACATGTATGTCAAGCTCAGTCATATCCTTCTGCATGTCCTTGTGGGTAGAGTGCCTAAGGTCTCTTACTCCCATGTGGTCCACTATCAGGTCATAATCATATTTATCAGGTTAAATGGATCCAATAGTCCTTGTTACATCCTGGATCCTTGCTCTGGACAGACAGCTAATTGTTCCCCTCTTCTTATCTAGCCAGATGAGGGTGGTGTCCATATGACTGACAGTAGAATCACCTATTACTAAAACATTATCATGGTTAGATGCTGTCTCAATTGGCCTTAAGAGCTTGGTGTTGTTCTGAAATGGAGACTTCAGAAATGTTATTTATTTATTTAGTTATCTATTTACTTATTTATGTATTTATTTATTTAATTTTGTAATGGGGTTGGTGAACTGGTTCCTGGACACATCTCAGCCATAACTCATATGTAGTTGTATTACAGTTACAGCCACAATATCATTACATTGTCTACTAAGACAGTTGCACAGGCAAATCTAAAACAGAGTATATTTATTTATAACACATACTCTATTTCCAAGAAGTATTTACACTATTAGATTTATGGGATTTGTATGAAGTCTAGCATCGTTGCAGTTTAAGGACTTTTACAACTGAAGAGTCTATTATTTATGTAGGTTTACAGCACTGTTTTTGTACAAAGATGGCGATATGTTTTACAACCATTAACCATCATCCTAGAAACATCTTTCTTATCCAAAGTGTTTTTTTTTTCTGAATGCAGTGTAGTCTCAAGAGTTGTTATAGTTCCTGACAGAGTAACTTCCAGGTGGTAGCTGCAGCTTTGCAAAATGCCTTTTCGGCAATGTTTGAGTTAAATCTCAGCCTGAGAGGTAAGGGAGCTTACTTATTTCCCAGTCAAAGTGAGTACTGCAGTGATTAAGGAGCAGCTGAGGGGTCAGTGGTTTAGGGAAGTGAGTTTAATGTTAATGAATTTAGCTCTGGCTGTAAGTTGGAGCCACTTTGTTTTACATAAAATGGGTCAGTGATGCTCCCTTTCAAGCACACAAACTAATTCTATGGAGCAGATGGAATAATCATGGTTGCCATTCAAACTTACAGAGCAAATACTCATAAATACTTGCATTATATGTTGATCCCTTGAGTCAGATTGTTTAATTGCTAATTTAAAATTTGCAGAGTAGAAAAAATGATTTAAACACCTGAATAATGTAATTGTTTTGCCTCCCATCTCTTACCAGGCATAGAAGTGAGTTTTTTGCTGAACGGTCTCGCATATTAGTTCAGAATTTTAACAGGTGTATACTACTTATTTAATTATTTGAACAGCTTTGTGACATAAGAGTAATAACTTAATCACACAACTGCTATTGTTTTACATTCGACGTAAATACCAAGGAAATTATCATTAAGTAGGATTGCTAAATCTGGTGATATACTTTAGTTAGGATGAGATTAAGTGCATCCTGCTCCTTGAATCATCTAATTACTAGTCACTTGTCTTAATGGTAATACATTAACTAATATAACTATCTCTTAAGTTACCACACTTTGAGTAAATTAAAAATTACTTCATCAGTAGCCTGTTCAGACAGTTGCATGCAAGTCAATGGGTTTCAACTAAGGCATCCCTATCCAATAAATAAATAAATATTATTCCCTATAAATAATGAAATACATTTGATTCAATAATGCGGTATCACTTAATCCATAAATGGAAAATAGATATATCTGGCAATTAGCATAAAGGATTAAATCGCTTTGATATTAACAAGCTGCTTCCTGTTTGAAAGGAGTAGGATTTGATCCTTCCTACCTCCTTTTTTGTATTGTGTGACTCAAAGTAAAATACTTTACCAGATGGTGCTACCAGGTCACCCCTGAAAAGGGACAGTTAAGGTGGGCTTCTCTGGTTAACAAATGCATAAAGAAAAATACTGATATTTTTTAAACACATACATATACATATAAACTACCCGCGGTGGTGGTGCTGCGGTAGCGTTGTCACCTCACAGTAAGACGGTGTCCGGTTCAATTCTCAGCTAGAGCATCTTCTGCATGGAGACATGCATGAATGGGCGTACCTTCATTGAAGGTTGTGTATCAGGGCTGGTAACTCGGCATGTAAAAATCAACTACCAATCATTAGCGGACCGGAGTTCTGCTGTGGCGACCCCTAACCGGAAAAAGCCGAAAGACACAACAACATATACATATAAACTATTCTGCACAATTATTATTATTATTATTATTATTATTATTACAAGGGACACTTAAGATGGGCTTAAATGGTTAATAAATGCATGTAGAAAAAACACTGATATTGTTTATACATATACATGCACATCTAAACTTCTTTTTCTTCTTTTGGCTGTTCCCATTAGGGGTCGCCACAGCGGATCATCTGTTTCTATTTCTTCCTGTCCTCTGCATTTTGCTCTGTCACACCAACCAACTGCATGTCCTCTCTCACCACATCCATAAACCTTATCTTAGGCCTTCCTCTTACCTGGCAGCTTCATCCTTAGCATCCTTTTACCCAATATACCCAGCATCTCCCCTCAGCACATGTCCAAACCAATGCATTCTTGCCTCTCTGGCTTTGTCTCCAAGCCGTCCAACCTGGGCTGACCCTCTAATATACTTATTCCTAAATCTTAACATCTTTAACTCTGCCACATCCAGTTCTAACTCCTGCCTTTTTGTCAATGCCAGTGTCTCCAACCAATATAACATAGCTGGTCTCACTACCCTCTTGTAGACCTTCCCTTTCACTCTTACTGGTACTCTGTCATAAATCACTCCTGACACTCTTTTCTACCCATTCCACCCTGCCTGTACTCTTTTCTTCACCTCTCTTCCACACTCGCCATTACTCTGAACTGTTGATCCCAAGTATTTAAACTCATTCACATTCACTAACTCTACTCCCTACATCCTCACTATTCCTCTATCCTCCCTCTCATTCACACACATATATTCTGTCTTAGTCCTGCTGACCTTCATTCCTCTCCTCTCTAGAGCATATCTCCACCTCTCTAGGGTCTCCTCAACCTGTTCCCTACTCTCACTACATATCATAATGTCATCTGCAAACATCATAGTCCATGGGGACTACTGTCTGATCTCATCTGTCAACCTGCCATCACCACTGCAAATAAGAAAGGGCTAATTGCTGATCCTTGATGTAATCCCACCTCCACCTTAAATGCATCTGTCACTCCCACTGCAGATCTCACCGCTGTCACACTACCCTTGTACATATCCTGTACCACTCTTACATACTTCTCTGCCACTCCCAACTTCCTCATACAATACCACAACTCCTCTCTAGGCACCCTGTCATATGCTTTCTCTAAGTCCACAAAAACACAATGCAACTTCTTCTGACCTTCTCTGTACTTCTCCATCAACACTCTCAGAGCAAACACTGCATCTGTAGTGCTCTTTTGTGGCATGAAACCATACTGCTGATCACTGATCATCACATCCCTTCTTAACCTAGCTTCTACCAATCTTTCCCATAACTTCATGCTGTGACTGATCAATTTTATCCCTCTCTAGTTACTACAGCTCCGCACATCACCCTTATTCTTAAAAAATCAGTACCAAAACACTTTTTCTCCACTCCTCAGGCATCCTCTCACTTTCCAAGATTTCATTAAATAATCAGGTTAAAAATTCCACTGCCATTTCTCTTAAACACCTCCAAGCTTCCACAGGTATGTCATCTGGACAAACAGTCTTTCTGTTCTTCATCCTCTTCATTGCTATCCTTACTTCCTACTTGCTAATCCATTGCACTTCCTGATTCACTATCCCCATAACATCCAACCTTCTCTCTCTCTCATTCTCTTCATTCATCAGCCCCTCCAAGTACTCTTTCAATTTGTTCAACACACTCTCCTCCCTTGTGAGTATGTTTCCCTCATTATCCTTTATCATCCTTAACCGCTGCACATCTTTCCTAGCTCGGTCCCTCTGTCTAGCCAATTGGTACAGGTCCTTTTCTCCCTGCTTAGTGTCATCTCCTTATACACTTGTCTACTTTCTTCATTTCTCTGATAATCCCACTTCTTCTTCACCAACCTCTTTCTTTGTATACTCTCCTGTACTTCCTCATTCCACCACCAGGTCTCCTTGTCCTCCTTCCTCTGTCCAGATGTCACACCAAGCACCTTTCTAGCAGTCTGCCCTTACTAGCTCTGCTGTAGTTACCCAGCTGTTTGGTAACTCTTCACTGTCACCCAGTGCCCGTCTTAACTCTTCTCTGAACTCCACCTCACAATTACCCTTTTTTCAATTTCCACCATTTGATCCTTGGTGCTGCCCTCACACTCCTTCTCCTCTTCTTGATCACCAGCGTCATTCTACAGACCACCATTCTATGCTGCCTAACTACACTTTCTCCTGTCACCCCTTTACAGTCTCCAATCTCCTTCAAACTGGCCCTCCTGCATAGGATATAATTCACCTGTGTGCATCTCCCTCCACTCTTGTATGTCACCCTATGCTAATCCCTCTTGTTAAAATACGTAGTCACCACAGCCATGTCCATCCTTTTTGTAAAATCCACTATCATCTGACCTTCTGCATTCCTTTTCTTAACACCATACCTACCCATCACTTCCTCATCCCCTCTGTTCCCTTCACCAACATGCCCATTGAACTCTGCTCCAATCACCACTCTGTCACCCCTGGGTACAGTTATCACCACTTCATCCAACTCACTAGCCTTGCTCCCCTTCCATCTGGTCTCTTGCACACACAATATATCAACCTTCCTTCTGTCCATCATATCAGCTAGCTCTCTCCCGATACCAGTCATACTGCCAACATTCAAAGTTCCTGCCCTCACTACCACACTCCTAACCTTTCTCCTCTCTTCCTGCCTTCGGGCATGCCTTCCCCCTCTTCTTCTCCTCCTTCGGCCAACAGTAGCCCAATTTCCACCAGCACCCTGTTGGCTAACAGTACTGGTGGTGGTCGTTGTTAACTCGGGCCTCGACCAATCTGGTATGTAAATCTGTATTGTTTTCCACATATCTCATTTGGCAAATGTTTTATGCCTGATGCCCTTCCTGACGCTACCCTCCCCATTTCTCTGGGCTTGGGACCAGCACGAAGAAATGCACTGGCTTGTGCATCCCCAGTGGCTGGGTTACATACACTTCTAAACTATTTTGTACAATTAATATTATTACTATTATTATTATTATTTTATAGCTATATGTAATACCCTGTAACCACAATTGTTTTTATATTTTTATACAAATGTTAATATTTACACAAGTGCCTACATCAGTTCTTATTAAATACATCACTAAGATTCATTAAACAGACAAAAAGTATAAACTGATCATACCTTTCTTAAAAATTTTCACTACATTTGAGGCAGATTATAGACTTGCAGACGAAAACTATTATCATTCAGATTGCTTTTTAATTACCCTGCACTAATGAGCTTTCAGTATTCAGTGTCCTACAAAAAAATGCTATCATCATATCTCATTTCATTAAATATTATACACTTTCTGGTTTATTTTCTGTTTGCATCCAGTGATTTACATTTAGCTGGGCTCCTGAAGCAGTTAGAACATGCTCATGTGCGCCACAGAACAAATCAATTACTTATACACAACTTTGTGCTTGTTGCTGGCTGCACAGTTGCCACTTGAAGTCTAATAAAATGGTTATATTAATATCCAAGTCAAAACACATATGCAGGTCAACATATCACAAATTCCTTAACATGTAACTATTTTTCGTCATCAGCATCAAACCCCCTTTCTCCCATTTTCTATATGGTGTTGGGTTATCCCATCAACTGTTGCCATCGCTCTCAGTTCAATGCCCCTCTCCTAATTTCCTTGACAGACATGCCTGGATGTTACAGGCCTTCTCTCACACACAAAAAAAAAAATACATTTGCTGTACTGATGAGGCTATAAAAATACCGAAAGAAGGCTTGTCTACAGCTAGTGGAGTTTGGCTTTATTAGACTGAATCTACAATCTGGGTCCTTGTACCCCTAAAGACATAAAATGTAAACAACAAAATGCCATGGATATTCAAAAGCCATGTAGCTCATACATCAGTATGTTGTTATGGAGTAATTTGCATATATACAATGGTTCTCTGTCATTGTTGATTTAAGGTATTACACAGCAGAAACGCTAGCTTGGCTGGGTCTTTTATGCAGTTTTTACTGAATGGTTTGTCTGTGTAATCTTTTTACCCTTTTTTGGGATATTTTTCAGGTACCCTAATGTTTATTTAAACCAGACTTGATCTTAAGCTCTGTGTGTTCTAAAGTGAATATGTTTTGACTGTTAATTATGTCAACATCTGCATTAAGAAAGCAAAGCTGAAAAACTTGTCTGTCATCTAGGATTATTTGGTTTATCTCATTTTGGACACGACTGGATAGGACTTGATACATTACTGAAGGTTGTTGTTTGCCATCACTTTTCTATTCCTAGCTGAGCAAACAAAAGTTCTATTTTTCAAAGAATCACTGTACTCTAATTCAATGAGCACAGCTCCCTTAAAAATATTTTATCTAGTTATGCCAAACATAATATTAAGCTACTTGTGCTTACAATTCAGTTTATTACTAGTCATTGCCAGACTTGCAATGCTTTTTATGTTTCTGGAAGACGTTGCATATAGCATTGATATATTTTGCTGAGTCTTTTAAATTTAATTGAATTACCATTGCTATATCTATCTATATACTGCGGTGTTGGTGCTGCGGTAGCGTTGTCGTCTCACAGTTAGACGTTGCCCATTCGATTCTCAGAGCGTCTTCTGTGTGGCGACATGCATGAATGGGCGTTCCTTCGTTGAAGGTTGTGCGTTAAGCCCAGCAAGCCAGCACGTAAAAATCTACTGCCAATCATTAGCAGACCGGAGTTCCACTGTGGCGACCCCTAACCAGGAAAAGCCGAAAGACACAACAACAACAACCATTGCTATATCTATATTAGGCAAACTCATCTAACGATTGTGCTCAGGTTGTAAAACATGGATTAAGTTCATGACAGTAGGTGGGTGAGTTATTTGCATCCAAGCAGGGTGCTCATTCTCTCTTTTGACATTAGCAGACTTTAACGTAATGTTAAGCAAATGCATGTCTTTATAATTGGAAGAAGAAAAAATATATAGTTCTACTGCAAAATGTACATTGGTCGGAAATATAGCACCTGAAACTCAATAGGCCAGACTACAAATAAGTAGCTTCATCATCTCATGGTTTAATTTCTTCAAATCTTTTGGGTTTCTAATACCATGATGGTAATGGACCCCATTCATAAATCAGGGCATAATTAAAGTTAATGAAATTAGTATTGTTTCAGTCATTGATGTTGGGCAAAAGTGCTCTTCACAGCACCTACAATCTGCCCAGAACTGACTCCTTATACAGTTCACATGGAGTTAAGTGTATTGGTAGCATATCTAAATATGACTGTAGATTCCTTTTTATTAGACCCATTGCTCCTACTACTATTGTAATTATTTGGGTCTCTTCCTTCCCTGTTGCTCTTATTTCTGCCTGCGAATCATGATATTTAATGACTTTCTGTCTCTTTCTGTATGGTAGGCACTATAATCATGAGGTGTATCAATTTCAGTGATCAATGCAACATTTACCGTTTTTTTCATGGATTACTATATCTGCTTTTTCTCACATCTATTTTTTGAATTGTTGGTAATAGATGATCCCATGTGATGTGCACTTAATCATTCTCTATAATGCTTTGTGGTTTATGTTTCCAATGCTTTTCAGCTACTTCTATATTGTAGTGTTTGCACACTTCCCCAGTGCAACAATCTTGCAATATTATTGTGCCATTCAGTGTACAGACCCTCTGCCATGAGTGCATCACACCCAACAACAAGGTGTGCAACTGCTTCTAATTCTTTTTTTACAGAAACTACATTTGTCTGGTTCTCCCACGTGTTAAATGAACTTTGTAAACCAATGTGCATGTAGTCCACTATTCTGGGCTGCCATTATTAATCTTTCATCCTTTGGCTTCACTCTCATTTTAATTTCTTTGTTCTCTGTTTTCAGCAGACATTCTACAGAAAGTTCCACAACATCTTCCTGTGACATATTCTCTTCAGTTGTATCCTACGTCATCTGTTGCTCTTTCATATGGCAACTTATTGGCCTGTCACTCCACAACATTGACTGTGTCAGAGTTGCCCCTATTTCCTGCTCATTTCCTTGCTGTGCAACTCCAACTGAACTTTTGTACTGGTTTCTTACTGAAGGCTCCAGAGTATATCCATGTGGCAAATGATCAGCTGCTTCCCATTCCACCTGTTTCTCCTTAATTTGGAGACTAATTGTTCCGTTATGCTGTGACATTACCTGATCTGGATTTTCTACACTAAATCCTTCACTTTGAGGGTAAGCCATAACTTCAGTTTCTATTTCTTTAACTTCTCCATTACTAATCCTCTTTTCTACTTTCCCCATTTGTTTTCTTATTTTTGTATTGTGAAATTTTACATATTCAGATGCATTTGCCTGTTTTTCTCTTCAAATATCTTTGGTGCTGCTTTTTTGTATTGATTAGTTTTGCTCTCTCCTTTCCATAAATATTGCACCATATTACATCTGTATTTTATTTATTTATTTATTTAACATTTGTTAACCGGGAAAAGTCCAACTTGGAACAAAGCCAATTTTCAGCTGCGGGCCAGGGAGAAATACTCCAGACACATGTCTTTGTAACATGGGAGGAAACCGGAGAACCTGGAGGAAACCCACATGAATGCAGGGAGGACATGTAGACTCCACACATAAGGAACCCCAGCCGAGAATCGAACCAGAGAACCTCTTGCTGTGAGGCAACAATGCTACCGCTGCACCACTGTGCCATTCACATTGTATTTCTTTCCCATGTCCATATTTCTTATTGAGATGTCTCCTGCTCTAACTGTTTCTCCTTAAATTGGGAACTCATTGTTCCAGCATGCTGTGACTTAACCTGTGTTAGACTTTCTACACTAAATCCTTCACTTTTCAGGTATTCCATAACTTTAGCTTCTATTCATTTAATGTCTGCTTTACTAATCTTCTGTTCGACATTCTCCTTTTGTGGATTTTTACCCTGAGATAGTTGCCTTGCCTTGTAGTAGCAATTCTTATGAAGGTTCAACTCATATTTCTTAAATTGTTATAACCATGGAGAATATATGTGGTAATTTATTTTAGGTTCATAGTTAGTCACTAGGCATGCTGTCCAAGAAGCCATTGAGGAATCTGACCCAATTTTCTAACTGTCCAAGAGCACTGTCTGGTTAAGTGATCTGGCCAGAGTCGCACAATAGGAAATAAATGCAGAGAGTGTCAAACCACGGACTACAGAAAAAGTTCATTAATAATGACTTTGAGTCTAAATCCTTTGCACTTGCTGCTAGCTATGGCTGTAATTACCTACTGTGGTACACTTCTAATAGTAACAAACCCCGACTGACACAAAGTAAAAAGAACAGTGAAAAAAATACTTACTGGATTTTAAACAGGGCAATCACTACCTTGTCTTAGAGGCACTTCAGCTGTATTAAGAACACAAAGACTACTGCGTCACTAGAAAAAACAGAATGTCAGCTATTGCAAACCAATTTATGTTGCAAACAAGTGCATTTAATGGATGTGTGGGCAAGGCGATACTAACAATCATTCTATTATACTCATTAATGAGAAGCAAACGTCACATGTAATATTATTGCTAAATTATATTCACTAAATAATTTATATTATAATGATGTGGATTATAATTTTACCCTCATGCCTCTGTCTGGATATTACACATTAACTATTCATATCCATCCTACTAAAATTAAATAACCTGAAATCTGGCACCTATCCCTAGCATTTCTTCATACATTAGAAATTAAACCTTGGTTAGACAGGCAAATAAAGTGCTTTGCTGCAATGCACTGAACAAAGCATTACAGACTACAAATCCTATGCCTTTCTTTTAAATGATGCTTCCATGCTAGGCTTCAACCACGGAACAACACAAACAAATCAATACTAGAAAGAATTAGACCATCTGGAGGAGACTCTGTCAAATGAATCAAGACTCAAAAATCAATGTGAAGAAGAAGTAGGCCATCTGCAGTAGTGTTTGGAACTGATTGCATTACATGTTCAGGAAGATAAAACAATAAATAAAGATCTTAGCAAGACCCTTAGTTGTGGGACTGAAAAACAAAAAGGCCAGCACTTGTAAAAATGGAGTTCTATTAAGAGACATCAGTAGTTTATAGAAACTTATTTCACAGCCTCAAGAGATAAATCAGGTATAGTCACAACGTGAAATGTATCTACAATGCAAGTACAGCTAATAATACAGTAATGTAAATGAAAATTACTAACTTCAAACATTACTCCTCCAAGTTATACAAGAATGAATCAGCAGTGAACACTGGGGAAATAATATATTTTTCAACGGTTTGCGCTTATTAATAATCTTTGATTGATTTCTTCCCCCATTTCCAGATTAGATGGTTTGGCTTGTCTGAAAGGTACATTCGCTCCATTCTCAATGTCATCACTGGAGGCTGCTGTAATGAAAATACTTAATTAGTCATTAAAAAACACAAAAGACCCAAAGAACACAGATGTGGATGGTAATCTACCCTAATTATGTAAACTTTTTTTTTCATAAAACACAACATGTGTATTGCTGTAAGCACATAATTCAGTATATAGCAAGCTGTACCCCCACTACCACAACCAAAACCAAAAGTCAACCACTACAGAGATCCTACTAAAGCCAGTGAATGACCTCATCTATTGCAGTTCATATAGCCATTTTACTCTACATAATAGAAATTACAAACTCTTTAGACACACTGTAGGTAAAAGACTTAAACATCTCTTGTCAAGCTTGACACCCCCACCACAGTAGTTTTATTACAATCAAGGAAATACAAAATCGAGTGAAAATTGCATTGGTTGCCCTCAGGAAATTATCTCAAAATATATTAGTTAATTTAGACATAAAATTAACAACTGAACTATGCATATAGATTTGAGATACTGCAGGAATCTGAATTTAAATATCTATATGCAAAGAGTTCCAATACTTAAAACAGACCCAGGAATTTCACATGAACTCTTAGAGGAAAGGGAATGAAATAAAGGGTCTCTTTAGTTCTAGAATTATTTATTTGCTTACTTACTTATTTGTTTAGTTAATTATTTGTTACTGGGAAAGTCTAAATGGGTGCTGAAAAGCTTTTCAGAAGAAGCTCATGGAAATGTTTAAATCATGAAAAGAGGAAGGATAAAAATATTATGCTATATCATAACAAAAAAAGATGACATAATACATATGAACAAAAATAATATAGTATGATGCACAGCACTATTGGATATGTTTTAACAAGCTGTGATACTCTAAGCCTGAGAGTCAGTAAGTACATTATAAGCACATTAAGTAGAAATCAACAAGTTGTATTATTTGTATATCATAGAAAGGCATCATTTGGTATTTGATAAAATGCATCATCGGGTGTTCTCTTCCAGTATGCAATGCATTTGGATGCTGTTTGAACTGGTCATGGACCTCTTACATTAGAGAACTAATGTAAGAATCAGAATTTAGTAATACTTGGGCAGAACCCATTAGGACAGCACTCTTTGGATATAAAGTCATTCTGATCTCAAAATTCTTTAATTAAAACAGCAAATATGCAGTGCTTTGAGTCTTTTTATTATCAAATATTAATCAGTAGCACTATGAAATAATTTTAAACCCTCATATTACTTTTTTTTCAGCTATCCTTTTCACTAACTGGAAGAAACTATTCTTTAACTTGGGTTTATAATCATGTCAAACAAAACAGTGTAAGAAACTTCTCTGTGTGGAAGATTTTCAGTCCATATATTTCTAGTTAATCACTTTATATTAATCAGATCAGACAATAGTAGTAGAAGTAGTGAACGTAAACTCGTCTTAAGTCAAAACAAAACAAAACAAAAAGCAATAATAGAAAATATATAATTGTACAGCATTACTAAGTATTCGAAAGTAATCCAAGCAAGGCAGGCAGTCTGTTTCCAGTCGAAAATCCTTTATTAAGTACACAGACTGGGTTCCAGGATGTTTTTTAACATCTGACTTTCATAGCCTCTAGAAAATCATTCTCTAAGTTGTTCAAGTTTCTCAAAAATGGTAATTCGAGCTAATCTATAGCCTTGGGACTTCACTACATTATACTTTGTTTTTGTAGGATGTAGACTTTTACTGTGGAGTAATAAGTTAACCCTCTTTGGTTTTCTGAATAGATCAGTGGTGATTCTGTTATTGTTGGTGTCCTTGGAAATCTGCATATCTAAGATAGTGGTTGAAGTACAGCTATGGGAAGAGGTAAACTTCAGGAAGGGGGTTGTTTGATTGAGGTAAGTGATAAAATCTCCAAGCTGCAATGTGTCACCTTCCCACACAATAAAGACATCATCAATAAAATGTAAATAGCATGTGATATGCTGCATGTAATTTGTGTTGTTTAACACAAAGTCCTCCTCCCATTTGCCCAGGGCTATGTTAGTTATGCTGGGAGCCATGGCAGCCCCCATTGCTATACCAGTTTTTTGTTTGTAGTGTTTGCCATTGAAAGTAAAGAAATTGAAGTCCAGTACAAGATTAATGAGCTTGCTTAACTTTTGCAGTTGTGCCTGTGTACACTGATTATGTTTCTTAAAAGTCTCCATAGCTGCTGTTATACAGTAATTGTGAGGGAGCACTGTGTACAAGGATTCCACATCAATAGTTACCAAAATACTGTCAGCTTCCACTGTAATGTTTTTTATTTTCTTCAAAAAATTAATTGACTCTCTTATGTATGACTTATTCTTTTCTGCTAGAGGTTTCAGCAAATAATCATGTCAAACCTTACACAAGTGGCAATAAAGATGCAATAATCACTACTTTCATCAAACTGTACCACTCAACCTCTTAAAAACAATATACTTGGCAAAAGCCAAAAATATGGGGACCAAGGCCCAAAATCAGAGACAGATTTAAAAGCAACAATGCATAGGACACCGACCCAGAAATTAAAAATCAGAGAAATAAAAAAAAATGTATCACTCTCTGGGCATAGGCTCAATAAAAACTCGATTATTATAAAAAAAAAAAAAAAAAAAAAAAAAATCAGAGTAAGCTTTTTCACCATCAGTCTCAGAATTCTGCATAAAAATCATATTTAAGGGTGTAATCATCCAATAATATTCCAGCAAAATGAATAATTAAATGATCATTAAAATTGCTTATATTTTTTCTTTAATTTTTGTTTTTGTTTTAAATGCATTTGCAATTAATATGATCATTTAGGCATCCTGCATACAATGCATATAACTCAGTCTGCCATTCATATTCCTTTACTTCTAATACATTCTCAGAATCGCCACCTCTAACATCCGGTTCTACGGCATCAATAAAATAAAATAAAACTCTCTTAAATCCCACCTGAAAGTATGCTTATGTAAAGCATTAATAGAATGGCAGTATTCATAAATTCTCACATTTCACTTGTGATTTGCTTTTTGCACATGGGTAATTATAGGATTAGCTGACTCATTACTTATATCAGAACCATTAGAATGGGCAGTAACAGAGAAGGTGTTAGTGGTAGTCACACATGCCTCCTCATGAATATCAAGAAGTCCTCTACCACTAACAGTATCATGCGGCCACACAACAATGTAACCCTTCGTAAAATCACAGTAGTCCCTTTCCAATTTACCCATTTTCTCTTTCTTTAGTTTACCTTTGTATAAGAACATGGTGTTGTGTACATCTTCTAACCTCCATTCACATGCATCACCATTGAATCTAGTTCTAACATGTGTGACTACCACTAACACCTTCTCTGTCAGTGGATTGCAGAGGTGCAACAAGAATGGCATGGGTGGCTGCAGTGAAACATTAGCTGTGAAGATGTCCTCTGTGGCCTTAACTCAAGACATGACTCGGCTTTTTGGCAAGAGCTTATCTTTCATGCTGCAATTCCTTCAAGTTTTAGTGATGTTGTTCTTTACCTGAGGTTTTTTGTGAGGAGGATTATATTGTGTAGTTTATATCCCATTATGAATGGTGTTAATGAGGTATGTATGGACCAATTTAGGAGACCTAGTACTTTTGCTCCTGTGGGTGGCCACGGTGGTGCAGTAGTTAGCGTTGTTGCCTAACAGAAAGAGGTTCTCCGGTCCAATCCTCAGCTGGGGTGCCTTCTGTGCGGAGTCTGCATATCCTCCCTGTGGTCGCTTAGGTTTCCTCCAGGTGCTCCAGTTTCCTCCCACATCCCAAAAACATGCTGTAGGTGGATTGGACACTCTAAATTGGCCCTAGGTGTGAGTGCATGCATGTGTGTGTGTGTGTGTGTGTGTGTGTGTGTGTGTGTGTGTGTGTGTGTGTGTGTGTGTGTGTATGTGTGTGTGTGTGTGTGTGTGTGTGTGTGTGTGTGTGTGTGTGTGTGTGCGCCTTCTGTGGAAGGTTGGGTGCCGGGCTGGCAACTCGACACTGTAAAACTCCACTGCCAATCATGAGCGGACAAGTGATCCGCTGTGGTGATCCCTAACTGGGAAAAAGCTGAAAGAAGAAATACTTTTGCTCCTGCACTGAATGCATCTCTTCAGTCATTTCTTAAGTTGTGCGAATGTGATTTACAAGACTCTCATAATTTGACTGATTTTAAAAAGTTTTATAATTTAACACTGATGAACAATGAATACTTAATGAACATAAATGTGATGACTTAATACAGTTACGTCCCGTGGATAAAGGCGGGGCTGTTGTTGTTTTGGATAAAGTGTTTTATTTAGAAAGTCTGTTTGAAATGTTGTCAGATGGCAATATCTTTTTAGTTATCTCTAGTACTGATGTTAGTAAGATAGTCCAGCATGTGCATAGTGATTTGTATGCTCTCCTTATGAGTAGGATGATTGATTATGAGTTGTATGAATATTTAGTGGTTGAGACACCTGTAATACCTAATAGTCATGTCCTTCCCAAGATTCATAAGAGTCCTCAGAAACCTCATATGAGACCAATTGTTTCTGGTAAAGGCTGGTTAACCGAACCCATTTCAGTTTTTGTACAGAGTAAGTTGGGAACTATAGTAGAAAAGGTCCCTTCTGTGCTGAGGGATACTGAGTATTTTTTGGGAACTCTCTATGAAGCTGTGGGTTATATCAATGTTTCACTGCTGCCACCCAGGCTATAGCTCTTACAACATCTTTTGGCCCCTCAACCTGGAACGAAGCACTAAAGATGGAGGTGTCTCCATATTCATAAAGGATATCCACACCTCCAGGCTGGTTGCCTAACATACTCCAGGTGCAACTAACACTGGGTAAGACTGCAATCCAGACTGTGGCTTGCTACAGATCCCCCACCATGCTCCAAGATTCCCACTCCACTTTTCTAAACACACTGGAAAATATTAGGGTACAACCTAACACCCTAAAACTGGGAGACTTTAACTTTGCCTCCATTAACTGGGACAATTACTTGTGTACCAACACACTTGCTCAATGTTTTTTGGAATTCATAAATTCCAGCTCACTGGACCAACTCATCTTTATCCCCACCAGGGGCAGTAATATCCTAGACCTGGTCATTACTAACATGGGCAACCATTGCTCAACACCAGAAGTCAAATCCTCCCTGGTCAGATCTGACCACAAGCTAATCACTTTTGATATCCCAATCCCGTCCTCACCTCCTTAAAGGAAATCACCGTAAAAAACTTCTTTGAAGCCAACTTCAAACTTCTTAAATCAGAGGGGGAAAACTTCATGACACCCATGCAGATGGGAAATAGGTGTTTTACTGCAGAATCATACACCAATGCACTGTATGAGCCCATACACAAGTGCATGGAATGAGCCATTCCAAACAGAACCAAGATGCTCTCCTCCAAAAAAAGGAAGCCAATCCGGTGGTCCCTACCATAAACAAACTCTACAACAGAAGGAAGAAACTGTTGCAAAAAAGAGTGAAGTCTCAAGACTGGAAAAACTCCCTTGTCAGCCACAGCAAGAAACTGAGATCCCTCATAAAATCCTCCAAAGCTAGCTACAAAAACAAAATCTCCACAGATTCTAAAGGACAACCACAAGGCATTATATAGTTATGTCAAGAATCTACATGCCAATACTCAAATCTGCTCTGAGTTACAGTGCAATGGCACTACATTTACAGAACCAATTGATATTGCCAACATATTGGTAGACAGGTTCAGTGCAAATTTTACCCCCCTTTCACCCCCTAAAGGGCTTATCACAATCCCGGAAGAATGTCAAGTCCCTATTATCATGGCTGCACAGAGAAAAAAATGCACTGTCCAAAGCCAAGAATACAGCCTCCATGGGGCCTGATAATTTCCCAGGCTGCGTTCTACACAAATTACAAAGTGAACTGGTACCACACCTAAGTATCATGTTCAATCACAGCCTCACTTCAGGCTTTGTGCCTACTGAATGGCGCACAGCTACAGTCATCCCACTCCACAAGGGGGAAGCCACCACAGACCCTGGGAACTACCGCCTTATTAGCCTGATGGCCCTGATCTGCAAGGCCATGGAGCACATCATCATGGCCTTATATATAGAGACATAGAGAATCTTCAAACTCTGGACCCCACCCAGTTTGGGTTTGTGAAGGGTAGAGCATGCCTTCTCAACCTGATAGACTTCTTGGAGTCCATCATCAGAGCTGTAGATGAGGGTAAGGTGGTTCACATAGCCTACCTAGACCTTGCCAAGGCCTTTGACACAATCCCCCACTCAGGAATTATAGATAAACTCACTAAACTGGGCATAAACCCCTATGTCATACAATGGGTTGCCAACTGGCTCACTGACAGAACCCACACCATGAAAGTGGCAGACTCCAAATCTGACTGCTGACCAGTCACAAGTGGTATCCAGCAGGTATTGGTCCTGGTCCTCTCCTGTTTGGCATCTACTTCTCTGAAGTTCAAGCCAACACAGAGGGACTATGGCTGACCAAGTTCACAGATGATTGCAAACTGGGAGCCATTACTGATTCCCCAACTGATGTGGACATTCTACAAAAGGGCCTCAGTGAGACAAATGCCTGGTGTCAGTACCATGGCCTCAAGCTCAATGCCAAAAAATGCATTGTCATTCCCTTTGGAAAAAACTTGGTACCCATGAACTACCACATAGGCGATAGTCCACTAAACACTGAAAGTGTGATAAGAGATCTAGGGACACAGGTTGACAGCAGCCTCTCCTTTGATAACCACCTTGTCACTGTAATCAGAAAATCCTTCTACCTGGCACACCTCATTACAAAAGGTTTCTCATCCAGAAAAAAAGAGGTTATAGTCCCTCTCTACTCATCCCTCATTAGACCTATTATAGAGTACTATGCCCCATTTGGTATGTACCTCACCAGACACATGCAGCAACTAGAAAGGCTGCAGAAATACCTCACTAAGAGGATCTTAGGCCTTAGACATATGCCCTACATGGACAGACTCAAAAAAACTCCAGCTCTACTCCATCGCATATCACTTACTCAGGGGGCGATCTATGCTTAACCTACAAATCCACGTCAGACCCAGAGCTGTTAGATATGCTACACTTAAATAAATCCCAATCCCTCCATGCCACATGCTCCAGGGACCTAAACCTCATTGCTACAATAAACAGAACATGCTGGAGGGACAGGTTCCTAACCCAGAGACTTCCCATACTCTGGAACAGACTCCCATTCATGTCAAACAGAGCACCTCACTGGCCCTCTTTCAGAGAAATCTTGATGAATGTATGGGCAATAGGAAGTTTACCCTGGGGATCACTTCAGTGGATCTGCTTGACAGGGGCAATGGAAACTAACACTGGGAGGCATAATGCCAGTGAGTCATCATGGCTAGGCTTGTATAGGGTCCAGGGCCGATAGCCTAGTACTTACATATGAACCTAGTAACCTATGATTAGTTGTTTGTCACATTAGATGTTTGTACATTAGCTGTGGGTAAATCCAGCATTACCCACACCCAGAAGTGGGTTATTACTATTATACAATGACATTAAGAAAAAAAATACTTACTTTTCTTAAATAATGTCCTTGTGTAATGGCGCTGTGCTGTCCTTCTGCCTCTGGCTATCTCCTCCTTGCCCTTTTTGATGTACTGTGCATGCATTTGGAACTTGCGTTTTCACAGATAGCCAGTACATCAGTGCTTGGGAAAGTAAGCAACACAGAAAAGAAGTTTTTTGAAAAAAAAACTTAAAATGAAAGAATATATCAATGGAAAAAAGTCCGGGCTACTGGACCTTTTTCTGTTGTATATTCTCAATGGGCATGCTGGTTGGGCTAACCAATCAGCATGCTCATTTTACAATGTTAATGGCCAGTCATTGTGTAATTACAGTTATACCCAACACTGAAGGGGTTGATGCAGTCAGGTTACTTCTATTGAAGTATAGTTCATATTCTAATGTGATGATTACTTTGATTTGTTTTTTATTGGAACTTATTCTTGAGAACAATGTTTTTGTGTTTAGTGATTGTATTTATTTGCAGAGAATGGGCATAGCTATGTGCACAGCTTGTGCCAATAGCTATGCCAATTTAGTTATGGCACAGTGGGAGGATGAGTTAGTTTTTGGCATGCATAGATTTAGCTTGTGCATTAAATATTATAGGAGGTTTGTGGATGATATTTTTCTTTCATGGGATAGTTCTGTTGACGCTTTGGATGAATTTATACAATAGTTGAGTAACACCACTTCTTTTCTTAGGTTAACTAAACGTGCTTCTCCTGATGTGATTGATTTTCTAGATGTGCAGATTATTAAGACCTCTTTTGGATCCATTGAGACTAGTTTATTTAGGAAAGCATGCTGGAAGAATAGTCTTTTGCATTGGACCAGCATGCATCCTGGTTATGTATATCACAGTGTGGTTAAAAGTCAAGCATATAGGCTATCTAGATTATATACAGATGATATGTTATTTCAACATGCAATAACTGGGTTATGTGATGATTTTAAAGACAGGGGCTGTTCCACTGATGAATTAAATATTCATATGGGTGACTTGATGGAAGCACATGGGGATAGAACTAGACCCTTTTTTTCTGCTAGAGGTGTTACAAGGTCTAAAAAAACAGATATCTATGATAGGAATAGAGTGATTTTAACATACAGAAATGAGATTGATAAGAAAGTCTGACTGGATATATGAGCATTTTCAGTGGAGGCTCGGGGAGAAAAGCTCCAAATACAAATTAGTTACATCCAAGTACAAAAATAATACTACTAATAGTAAAAATAATACGATGTACAATAGAATCAAATGTACAAAAATAAAGGTACAAAGATTGTGACAGATATATTGTAATGATGAAGGAAAAAACACAGCTTATTGCAACAAAACACGAGAACAGACAGGGCAGTAAAACAAATATGCATATAGTTAGTAAGCATTTGGAAAATAAATCTGTCATGTGCATCAACAGTAAGAGTAAATAAAATGGAAGATACCAGGACAGTATTCCTTTAAGCTTTCTTTAAGAAGGATTATTCTTAAGTACTAGTATTATTTAAAGGGAGGTAATAGTTTAGGTGAGGTAAGTAAGTGGGGGCTTCACTAGGTGAGAATATAGGGAGAAGTTTGTAATCTCTATCCTATAGAGTTAAGGCAGGTGCATATCCTATGAGATCTGAAAAAGGGTTTCATAAAGTTTTTAAATTCGGTCATGGACGGTTCTTGAGTTAAGTCTGGTGGGAGATTATACCAGTTTTTGGCAATGTAGTTGGAAAATAGGGAGTTGCCAGCTGCGTTGTTTGATTTAATAGTATTTAGCAGAACTTTATCTGTAGATTGGAGTTCTCTACGTTTAGTATAAGGACCTATTAAAGATCTAAGGGCAGGGACTTTATCAGGGTTATATAGGATTTTATGAGCAGTAGTGAGTTTTGTTTGTACTATTTAAGTGGCTTATGTTTTTAACTTTTTTATATGGTCTGAAGAAGTTTTTGCACGAAAGTGCTCACCTATCGAATAAATGCATGTACTTTGGCTGTGTTTGGTTGTTTCCTCATTTATTTTCACTATACTTTGTTTTTTGGATTGAATCGACCATCATTCATCAGGCTTGTCTTTTATCTTTATGGATTACTAACCAGTTTTCACATATATTTAAAACTTTATTTTTCCAAAACATGTTCCCAAAAATCCTTTATCAAATTCTGTTTACAGTTTATCTCTCTTCAGTACTAGCAAACTATTAATTGAAAAACTTGTCATCAATTCCTTGATGATTTATAGCATCCAGTAACAGTTGCCAATGTAGTTCCCTTTCTGCTAAACAGCACTTCCAATTGTCACTTTGGATAAAAGTTTTAACTTTCTGTAAAATAAAAATTAAGAACTTTTTAAAATGACTACACCTGGTGGATTGCCTGTATAAAGCTTTAGTAGTGTCACACTTTTTAATAGCATAATCATGTTGATAAATCCTTTTCCTTATGGCATTCTGGGTTTTGCCTACCTAGAAGGATGGGCAGGATAGTCAATGGGCATAATACACAACCCATTTGTATTGCAGTCAAACCTACCATTAGGAGCTATTGATCTGGGGTACGTTGCTGTGCTAATATTAGCATCTTCATAAATCAATTTAGAGTGGACACAGTTGCACATTTACTCATGTCCCTATCCCTTCCATCATTGTTATTAGTCTTTGATTTCTTAAAATGTTGTTTCAGATTTTGACCCCTTTTATATACATATTTGTCTCTGAAATATGGAAAAGGGTAAGTATAATACTAATCCTAAAAGGCAGCAGAACTGATATACCATCTAAATGTAAAACAAGTAGTTTAAAGTGCATAATATGTCTAGATTTTTAAAAGGATCATACTGAACTTATTGTTACCAAGATCAAGATATATGTCAATGAGGTTTTTGTCATTGTAAGTCATGTAATACTAATTTGATTTCTTTTTATACTCCAATGATGGAGGTATTGGATAATGGGATCCCAGCTAATATTGTCAGAAAAGACATTGATGGCATTCCTCAGCAAGGGGTACTGGCTGTCACAACTGAGAGAAAGTTAAAAAAATATATAATTTCTTGAATACAAAGTTGGATAGAGATGAGATAGTCGTGTGAGGATCACAGATGTGTATTCTGAATATTTTGTAATAACTAGGGGTAGTCCTCAGCTATGCCAATGATGCCTACAACTATGTTAGTTTGGATTTAAATGTTTCTTGCTGCTAAGATAGGGAGCATGGTGGCAGACTTTAAAGACAAATATGAACTAGCCACCCAGTTGTGTGAACATTGGCTGTAGATAATTGTCACTGCTGATGTGGCTCCCCAACGCCATGTACAAAACTGGAAGAAAGTGGATGGATGGGTGGACTACAACAATACTTACATAATGGATATAACTGGGCAATAACAAATCAAATAAGTTTTAATGCTGATAAAAAGTGTAGTGATATACTTAGAAAAAGATAAGTGTTAGCCTTATGCAGTGAACTTGAGTATAACTGATGAGGTATTGGTTTATAAAGATCTTGGAATATGGATTAGAAAAGCATTTGCTTTTTAAGAAGACACTAGCACTATTGTCAAAAATTGTTACATTATGATAGGAGCTATATTAAGAACCATTTTGTCAAGGAACAAGATCATTTTACTACCATTGTTTAAAACCACACCACCACCAATGATAGAATATGGTAATAGTGTTTGCATGTTAACAGCAGAAGATATTGATAAGTTAGAGAGAGAGCAAAAATGCAATATAAGCAGGACCAGGACATATCCATTACAGGAGTTCCTTTATGAGAAAATGTTGGCCATGTTGAAATGGATCTATATTAGAAACTCGACCGCTTACCTTGTTAAATACCAAAATGTTGACAGCTAAATGGCGAAAGCTTAAAACCGTGAATTGACACTTACGCAAATTCTTTCATTGGGAAAGAATTTGCTTGGCCATCGGAAATTAAAATAAACTTCCAAACCTTAACAAAGTGGGGGACTTTGCTCCCCACACATCCCCTAACTAAATATACCAACTCCGAATTGCTCTACACTGGGGAAAGGGAAAATTCCTGATAACGGCCAAGCAAATTCTTTCCAGATGAAAAAATTCATGTAAGTGGCCATTCATGATTATAAGCTTTCTTCATTTAGCTGTTAATGTTTCGGCATTCGACAAGCTAAGCGGTCAAGCTTATAATATAGACCCATTGAAACCACATTCTATTTACTATGGATTTAAAAGAGGTGATCTGATTTGGGCATACAAAATTTCTAAAGAAGAAATGGAAAAGCTATTTTAAAGCATGCTATAAAGACAAGGAATCATGGAATTTTTATTGTAGCTGGATATACTACATCTATTTTACTTTCAGAATTGGGTAGCAAAATGTTGGAAAAGCATACCACTGCAGCTGATAAGCAGTAATAATTTGAATGAGTTTAAAAAATTATTAGACAACTATTTGGGGAAAAACTGTTTATTTGACTAGGAACATGGAATTGGTTCATTAATGAGTCTGACCCAGTCAGGGTTCTACACCCTATTATACATTGAAATATTTAATAGACTTTAATGCAGTAACTGTAGTCTACCAATTTCATTACAGGCTAGAGATCAGGTGGTAAGTAAACAGCAAGGATGTGTGAAGAGAAGCAGAAGGAATTTGTACTGAAGTGATGTGGCTTGAGGTAAAACATTTGCATTGTTTATGATTAAACAAGTAGGCTTTGAACTGCTGTCGAAATGTGATGCGAGTAGAAATGTGTTTTAAGCTGGGGAACCCCTTAACAAAGTTTTGGGACTAAGAGAGAGAGAAGCTGTGTTTAGTACTGTGAAGTTTTTTTTTTTCTAGAAATTTGTAATAATGAGTAAGATTGGGAGGAATAGGTATATGTTTGGATGAGAGAGGTGTGAGGGTGTCCTGATGAATCAGTTTGAATAACCATGAGCTGAGTAATTGTTCAGCTCTCTGCTTAACAAGCTATCATTTAACCTTTTTAAGTGTGAGGTAATAGTGGTCATGCCTGGGGAGTTAGTTATGAGGTAATAGTGCTCATGCCTGGGGAGTTAGTTATGCTGTAATAGTGTTCATGCCAGGAGAGTTAGTTATGAGGTTATTAATAGTGTTCATGCCTGGGGAGTAAGTTATGAGGTAATAATGTTCATGCCTGGGATTTAGTTATGAGGTAATAGTGTTCATGCCTGGGGAGTTAGTTATAACATAGTAGTGGTCATGCCTGGGGAATTAGTTATGAGGTAATAGTGTTCATGCCTGGGGAGTTAGTTATAAAGTGACTGATTCTGTTGGATAGAATTTGAAGAGATGTGGAATCCTTCTTGGAAGCAGCAGCTGTAAGAAGAAGGCATTATTTCAGCTGTGGTAAAATTACTCTTTTGCCTATGGTTACTCTGAGAAATTTTTAAGCCCAGAATAGAAATTGGCTTATTTTTTCTTTATTTTTTATTGCTGTGAAGCTACAAGCTAAAGGTTTAATATAGCCATTTTCCAAGATATTTGAAGGCTGATGTACTTTTGATGGGGGAAATAAAGTTTGTCTTTAATATCTAATGTGCTGGGCACTTTTGAAAGTTTGTAGTAGGTACAAAAAATCATTGCGAAAGCGCTTACCTACAACTGATTGTTTTTCATTTTTAAGATGGCTATCTGTACGCTGTCTTGGCAGTATTTCTTTTTTTTTCTGTATTTTTACACAAGCTTATCTGTTATAGCACAACACATTGTTTGCTACTTTTCACCATGAAAGACATATATTCCACTTCTTAAAACAGAAAGAGTTTGTCTTTATGTTATGTTACTAAATGTAGTAGTATTATTTATGGCTTGCACCCTTAAAATGTTAGAAAAACACACTTAGGAAAGATAACTGTATAACCCATAATAAATGGCAGCATACAGATTTGCTGCACAAAAGTCATTAATCAAGATTTTTTTTTTTTTTACTGAAGTGAAACTGTCATTAATGTATAACTGAAAAATTTCCATATTAATGAACCCCTACAGAAAATAAAAACTATGACTAAATAAGCTCTAATTAATTATTGCATCACTGTATAAAAACTCGTAATTCCTATGTGTTTTTATATTAAGAGATGGCTTGCCAATTGTTCTTTAATGAGTAGACATCTGGGAAAACATGGTTGGAGGTAGATTAATCATTAGCTGTTTGTGACTGGTAGTTGAATATATATGTAGGTGGAATATTTGTCTAAAGAAAAATAATAGAATCCTTGCAGCTAGCAACAGGTGTGGAGTAGTCGTCAAGGCCTCTAAAGACCACTTTCCAGGATTTTGCATCTTATTATTTTACTGGTGCAGTTTGTAATTATACAGTAATGAACTATAGCCAGAACAGACTTCATTAAAACCATTGACAGGCTGTCTGGAGTCTAAACACAGTGTCAAGGGAAGCAAAATATATTTTTCTGTTTTTTCAATACAAACCCATTTTTTAAAACAATGTAAGTTGGAAGGTGATATTTGGCTTATTTTCCATGAGAACTTTATGTTTTACTACATTCACTGCACTTAGAATGAGAAATGTATATTTCAGGCACCAAATCCCAGCAATTTATTTGCTGCTTTATTTAACTATGTTGCATGCATTGACACTGCTTTAAACATTGAACATCTAAAAGAGTTACTTTAAAAAGCATTAGCTGCAACAAGAACTAAATACATCAGTACCTAGCAATATAGCTGGGTCACATTGTCAGGTGGGGATGATATCAATACAGTACAAATTGTAGCAAAAATAAACATATCCCAAAACAAAACAGTGTATAGGATATTAAATCTGCCATGACCTTGAAGAGGTCAAATTGAGCTGAAGTATATGCAGTAAAAGTAGCTGGTACTATAAAAATGATTTCCAGGAAACTGCATGACTTTACCATCCACAAAGTGGACTACAAGTTCAGTATGACAAAGGTCAGTCATATGAAATAAAAAAGAGAAAAGGCCACGCTGGAAGCAGAATAATCTTGGTTAGCGCTTTCGTTTACTAAAAATACGTAAACTTCTTCAGACAATACAACCATGACAAAAACCTGTTTAAATACAATAAAATTAATGATGTCATTAATTACAAAAATAACCCCACCCCATTTTAAAGTCACAACCATACTCAAAAAGTTCTATGTGTACATGTGACTCTCAAGTGCTTTACTTTTACCATTAAAAAGTCAACAGAAAACTAGAAAAGTTTACAAAACCAATGACTTGAATATTATAAAAGTAATATATCTCAAGTGGCTAAATAAATAAAAATCTTCCTACTATCTCAATAAAGCTTTTAATTTTAAAATACTCTTGATCGAAATAAGATCATTAAGCCCTGGCGGAGCTGCAGCATTCAATTTTAGTTGCCACAAAACTTCCTTTTCTTCCAATTTTAAACTAATAGGACCACCCCTACCATTCTCCAAAACCTTGTCAATGGCTAAGAAGAGAAAATCGTGCTCAGGGAAAGTCAGTAAATGTCTAGCCAGGGAATTATTAATGTTGCCCTTTTGCATTGCATAACAGTGTTCATATATTCTATTTTTTAGTGGTCTATCAGTTTTTCCCCACACAAAAGGTGGGACATTTAGAACATAAACCTAGATAGACCACTCCTCTAGTGTTGCAATTAAATCGATTTTTGATATACAACTTCAACTTGCCTATTGTAACTGAGTTTCCTACTTTGATATATTTACACCAACGGCAGTTTTCACACTTGTACATACCACAATGTGGCCGATGGCAATAGGATTTGTTACCTTCAAGCAAGCCTTTTAAGTTAATCCCCCTTCGAAATATTATATGAGGGTACTCAGAATATGTTTACCTACAAGTTGGTCCTCGAACAGAAAACACCAATTTTTATAAATAATAGATTTTAAAAGAGGGGCATCCAAGGAAAATGCAGTAATAAAACTCAATCTCCCTATTTCACCAGTATTCAAGTCATTCTGTGTAGAGGGAACCATGTTGTTGATGGATGAACTATCGGATGCATGTGTTAAACCACTTATCTGGTCACCAACCTGCCCTAGGACCATTTCACATTCATTGATATCCAAAATTGGCTTAAAAGAGCCACAAGTTCTTTTCATAGTTACTTCCTCAATAAGGTCCTCAATCAACTTAATTGGATAGCCACGTTTCACAAACATGTTCTTTAATGTATTGCATTCCTGCAAAAAATCTTCTTCCAAAGTCACCATCCTAGAGTCTCTAACAAGTTGCCCCTTAACAACTCCCCTCTTTTGGTGTAGTGGATGGCAACTGGAGAAATGCAAGAAAGCGTTAGAATACGTGGGTTTCCTAAAAATCTTGGAAGTGAAACCTTTCCTAATAGGATTTTTATTTAGTTCAACATCCAAATAGGAAATCCGATCAGTTTGAAATTCCCACGTGAATTTCAGAAAGTTAGTATGTTTCATAATTTGTTCCATAAACATACTGGCTGAAGTTACATCACCCCTCCATAACATAAAGATGTCATCCAAATAACGGGTGTAACAGGCAGTCTTTTCGTGAAAGGTGGGATCCGAAAAAAGATAATGTTTTTCCCAGAATGCCATAACTGTATTGGCAAAAGTAGCACCACATGGAGACCCCATGGCTACACCCGTTTTTTGTAAATAAAATTGCTTACTAAACAAGAAATAATTGTTCTTAAGGACCAATTCCAACAAATAAATAATTATTTCAATAGTTCGACCTTCCAAGTGTTTTTCAAGAAGGAAATCCCTTACCCATTCACATCCAATATCCTGTGGGATAGAGGTATACAAATCACAAACATCTATTGTAAGAAAATTAAGATTCCCATCAAAGGAAAGCTTGTTGATGGCTTCTAAGAATGCCCATGAGTCTTTACATATCTGTGTCTCACCCACTAAAGCTTCCTTCAATTTTGAATCAACATATTTAGCGCAGCCATATGTTATTGATTGTCGCCCATCAATTATAGGATGAAAGGGGGGCTTCTGTAAGTTCTTATGAAATTTTGGCAGCCCAAATAGGGTTGGGGTAACTGGATAAATGATCTCCAAATAATTAAGCAGATCAATATCAATACGTCCTTCAATAAAAAGGTCTTTAATAAACCCTGAAAGCTTACGATAAGCCCCATTCATTTCATTTAGGAAAACTTTCGTGTAGGCCTCACAATTAAGTACTGTCTCCATATCAGAAACATAATCTTCATTATTCATAAAAACTAAACCACCCCCCTTATCTGGTTTCATGATTTGGATGTTGGCAAATTTCAACCTATCAAGGGCATCCCTCTCTATCTGAGTAAGGTTGTAATCAACCAAATTCGGTAGGCTACGTGAACCTATCAATGTCCTAAAATCATTCTCACAAACTTTTTCAAATAAAGCAATAGTGGGATGCAAAATTGGGTTGAAAACACTTGCAACCCTGAGGTGAGTAGTAAGACTTGCAGTGTTATTTAATAATACATTTAAATTAAGTTTTCTAGTGAAAATTTTTAAATCAACCAGAGTTCTTTCCAAATTACTCCTAAAAGTACTAACAAAAGCAAGCCCCCTGGCTAAAGTATCAACAAGTACTGGGTCAGGAATGAAAGAAGAGTAATTAAAAATCTTAAACTCATTGGTGATATTCAAAAAAATACACAAATCATTATGTTCATTTTCAATACAAACAGTGGTGTTTAGATTTAACCCATTGAAGGATATTACCTCCTCCTTTTGTTCTGTTTTTTCTTTCTCCAGTGGTTTTGTTTTTGTACCTGATTTTGTTGCCCCCCCAGTGTTCACTTTCCTGTGGACTTGAAAACCCTGGTTCTGGTTAACATTCATAATAACCTCAGAATCAGGGCCATTGTTCCTAAGTCTGTCCGCAAGTCTTTCGCTTCTTCTAACCAATGGAACCTCAGGATTGTCATTGAAAAAATCATCACTAGATTCAATTAAATCTTCAGAAAGGTCATGAACATTGTTGGTCATTGCTGCTTTGCCCTTATTAGATTATGTACAATCCATTGCAAGAATTACATAATACTAGATACACAATGAATTTAGACTTGCAGTTGTAATTCCCCTTGATATTAACAGTAAAGTCCCGAGCCTTTACTACCATTTTGTTCCCCAGTACCAAAAACTTACAATAATTGCAGTCTTCACATCTTGACATCCCATTATAAGCAACAGGAGTATAACATTTTTTGGTTTCTAAAATATCCTTAAGAGTTTTCCCTCTTTTTGTGACAAAAGTAGAACTCTCATATAAAAAAGCACCTAACTCTTGGAAATTCTTCAAAAATTTCCAATTATTTGTGATGATCTGCTTAATACTGTACATATCTACTGAATTTTCCAATGCACAACTCAGATTATAATCTACTCCTTCACTATTTCTTTCAAAATCCTTTATTGTCCCTTTCTTCCTCACAGCTTTAATTTTATCTATTGCTTCACTTATTACCCCCAATAGGGTAACCCCTGATTAAATTTTTTTTTTACATAGGAAGAACTATACGTAGCTTCCATCGCAGAATTTATGAGCACCTGAGGGCAGTTGAAAAACTGGATGTAACTAATGCCCTAGCAAGACATGTTGTTAACTGTCATAACAGAGTAAAAGTGGGTTTTAGTTTTACTGTTATTGACCAAGTTTTAAATGCAGACAAGAGATGGGATGCAGAAGTGGATTTAAACTGGAAAGAATGTGCTTGGCAAGTGAGGCTAAACACAGGTGCATATCCAGGTATGAATGATATGGAAAACTTTAAAGCAGTGTTATGTAAGAAAGGGTTAAAACACCGCTAATGTTTTGGGTCATGGGACTTGAAAAAACTATAAATGTGAATTTTGTATATGTGACAACCAGGTCTGAAGAAGTTCTTTGTGAATGAAAGCGCTTACCGGTTGTTTTTTGTTTTAATAAATATTGAGTGTATTATTGTCATTCGAACTGCGTATTGGATTTATTACAACTGGAACTGTGGAGATTTATATAGATATATGGTTGGCAACCTTGTAAAGATCACCAGACTTAGGGAATGTCATTACTGTGGTATACTTCAGATTCCTGGGAAATTAAAATGTCATTAAAGATGGATAAAAGTCATACGTCAAAATAGAAAAAAATAAGTAGGATTCATGAACCCACTGTGATGTATATATGGCTGTGTACACATAGCGGTACTTTTTATGTATTCAAGAAGCATGGTGCTGCATGGTCCTCCAACATCATAACATGCTCCAGAATCACATCTGAGCATGTCACTCTGGAAAGGTCTTTAAAGTGCAAGCTGAATGGGAATGAGTTTTGACCCCTTTTTTCAGGAATTTAGAATATACTTCATTTAACTGAGCTTTCTCAGCAGAACAGAGGTCAGGAATGGAAATAATGAGAAGAATCGCTGTGTCATTTTATGAGCATCTGCAAATACAGCATGTTACTTCCCGCTGACGCTTCTCTGATGAGCAATAAATAAATGATTAAAAGTTCAAATAGTTCTTCTGACACAGATAAGCACAAATGCAATGGATTGTGCTAAGCTGGTGCAATTCTCACAATACAGATAAAATTATTTATTTTTAATATTAACAAGATGCACATCTTGTAGAATGCACCCGAAACCAAAGCGGTTCCTGTACTCTTTCTCGTTAGCGATGAGTATGAAGTCTTTTTATTATGTTATGCAATATTACATTGACAAATGTTGCTGTCTGATACCATTGGAAAATGCTGTGCCTTGCTTCCTTGTCAGCTCCATACAGAAAAAAAATATTTTCCTGACCCTGTGTACATGAATATATATCCTAAGAAACAGTGGTACTTTCACTGTCTGTTACTGAAACACAAAAAAGGAAATAAACACTGAAGGGCAGGTATTACTAAGTACATTACTACAGGTGTTGCATGTTCTTTTATGCACCATTAAGTATCACAGAACAGCACTTGTCATCACAAAAAGTACTGCTGTACTTCTTTTGTATTATACACTGCACAAGATAAGGTTCCTGTCCCCAATCTGTGCTTCTTTTACTGTAGAATACTCTGAACACAAGAAAGGAAATAAACATGCAGCACACTTTTCTATTAGTATACTACCGATCTGCTTCTACATGCTGTTTTCTGGACCACTTCCCCAAATAATTATCAAATAACAGTACTTTTTAACAAAGAAAAGTTCTATTTTTAAAAGTCTGGATGATGAATCTTACAGTCATCTTGAATGTATTTGACTTAGTACCAAGAATGCAAACACATCTCTCGTTGTGCAATGCAAACTCCTCCAGATATGTATAATGATAAAGGATTAAATATCTGTTCCACAAATGGGATGGCATCTGCATTGTTCCTTCTGAATCAAAGGCTTAACTATTGGTTGAAGTCTGTTTTTCAGCACCCTGGCATGTGCCTTCCCAAGGAGGCAAAGGAGTGTGATCTATCTGCATGGTTATTATGACAACCCAACAATGCAAAAATGACAATTGTGTTCAACATTTCTTCCCCAGCCTCATCCAGTCTTATGGTATTGCACAAAGGCAGTACTTAATTACTGCGGTGAGATTGTCTATAGAAAGTAGATGACTGCACCGCCACAAAGGGAGTACTTAATTACTGCGGTGAGATTGTCTATAGAAAGTAGATGACTGCACCGCCACAAAGGGAGTACTTAATTACTGCGGTGAGATTGTCTATACAAAGTAGAAGACTGCACCGCCACAAAGGGAGTACTTAATTACTGTGGTGAGATTGTCTATACAAAGTAGATGACTGCACTGCCACAAAGGGAGTACTTAATTACTGCGGTGAGATTGTCTATAGAAAGTAGATGACTGCACCACCACAAAGGGAGTACTTAATTACTGCGGTGAGATTGTCTATAGAAAGTAGATGACTGCACCGCCACAAAGGGAGTACTTAATTACTGCGGTGAGATTGTCTATAGAAAGTAGATGACTGCACCGCCACAAAGGGAGTACTTAATTACTGCGGTGAGATTGTCTATAGAAAGTAGATGACTGCACCGCCACAAAGGGAGAACTTAATTACTGTGGTGAGACTGTCTATAGAAAGTAGATGACTGCACCGGCACAAAGGGAGTACTTAATTACTGCGGTGAGATTGTCTATAGAAAGTAGATGACTGCACTGGCACAAAGGGGGTACTTAATTACTGCAGTGAGATTATCTATAGAAAGTAGACGACTGCACCACCACAAGGGAGTACTTAATTACTGCAGTGAGATTGTCTATAGAAAGTAGACGACTGCACCGCCACAAAGGGAGTACTTAATTACTGCGGTGAGATTGTCTATAGAAAGTAGATGACTGCACCGCCACAAAGGGAGTACTTAATTACTGCGGTGAGATTGTCTATAGAAAGTAGATGACTGCACCACCACAAAGGGAGTACTTAATTACTGCGGTGAGATTGTCTATAGAAAGTAGATGACTGCACTGCCACAAAGGGAGTACTTAATTACTGTGGTGAGATTGTCTATAGAAAGTAGATGACTGCACCACCACAAAGGGAGTACTTAATTACTGCGGTGAGATTGCCTATAAAAAGTAGATGACTGCACCACCACAAAGGGAGTACTTAATTACTGCGGTGAGATTGTCTATAGAAAGTAGATGACTGCACCGCCACAAAGGGAGTACTTAATTACTGCGGTGAGATTGTCTGTAGAAAGTAGATGACTGCACCGCCACAAAGGGAGTACTTAATTATTACGGTGAGATTGTCTATAGAAAGTAGATGACTGCACCGCCACAAAGGGAGTACCTAATTACTGCGGTAAGATTGTCTGTAGAAAGTAGATGTCTGCACCGCCACAAAGGGAGTACTTAATTACTGTGGTGAGATTGTCTATGGAAAGTAGATGACTGCACCACCACAAAGGGAGTACTTAATTACTGCGGTGAGATTGTCTATAGAAAGTAGATGACTGCACCGCCACAAAGGGAGTACTTAATTACTGCGGTGAGATTGTCTATAGAAAGTAGATGACTGCACCGCCACAAAGGGAGTACTTAATTACTGTGGTGAGACTGTCTATAGAAAGTAGATGACTGCACCGGCACAAAGGGAGTACTTAATTACTGCGGTGAGATTGTCTATAGAAAGTAGATGACTGCACCGGCACAAAGGGGGTACTTAATTACTGCAGTGAGATTGTCTATAGAAAGTAGACGACTGCACCACCACAAAGGGAGTACTTAATTACTGCAGTGAGATTGTCTATAGAAAGTAGACGACTGCACCACCACAAAGGGAGTACTTAATTACTGCGGTGAGATTGTCTATAGAAAGTTGATGACTGCACCGCCACAAAGCGAGTACTTAATTACTGCGGTGAGATTGTCTATAGAAAGTAGATGACTGCACCACCACAAAGGGAGTACTTAATTACTGCGGTGAAATTGTCTATAGAAAGTAGATGACTGTCTATACAAAGTAGATGACTGCACTGCCACAAAGGGAGTACTTAATTACTGTGGTGAGATTGTCTATAGAAAGTAGATGACTGCACCACCACAAAGGGAGTACTTAATTACTGTGGTGAGATTGTCTATAGAAAGTAGATGACTGCACCACCACAAAGGGAGTACTTAATTACTGCGGTGAGATTGCCTATAAAAAGTAGATGACTGCACCGCCACAAAGGGAGTACTTAATTACTGCGGTGAGATTGCCTATAAAAAGTAGATGAATGCACCGCCACAAAGGGAGTACTTAATTACTGCGGTGAGATTGTCTATAGAAAGTAGATGACTGCACCGCCACAAAGGGAGTACTTAATTACTGTGGTGAGATTGTCTATAGAAAGTAGATGGCTGCACCGCCACAAAGGGAGTACTTAATTATTACGGTGAGATTGTCTATAGAAAGTAGATGACTGCACCGCCACAAAGGGAGTACCTAATTACTGCGGTAAGATTGTCTATAGAAAGTAGATGTCTGCACCGCCACAAAGGGAGTACTTAATTACTGTGGTGAGACTGTCTATAGAAAGTAGATGACTGCACCGGCACAAAGGCAGTATTTAATTACTGCGGTGAGATTGTCTATAGAAAGTAGATGACTGCACCGGCACAAAGGGGGTACTTAATTACTGCAGTGAGATTGTCTATAGAAAGTAGACAACTGCACCGCCACAAAGGGAGTACTTAATTACTGCAGTGAGATTGTCTATAGAAAGTAGACGACTGCACCGCCACAAATGGAGTACTTAATTACTGCAGTGAGATTGTCTATAGATAGTAGATGACTGCACCACCATAAAGGGAGTACTTAATTACTGCGGTGAGATTGTCTATAGAAAGTAGATGACTGCACCGCCACAAAGGGAGTACTTAATTACTGCGGTGAGATTGTCTATAGAAAGTAGATGACTGCACTGCCACAAAGGGAGTACTTAATTACTGCAGTGAGATTGTCTATAGAAAGTAGATGACTGCACCGCCACAAAGGGAGTACTTAATTACTGTGGTGAGATTGTCTATAGAAAGTAGATGATTGCACCGCCACAAAGGGAGTACTTAATTATTGCGGTGAGATTGTCTATAGAAAGTAGATGACTGCACCACCACAAAGGGAGTACTTAATTACTGCGGCAAGATTGTCTATAGAAAGTAGATGACTGCACCGCCACAAAGGGAGTACTTAATTACTGTGGTGAGATTGTCTATAGAAAGTAGATGACTGCACCACCACAAAGGGAGTACTTAATTACTGCGATGAGTTTGTCTATAGAAAGTAGATGACTGCACTGCCACAAAGGGAGTACTTAATTACTGCGGTGAGATTGTCTATAGAAAGTAGACGACTGCACCGCCACAAAGGGAGTACTTAATTACTGCGATGAGTTTGTCTATAGAAAGTAGATGACTGCACCGCCACAAAGGGAGTACTTAATTACTGCGGTGAGATTGTCTATAGAAAGTAGATGACTGCACCGCCACAAAGGGAGTACTTAATTACTGCATTGAGTTTGTCTGTAGAAAGTAGATGACTGCACCACCACAAACGGAGTAGTTAATTACTTTGGTGAGATTGTCTATAGAAAGTAGATGACTGCACCGCCACAAAGGGAGTACTTAATTACTGCGGTGAGATTGTCAGTAGAAAGTAGATGACTGCACCGCCATAAAGGGAGTACTTAATTACTGCGGTGAAATTGTCTGCAGAAAGTAGATGACTGCACCGCCACAAAGGGAGTACTTAATTACTGCGGTGAGATTGTCTATAGAAAGTAGATGACTGCAACGCCACAAAGGGAGTACTTAATTACTGCGGTGAGATTGTCTATAGAAAGTAGATGACTGCACTGCCACAAAGGGAGTACTTAATTACTGCAGTGAGATTGTCTATAGAAAGTAGATGACTTCACCTCCACAAACGGAGTACTTAATTACTGTGTTGAGATGTTCTATAGAAAGTAGATAACTGCACCTGGTACTGCTTATTTACAGCAGGAAATGTCCACTGGATTCAAGCGTTCCTCAAAGTGTTCATTCCACCTCTTGACAATGACTCTGATCAAGGTTAGCATTTTTCCACCCTTGCCGAGTACAGCCTAGGGGATAAACCACATGGTCCTTCTTAGTCACATGGTGGTTTGCCAGAACCTATTTGGGGCCATATGAAAGACATCCTGCAGGGATTTGCCAAAAACTTCCAACGCACCTTCACTTTGGTGACTCCAACAGTTACTGCTTTCCTGGCGTGGTAGTACCTATCAGTCATATCTGGAGGCCCCACTGTTAGTACTATATGGAAGGTGCCCTTCCTTAACCTGGCAACGTATTCTTTTAATTAAAGAATCAGGAATTTTCATGAGCAAGCTGTTAGTCTTGATGCATGAAGTTAGAAAAGTCTCCCTCTCTCTCTCTCTCTCTCTCTCTATATATATATATATATATATATATATATATATATATATTTATTTATTTCTGTCTCTCTCTATCTTGCTTACTGATATCCTTTAATATTAATGAATACTTCATTTGTCCTTGTCTTGTTAACAGAACTAATTTGATTATTATGCATTAACACTTTGTTTACCTCCATGCCATCTTCTGTCTCATTCCATTTACTTCATCATATCCTTCATTCATCTGAACTGAAAATATCTCATGTTTTTGTTCTCTCCCACATTTTTATTGTTTACAAACTCCTTCCCATAATTATTTTACTAGTATTTTTAATCTGCTCATTTTGACCTACATTACTGAGTGACAACCATCCATCTAATCTGCTGGTGTCTGTTTCCTTCTCATTTTCTGTTTTTCCCTCTAGAATTTCTTCCACCTCTATTGGCAAAATGTTGTGGCTGAACTTGAGTTATACAGTGACTGTTGTCTGTTATGGGGATAATTGTAGAACCCATGGATACCAGATGTGAGAGAAACTGTCAAAATGAAGAAAGTCATTCGTGTAATATTCATGGAGGTCCCTCCAAAATTAGATGTCGGAAATTAGAAAGCCATAAAGGCTGCAGATAAAGGTGTTTGCCAAGTAAAAACTTAGAGAAGATGTCATCTAAATTCAAATAGATCCATTAAGAAAAACTACAAAACAGCTTGAAAAAGGTTTTGGCAAACTGTGTTTCAGGAATGATAGGCAGGAACTCATTCAGGCGAAGTTAAGCAAGGAAAGAGATGATAACCGTGCATGAGACTGTTAGAAAGTGAAAAGAACTTTCTGAAGAACTGATCAGCACATTGAAAAATGTTCCTTTTAGTAAGCAAAGCATGACATCAAAGATGGATGGGATCCATCAATGCAAATGAAGTCTTGATGTAAATGTTGAAGGCTCTGCTTTGAATAGATGATTCCACAGTAGTAAGATTGCAGGTATGGGTGAAATATTTACTGAGGTAGTGTAGTTGCTTCAGTGTTGCATGGAAAGTGAAATTCTGGATTAGCAGACACTCTAGTCATAGGTGACTCTATAGTCAGGCACACTGATGTTCCACTCACAAGGCTAAACAAGGAGAAAGTTACTGTCAGCTGCCTGTCGGGTGCCAGGATCCGCCACATAACGCATGCACTCAGGTCACTCCACAACAAGTACAAATATGACTCTGTCATTGTCCATGTTGGTGTGAATGACCTGAGACGTACCTCCCTGGACTACATGAAAAGGGACATGGAGGAGTTGTCCGATCTTGTAGCCCAGGCAGGTATGACCCTAGCCCTGAGTAGCATCCTGCCATCACCCAGAATGATACCACAGTACAAGGACAAAATGATTGACTTCAACAATTGGCTAAGCTTCTGGTGTCATTCTAAGGGGATTCAGTATCTGTCTGCCTGGGATGACATGATCGACAAACCACGATGCTTTGCCAGAGATGGCCTGCACCTGTCACCCGTGGGATTCTGGACACTGGCTAAGGCTCTAGCCACCCCTATAGTGCCTTTTTTAGGCAAGCATTTCTTTAAGTGGAGCATGTCCAAAAGCTCTGGGTTTGACATAGCTTTGTGTGTTAGGCAGAGATCGCCTCTGAGTAGGCGATATGCGACAGAGTAAAGCTGCAGTTTTTTGAGATGGTCTGAGTAGGGCTTCTGTTTGAGGCCAGTAATCCTCTTTGTGAGGTATTTCTGCAACCTTTCCAGTTGTTGTAGATGTCTTGTGACATACATACCAAAAGGGGCATTGTACTCTATAATGGGTCTAATGAGTGATGAGTAGAGGGGAACAATGACCTCTTTTTTCCTGGATGAGAAACCTTTTGTGATGACATGTGCCACATAGAAGGATTTCCTGACTACTGTGGTGATGTGATTATCAAAGGAGACACTACTGTCCACCTGTGTCTCAAGGTCTCTTATCACACTTTCGGTGTTAAGTAGACTATCGCCTATGTGGTAGTTCATGGAATAAACTACCGATCTATATTAAACAAAGCTCCTCAGCACTCTTCAAGAATAATCTTGATGATTGGATGGGAGATAAGAAATTCACCCCGGGGATCACTTCTGTGGCTCTGCTCGACAGTGGCACAGGAAAATAATTTTCTTCGGTGTCAAAAGCCAGAATACCTTTTGGCTAGGCTTATATAGGCCCTAAGGCCAATAGCCTAGTACCTACCTATGAACCTATGATGCTGCATAAACAATTCCCTGCTAAATGTTTCCCACCTTTAAGAAATGGAATCAGAAGGTATTTTCAGACTATAAACAGATTACAACTCCTCAGCTTTCCTTTAAAATCTTATATCGCCGTACTGAAGATAAGAATCTGGCTGACAGTAAAGGTAACCACAAATTTGAGAGGCACAATTAGGATTCTGTCCAAGCTGTGAAATAGTGGATTGACTTTTTGCCTACCTTGCATAGTTAAGTTTAGGGATTATGGAAGTTTAATAATCTAACTTGCCACTGTCTTGAGGACTGGAAGAAGGTTTATGCATCTTCTGATGTGCTGTAAGAGGTGATGTGGGACTGCTAAGTAATAGGCCGCTGTGTTGTGCTTTCCAGTTACTGAGCTAATGCAGTGAGAGCTATGTTTAAATTCTTGTTCTCAATGGGTTTTTACATTAACTAAGCACAAGTCTTGTCACTGCTTCTGTTTGTGAACAAGCACTCAACATGTATCCAGGTTTAGGAGGTTGTCTCTTTTGGTGACATACCTCGCAGCTGTCAAGAATTTTGCAGATTGGCCTTGATTTTGCTTTATAGTTTTGCCACGTCTTTAAAAAATGTTTGAAGTTCTGGTAAATCATCAAGGAGTGTACAGACATCTTGGAATAGATGAAAGGCAGTAATACTGCATTAAAAAATGAGAAGAAAGTTCAGTGAGGAATATTTAGAAGACTAAAATTTATACTGAAAACAGCTTTGACATCTAGTAATAAAGTTCAAGCTGTAAATCGGCTTTCACTTCATATTTTAATTTATAGCTTTCAAGTGATTGACTGACCACAAACAGAGCTACATAAGCTTGACAGGAAATCAAGAAAATGACTCCATGTTCATGAAATGTTACAGAATAACCAGTGTTTACGAAGATTATACATACCTTGGTCTGAAGGAGGCATGGGGTTCCTTGAAATCAACTATACATATAAGTCGGTGATTGTGGGATTGTATATGTATTTATTGACATCATCCGATCCAGACATATTGAAAACAATTAAATCTAAGATGACATCTTAGCTTAGTTATCAGAAGCCTTTGGGAAAAAAGCAGATGTGGAAGTCCAACAAAATGTGAGTAAAAACCAGGTGGCAACAGAAAGTGCAAAAATGCAAATGGCTGAAAGAATACAAAGAATTGGGTTAGGAGAAAGGAAAGATAAATGGAAAGACCGCAATTATTCAAGAAGTATTGAGATCTACTGGAACAGCTACATACTGACCAAGAGTTGTGTGAATGGCTTAGGTGGGGTGAATTTAAACCAAAAGGTGAAAGTTTAATATTGGTAGCCCAAGACAGTGGATTACAAAGTAAATGGTTCATAAAATCCATAGAAAAGGTAGGAGATACAGCCAAATGTAGGTTTTGCCATTTAAAATTAGAAGCAGTTACACATCTTGCTGCAGAGTAAGACGCACTTATGGCTGAAGTTTTGTATCTGGAAGGACATAACAATGGGGCAAGGGTGTTACACTGGAGACTGTAAACATTACAACACAGAGCCAGCTGAGAGTCATTGCAGATGTGAACTGCAATGGATTATTAAAAATGATGAAGTAATGATTATATAGGATCATCCCATACCAGACCGAATAGCGCGCTCTGCTAATGCGTCCGTCTCTAGTGTCATAACATAGTTAGGTAGGGGTTTGAATCCAGCAGGTGGCAAGTGTGTGTGAAGGGGGGTAAGTGTGTGTGTGTATGAAAGAAACATCCCTTTAGTAATGTGAATAGCGCGCTCTGCTAATGCGTCCGTCTCTAGTGTCATAATATAGTTAGGTAGGGGTTTGAATCCAGCATGTGGCAAGTGTGTGTGAAGTGGGCTAAGTGTGTTTGTAAATGAAAGGGCAAATGGTACAGTGGTTAGTGTGTATGCCTTTCAATCACAAGGTGCAAGGTTTGATTCTCACCACTGGAAAGAGCATTACAGATTGAAGGTATATATATTGGGAGGGTGGACTAATGGTTAAGGTGTTTGCCTTGCAAACACAAGGTGCAGAGTTTGAGTCTCACAAGGGATAATTGGCTAGGCTTAAAATGGCTCGCAAGGGCAGTTAGCTTAGTACTAATCTATGAATCTATGAATCTAAAAGAAGGCAGAAGCAAGTAAACTGAATATTGTAGTTCAAGAGAAAAAAGAAACAGCTTTGATTAGTGAAATTGCTAAACCCAGTGCCTACAGTGTCTTACAAACTGAAAGAAATACATGTGTAAAATATCAGGGCTTGTAAGCAGAAACTAGAGCAATGTGGAAGAATGATAGCACAGTCCCAGTTGTAGTAGGAGCAACTGGGTAAATAAAAAAAAAAATCTTCAAACATATCTAAACATGCTACTGATAAAAGTAACCCCTTATGAACTATAAAAAGAGGCAATTCTGGGTAAATTGCGAGTGCTGAGAAGAGCACTCATAGAAAATGTCAAAGACTGAAGCAAAACTGATTTCATGAACTTTAATTATATCCTGACATGCTACTGATAAAAGTAACCCCTTTTGAACTATAAAAAGAGGCAATTCTGGGTAAATTGCGAGTGCTGAGAAGAGCACTCATAGAAAATGTCAAAGACTGAAGCAAAACTGATTTCATGAACTTTAATTATATCCTGACTTAGGAATGGGGTCCATTCCCATCAAGGTATGTAAAAACCTAAACATTTAGGGAAACTAAATTAATGCAAGGCATTTGAGTTTCATACTCCTTGCTGTTAATAATATGCATGTTGATGCAAAATGTGTTATTCTATCAATGTTTTAAGTGAATTAGAGTAACATCCATAGATTTTCCCTGATTTTGAGCCTTTGTCTCCCCCCACTAATTTTTGACTAAATAAATTTAGGGGAATGCTTGGGAAACTTGGTGTGACATCTCATTTTTCATTTGCATTTCTGGCATCATGTGTCTTTAAACCATTCACTGCTGAATGCCTACCAGACGAATGAGAAACAGCACCTCCAAGTCTCAGGCCAAGTTACTAATTATCTAGAAAAGCATGCCTCATTCTCTTCAGCTGGAAGTAAGTGGGACAGCTGCCCTTAAAGCTAAAGTACTTTAGAGTCTTGTTAGTAAGAGATGCCAAGACGACAAATGACTTAAGAAAATGGACTGCAGCAGTGACCACAAATCTAGAAGCTAAGCACTTGGGCAAATATATCAGTTTAGAGCTAAATCTGTGTATGTCCTATGACCACAGGCTGTGGAAGTTGACAAAAAGAAGGTGAGGATCATAGGCAAAAGTGGTAGAAATGTGATTTTTTTTTCTGCCGAGTCATTAGGTGTATTCTCCGTGGAAGGGTAAGCATGATGAGTTGGGAAAGCCTTGCTTTAGAGGTGGTGCTGGCATCTTATAAGCATGCCATCTGACACAGTCATGGAACATGGAAAAATTATATCTCTAGTTGACCTTAGAATGAATCGGCATCACAAGGAATCTGCAGCAGAGAAAGCGGAAGTGCATTTGGCCTTACCTGGTCTGCTGCCAAAGCAACTATTATCAGAAAAAAAAAAAACAGAGGGAAAGTGAAGAGTGACTTCCAACTCTTTAATAAAAAAAAAACTAAAAAACTAGTTTTTTAAAAAACTAGGTATGCTCTACCGTCAGAACCAATACCTTACAAGCTCCTCCAAAATCACACTCGCTTCCTCTTTTCTCATCCCCTCCCTTCTCTATGGGGCCCCATTACTGACTAATCTTCAGACCTCTCTAAAAAAACTGCTTTCCTCCTGCTATAACAAAATTGCCAAATTCGCCATCAGCCACAGGTCCGCCACCCACCATTGTTCCTCTCTTCAAAAACTAAATTGGCTCGAATTACCTAATCAACTCATATATATACAGCTGACTTTCGCTCACAAGCTCATTCTTAGCCCTTCTCTTTGTCCCTCCCTGTCTTCTGCCTTCAAAATGCACCTACCAAATAGAGTCTTAAGGTCTAACAATCAAAACCTATTAGAAGTACATAAACCATGTCATCCCCCAGGCAAACACTTACTATCTTTTAACCTTGCCCGTCTCTGGAACTCACTTCCACCATCCATTCGTACTACCACTAACCAGTACATGTTCAAAAAATCTCTTCATACATATCTGAGGTCCCAATGGGATTGTTCTTGCTCCCTCCCCTCATAAATCTATGATATCCCATCCTCCTTCACGCTTATGATACATAACTCTACCTAACAAAGCTTATGTTCCCCTCAGAATATCTACTCTGTAATGTAATTTTATGTTTCCTTCTGAACAACGTCTCTGAATGCATATCACATTACTGTTTTCAACTTATTTACCTGACATTAATCCTCATCAGATTGTATTATTGAATGCTTCTTGAATTTTGAGCTTAAATGTTTTAACTCTTACTCTGTATAATTATTATTGTAGTTTTTTGTATGTACCTAATTTTGTCTGTATTGGAGCTTTTCTCCCCAGGACTCCATTGAAAATGGGTTCTTTTGGCCCAATGGACTATCCTGGTAAACCAACTGCAAATAAATAAATAAATAAATAATACATCACTGTCCCTCCCGTCCTTCATTTAATTTTTCCTTCCTCACTTTGACCAACCAGCTACCAGAGTAAGTAGTAGCCCATGCAGATGTTCAAGATCCTATGACAGTTATCAAATACAGGGGGGGGGGGGGGTCCACTGTGCTGGGCACTTTACCCATAAACACTGTAGATACTACCTCAGGTCTTCCATGAATACAGTCAAAAGGCCTAAAGGAAGTAACTTGATCAAATAAAAGTAAATAAATAAATACACAGGCTTTCTAATATCCTGCTTTAATAAAATGTATCTTTTCTTTATGAATTCTAACACTGTTTTCCTTAGCAACTGCAATTTTTGTATTTATGATTTTCAACCTTATCTTTATTATTATGAGGGCTTGTACCTCCTAATAAAGGTATGCTAGACCTGTCCTTGTTTTTTAAACACTGTCTTATTTTCACATTTGAAATTGCTAGCATTTCGAACAAATGAACTGTGCTCAAAATTATTTTTTCTGCATGTTACTAAGTGTGGAACAAAGTACAGACTTAAAATCCTGTAAGTTATACATATCAGAAGCAAATAACAGTTACAGCCTCAACGACAATTCCATGACAACATGTCAGAAATAACTCCACTTTCACAAACGAATAACCCACAGTCTGTACTGGCCATGTTTTGTTTCAGTTTTGTGTCATTGCTTATTCATTCATTCATCGTATTGGTGTCTGTCATCTTTTTTACTTTTAAATCATGCAACTGTTACTTTACCAATATACATTCTCCAGTATTAAAGAATGGACAATAGCTAAAGTCCCAAATAACACTAATACAAAATGCGGTGGTTTCATGTATTTTAACGCTGTAACCACTTTGTCTTGCCTTTATATTGAATAAGTATGCCATCCAAATGTATTCAAATAACAGCTACACACTGTCATAGGTTCATAGGAGGTTACTAGCGTTTCTAGAGCCCTTACAAGCCTAGCAATGTTAATCCCAGGTTGTTCCAATGGACCTTATTAGGTAGATGTAATTTGCAGAGCAAGTTTATGGTCAACACCGACTACCCCTGTCCTTGAGGGACATGGGAGCCACCCCAGGGTGAATTTGCAGTTTCCCATCCATTTGTCTAGATTGCACTTGATTAGGATCAGTGCAGATCTCTGCTTCATGTGTTTTGCAAGTTTATTCCAGAGGAGGGGCAGTCTCTGGGAGATATACCTGTCTCTCCAGCATGTTCTGTTAATGTCACAGGCTAGGTTAAGGTCCTTAGAGTGAGTGACTCTTGTGCCATTAGATTTGCAGATGTATAACAGTTACATCAGGGCAGGGTTTGAGACTGCTCTGTAGACCAGGCAGAAGTCACCTCTCAGCAGCCTATATGACAGAGTACAGTGACAGAGCTTTCAGTCTATCCACATATGGTTTGGAGGCCCTGTATTTTCTCGATGAGAAACCTCTGTGGTCTCTCCAGGTATTGCAGGTTTCTGGTGAGGTATATGCTAAAGAGCTTTGTATTCTATTAGTGGTCTGATGAGGGTTAAGTACAGTGGAGTTATAACATTCTTAGAACTGGATGCTATGCCCTTACTTATGAGGTGCACAATGTAAAAGGCCTTCCTTACCACTGTGGAAACTTGGAGGTCGAAGTTCAGATTGCTATCTATCTGTGTTTCCAGGTCTTGCATTACTGGGTTTGAGATTATGGGGTGTTGCATCACTGGGTTTGAGATTATGGGGTATTGCCAGTACTGTAATTAGCAGGGAATTCCACTTTACTAAAGGGAAAAATAATGCATTTTTTTTGCATTTAGCTTTAGACCGTGGCTTTTGCACCAATAATTTGTCTGTGTTAGCCCTTCCTGTAATATGTTTACGTCATCAGGGGACTCAATGATTACTCTCAGTTTGCAATCATCAGTAAATTTGGAAACCCAGAGGCCATCCACTGGAATTCTGAGAAATAGATTCTGAATAGTAATAGGCCTAGTACAGATCCTTGTGGTATGCCACTGATGATCGGTCTACTGTTAGAGGTGGAGTCACCAACTTTGACAGTATATGGTCTGTTGATGAGCCAACTGGCAACCCATCTAGTGGCGTAAGGGTTAATCCCCAGCTGGGAAAGTTTCTCAATGATACCTGAGTGGGGTGATGTGTCAAAAGCCTTGGCTAGGTCAAGATAGGTGGTATGTCTTACCTTCATCCAAGACTTTAGTGACTTTCTCAAAGAAGTCTACTAGGTTTAATAAGCATGATCTACCTTTAACAAAATCAAATTGGGCTGGAACTAGAGCATGAAGGTCACCTATGTCCTTGTTGATAAAGTCCATGATGATTCTTTCCATGGCCTTGTAGATGAGCCTCGTTAGATTTATGGGTCTATAGTTCCCAGAGTCAGTTGGTGGCCCGCCATTTGTGCAAGGGAATTACTGTTGCTGCTCTCCACTCCGCTGGAACAAAGTCAGTTCTCAGGCTATGGTTAAAGAGAAAACAAAGTGGGTCCACTAGGTCCTGTTTTAAATTGCTTAGAAAACAATGTGGGATGTTATCTGGTCCCCTTGAGGCTGTAATTTTAGCCTTGGAGAGCACAGATATGACCTGATTTCTAGAGATACTTGGCAGGGGACTGGTGTCAGGTATGCTTTGAGATATGGTTGCTGGGGCCAGGGGGTGAAGTTTGCACTAAATCTGTCAGCTAGCAGGTTGGCAATTTTCTCAGGTGCATTATGTGTGGTACCATCAGTTTGCCACACAGCTGGGCATTCCCTTTCAGATTTTGGACATAGTTAAAGAATGTGTTATGATTATCCTTAGCTAGGGATGCTATTTTAGTTTTGTAATTAGCTATGCAGGATTTTACAAGATTTCTGATTTGCTTGTTCAAGCTGTGAAGAGAATTTGTATTCTGCTGAGTCAGTTCACTCATTCCTTGACATCAGTTTCTTCCTCTTGTTCTATAACCTGTTTATTCTTGCGGTCCACTAGGGTGGCTTGGTTTTTCAGGAAGACCTGGTTTTCATCAGGTCGGGTACAGCCAAGTCTATGCAATTGCTTACATGTTTATACCGGGCATCTGAGTATACCTCTGCATAGGAGTCATTTTTGTCTGTGAATGTGGGGGTATAAACCTTTTTATACCATCGCTTAGTAGTCTGAAATTTGCTTTGGAAAAGTTTTTGAGTTTTTTAGATCCTGTGGGTGTGTCAGGTCCAATAGTTACTTCCAACGAGACAGTTTTATAGTCTAACCTTACCAGGGATGGTGAGTTTCCAGAGAATTTGAAATGACAAAGTACAGGAACCTCTGGGTGAGTGTGTTTGCATTTGTGTATGTCACCTGTTGATGGAAGGATTGTTGAAATCACCCATGACTAAAGTGTTGGGCTGTATGGCGAGTGATTCCAGTAAATCAAGGTAGGTGGTGTGGTTTCTTCATTCATGTTGGGGGACATATAGCTAGAAATGATATGGTAGATTATTTTGCCTGTAGTTAATTGCACATGGAGTAGTTTGAGAAAGTCATATTGTATGACCAGTCTCCAGGTGTACTTAGTTTTAATGAAGATGGATACACCTCCACCTTTGGTTCTTTCACCCTCATTTTTAGGTCTGAATGTGGGGAAGGCATTGTAGCTTTGTACGGCTGAGGTGTTCTCCATTGAACCAAGTCTCAGTGACTGCACAGACATCAGCATCTTACAAGGTGAGGAGTGCTTGTAGAGAGTGCAGCTTCCTGTTTAGACTTCTCAGCAGCAGAACCTTTAGTTTGCCTCGAGTGATTTTTGTTACATCAGAAATTTTGTTGTTTTGGTATTGCCTAAAAAGGTACTATGGGAAAGGCAAGCACCTTTGCCATTATCCAAAAGACTAGAGGAGACAGGTGCAGGCCATCTCTGGCAAAGCAGTGTGGCCTGTCGACCATGTTATCCCAGGCTAACAGATACTGGATCCCCCTGGGCTGACACCAGAAGCTAAGCCAATTGTTGAAGTCGATCATTTTTTTGTTTATATTGTGACATCATCCTGGGTAAAGGTAGAATGCTGCTTAGGGCTACGGTCTTGCTTACCTGGGACATATAATCTGAGAATTCAGTCATGTCTCTCTTCATCTAGTCCAGAAAGGTGCATCTAAAGTCATTCACCCCAACATGAACTATGACAGAGCCATAACAGTACTCATTGTTGAGTAACTTAAGCGTGTGTATGACATCACAGATTCTGGCACCTGACATGCAGCTGATCGTGACCTTCGCCTTATCCAGACTGGTGAGGGGAACATGTGTGTATCTCACTAGGGAGTCTCGCTTATGACTAGGATATTAGGTTTAGATGTGTTTTGCCTTAGGGGCTTATTTGCTTAGATACAGTTGTATGAGTTATTACTTGTAGTGGTTTATATTTGCATGGCAGATATGCACATTGTTTACTTTTGGGAGGTCTCTGATCTTTTGGTAGACTTCTAGTGAGGACCTCCGCATATGTGGGTCATGTGTCATGTCTTTACTTTGTGTGAGAGGTGAAGAGTGTGCACTGACAACCTGATTGGTATCTGGTTTGTTATTATGGGAAAGAAGTGATTCCAATTTCATAGTGTACTTACATCTCTCACATAGGATACTTGTTTGTTGTAGGAGTAAGGGGTTGTCAGTATACATGAGGCAATTACTACATTGCCTCAGTGTTCCCATGTCAATCAGGCTGGTCAGAGAAATGATGGGAAACTGTCTATCCATTATAGCAAGATTTTACTGTATGTGCTATTAGGGAAGGGAGTGGGATAATCTGACCAGCTTAATAAGCTCTAGGACTAACAAGGGTTGTTCAATCAATGGCTGTGGAAGATAGGTATGGCAACACTGCTCAGTGCACAGCTTAGTTGCCCATAATGCAGCAGGGGAGCTTGGGAGGGTTCCACTAACAGATGTCTAGGGAGAAATTGTGTTTCAAGGTCTTTGCATCTATACAGGGCACCACTAAACAGCTATACACATCTATGCACAAATGTGAGGCTTAAACACAGGCAAATTTAAACACTTTTAAGCAAATCTACCAATAGGAAAGTACACAGTGAACCTTCCTCCAACAATTCCTAGCTCAGACAAGGCTGGATCCACACTCTTCTGCCACAAGGGTGCATGGGAAGCTTTCTTAATGTAAGATGGCTGGTTTGGTGCTCAAGTGTATCAATAACAGGCTAGATTCAGCAGATCTGAACCTAGTCTATGCTATCTAGCATAACAGTACAGTAAAAAAAAAAAAAGCAAGTGCAGAGAATTATACAATCACGGGCAGCAAAAACAGAAATAATGCAACAGTTTGATAGAAAAAAGTTCAAAAAGTGCATTAAAATCATAAGATATATTTATTCTTGTATTTAGCCTTGGATGGCTTGCATATCAGCGGTTCACTCTGGACCTCTGGCAAAAGATGCCAGTAATTCTACACTGTCATAATAAGCCACAAAAAGTAACTGTAACTAATACAGTCATCACAAAGTTTATTGCCTAACTAGACATGCAAAATAATCTCTATATTAATTCAAGAAAGCCAACCTTGTACCAATTGACTGTATTAATATTAGATTATGTTAGACTACATTAGATTTTGTTACACCAGACTATTTTTCCCTTGGATTCTGCTTAATCGGATTATCCTAGTCAACAAAGGCAAATAAATAAATTAATAAATATAAATAAAGTACCATTGTTTAAAGACTAGTTCATCTTCTACATACACCAAAATAATTATTTTTCCATCCTTCCTAAACCAGAAGGATTTGTGTCTAACTTCCTGTTCATCACTCATATAGATTCATATTGATATACCTGCTTCTTTTATAACTTAATAAAATTAAAAACACTTGTAGTACAATGCCTTGGCTGAGCTTCTTCCCTTAATTAAATTGTTCCTATACTTTTTTGATGGTCTAATTTCATAAGCTGTAACATGCTATACTTGCTTCTTTGCTGATCTTTATGTAATGTGCATAAAAGCTTTTCTCATACCAGTCTTTTATCTGAGCAGGGTGGATTCCCAGTCTTTTATCTGAACAGGGTGGCTTCCCAGCTACTGGCCGGGAAGCCACCCTGCTCAGATAAAAGACTGGTATGAGAAAAGCTTTTATGCTATACTTGCTTCTTTGCTAGTCTTTATGTAATATGCATAAAAGCTTTTCTCATACTAGTCATTTATCTGAACAAGGTGGCTTCCCGGCCAGTAGCTGGTTATAGATGTTTACTGCCACCTACTGGCTCTCTGCCATCTTGTCAGGATCAAAGGATACCTTAGGACTGAAAAAAGAAGCAAAGCTACATATGAGCTATAGGCAGTGTTTTCGCCTGTCAATGCCATTTACAAAGCCGCGGTGGTGCAGCGGTAGCGTTGTTGCCTCACAGCAAGAGGTTCTCCCATTCAATTCTCGGCTGGAGCACCTTCTGTGTGGAGTCTGCATGTCCTCCCCGTGGTCGAGTGGCATTCGAAAGATATGCGTAGAATGGACATGCCTTTGCTGAAGGTTGGGCGTCGAGCTGGCACCTCGGCACCCGTAAAAAATCTACTGCCAATCATTAGTGGACCGGAGTTCTGCTGTGGCGACCCCTAACCGGGAAAAGCTGAAAGAAGAACAACAACAACTGTCAATGCCATTTACAGCTGATTTTGTACAAATAACTGAAACTGAAGTGTTCTGTTTATTATTTGCCTTTTATTAAGAATGTTTTTAACCACTGTTATTGACTAATGTTCGGGTTCACTCAATCATTTTAGAATAAAAACTCCTACTACGAAGCTTTTTGCAGTTATGCTGCTTATTGTTTTAGCAGTCCTTTAGAAAAGATATTAAACTAACAGCTCATCTGCAAAAGGTGGTAGTTGTTTAGATGGATGTAAAAGACTCCACGACACTTATCAAAATGAATCAGGGTCAGTGTTTTCATTAAAAATATAAATAGTTGCAATATTTGCATTTTAACAAATACCTGTGTCCTCCCACAAGACTATTTCAGTGCTTAGACCATAGCTAGTTTTAGGCATAATCCAACTAGGTGGTTGCCTAGGCTGGCACTCTAGCAGGGAAGCTTTTCCTTTACTTATTTATTTATTTTTGTGGTAAGGAAATATCTTTAGTATAAAATATAAATACTAGAAAAGCACCCCTGCAAGAGCAATGAGAGAGGTGGCCTAGGGAGTAAGTCTTGTAGTTTTCCCCTGTTTGTTGGCCTCCTGCTCCTACTTCCCATGACCTTTAAAGACAATGAATCAGGTAGGTCATAGGTGGGATAGAGGAATTCAAATTTGGCACAAAGATAAGACTGACAATGGTGTGTAATAAGTATGTATATATATATATCTATATATATATATATATATATATATATATATATATATATATATTTTTTTTTTTTTTATTGTTACTGGCAGGCAACCATATCTTTTGGATGGCTGGGGAGCTGGTTAGTCCTCAGCTTCCTTGACTTTGCAGAACATGCCTATTTTATCACATACAATAACAGGCATTTTAGTTTCAGACTCCATATCCTTCAGAGAATGCATGCTAATGCAAAACCTGCTCTAGCAATTTTCTAAGTTTATAAGAACAATATTTTAAATTTGGCGAAAATGTTTACCTCAATTATTTTTGAGAATGTCAAGGTTTTTGTGTGCTAAGAGGTTGAGGCATGTCCATCCTATATTCTTTTTATCTTGTTAAACCACTGAGGATTACAGTCAGTCAAAAATGTTAGACATTGCAGTTCTATGCTTCTATCCAGAAAATGTTTGCCAATGCAAAATCTGTGTTCTACATAAAATGGTGTCCTGTCTTTGGAGGGATATTACTAATGGCTACTTTTTGCTCATTATTCTGAATTTACAGGATTACTGTGATTTGCGTAAGAGGAACTTGGAACACTTCAATGTATAGCTACTGTTTCCATGGAGCAAAGCTGAAATACAATCCATATATGTCATGTTTAATTATAACTGTTGGATGGAGGTGGGAGCGGTCTGTAGAAAGTAACTTATCCTTTTGTTTACTTGGTTTAAAAAATCACTGTCTGGCTTTTTTGGACTAAAGTGCATTTGCAAGATTAATGACATTTATGTGAAACAGCCCGTAATACTTTGTGTGGCTACTGTTTCCAAGAAAGAAAGCTGAAATTCAAGGCATAATTTACTTTAAACATCCCACACCAATTTTTACAGGTTTAGAAGCGGCTTTGAATGACTGATAGAGAGGGAGGAATGCCCATGTGCAGCAAGGGGACTGATGCCCTCCCCAGCTACCCCAGCATGTTTACAAACTCAGCTGCTGCTAGCCCCGCTGTTTAAAGCATTATGGTCCTGTGGTTGGAGAATCAGGAGTGACAGTAGCCCCCAAATGGACTTTATACCACCTGTTTTTATTACAAAAGTAATGCTGGGTGTGACTGACTGACTAGAGCGCAGAGGTGGAGTTTGCTACTGCACACAATTTAGGGTGTTTAAAGTAAGTTTTGTCAAATGTAATACGTGGCTGTGATTTTAGCTATAATTGCAGATGAGAGGATGTGTACAGAGAGTTACTTACCCTCTTGTTTTCTCATTGTATGCAGTCACTGTCTAGTTTTGCAGGATGAGTGTGCATTTTAGAGTTAACATGATTTCAGTGAAGCAACTTGGAATACTTTGATGTGTGGCTACTCTTCGCATGGAAATTGACAGATCCAGAATACAATATATGGTCGCCATTTATCAAAAACATCTGAAGTGCACAAAGAAGTAGCTATAACTACTGAGTAGTGGTTAGAGCTGTCTGTTGAAAGAAATTGATCTCTTGTTCTTCCATTTCAACAATCCTTATCTGGCTTTCAGGACTAGTGTGTGTTTGTGTGAAGTAAGAGGGACTACTGATTTGGACGTCTGACATATACACATATGGAGTAGCTATAATTGTTAGGGCTGTAGGAAAATAACTAGCTACCTGCTGTTGATTTCTCATTATTCTGGTTTTGCAGAACTAATGTGAAACATGTGAAGCAACTTGGAATACTTTTAATGTATGGCAACTGTTGTGTGTGAAATACATTACACGCCTATCCTCTTCTATTATAATCAGATGTTTGAATTGTACAGAGAAGTGGCTGTAGCTGCCTGTTGGGGTGGGGGCTTTCTGGATGAAACTAAGTGACCTTTTTGTGATTTTCTCAGTTTAAGTTATCTGTCAAAGAATAAGGTATAAAATACATCCAGAACTTTACAGCTTCTAGAGGCATGTGGTCCCCCATATCAAAGTTCTGTAAGTTGATTTTGACACAGGCTTAATAGAGTCATCTGCACTGATCCCCAACTAATCTAAAACTAGACCTGCTTAGAGCTGTATACAGAAGGTCTCTGTAACTCATGTGGTGATCTGGGGATGATTTCTTCAACTTTATCAGATTCTAATTGAAAGTGCTTATTTGTTTATATAATTTGCCATTAAATTTTGCCCTGTGTTTCCTGTCTCATATCTATTTTGGTTGATGTTTTGCTGGGATTCATGTGATAATCCTTTATCACTTTATTTCTTTAAATTTCTTCCCTAACCTTAAAGGCCACTATTCTTGTTTTGGGCTGGCAACAGTGTGGTTATTTTTTTTTAACTTTCCTCACAAACTTCAGAGGGGTGCACAGAGGATCAACTAAGCTTTTACAGCACCATCGTGCTGTCTAAAAGTAACAAGTTGAAAACATTACTGAAATTATCTTTTTCATTTTCCTCACAATCAAACATCAGATGCACATAGAGGTGCCTGTCTTTTGTGGCAGGATAAAGAAGCATTCCATTTATGTATGGTTGTCAGCAAATATGTTTTATTTGGTTTTCCGTTTTGTACAAGTGTGACATTAGAGGGCACACAGAAAGTGGTTGTCTTTTGCAGGAAGGGGTGAGGGTGAGGGGGCATGTTGTGTATGCATGTGTGTGTATCTGTGTAGATATATGTGTGTGTGTGTGTGTATGAGTATATATATATATATATATATATATATATATATATATATATATATATATATATATATATATATATGTGCGTGTAGCATAGCTAAATTAGGTTGAGAGGGGCAACTGCCCCAGGCGCAAAGTGTTGGGGGGGGGGGCTAACCAATCTTTTGTTAATGCAATACCACTGCAAATGCTTTTAAAAGCTGATATTGCATTTACAGTCAAGCCTGACTGCCGTAGCACTCTGTGTGTAGTCTATCTTAATTCTAGCAATTTGCTTACTACATTGTAGCATACAGTTTGCTATAGTTCAAAAGTAAAAAAATACTTTTTTGTTTTAATTAAACTCTGAGTGCTGTAGCACTCTCTGTAGGGAGGGTATAAACTATAAGAACTGTTTGCTACAGTTTAAAATTTTTTTTTTAACTAAAACATGAGTACCATAGCACTCTCTGCAGGCATAATATAAACTGTACAAACTGTTTGCTGCATATGTATCAATCAGTTTGCTACACTTTAAAATGGAGAATATTTTTTTAACTAAAGCATAAGCACTGTAGCGCTCTGTGTGGACAGGATAGAAACTGTAGCAGTTTGCTATAGTTTAAAAGAAATTATGTTGTAAGAGGGTTGGGTGCAGGGTACAAAAAAGAGACCTGACTGACTGGGGGGGGGGGGGGTTGTGCTTCTGGCCATATGGTTGGAATGTCAGTAAAAGAAACAGACATTTTTTTTTTTGCTCCATTTGAAAAGCGAAGGTGGTGGGGTACTGGTTCACAGTAATGGACCAGAGCAGAGCTCTGGCTGAACCAGCTATGCTTTTGATATATATATATATATATATATATATATATATATATATATATATATTTATATATGTGTGCGTGTGTGTGTGTGTGTGTGTGTAGGTTTACTATCAAAATTTGGAAAGGCAGTTGTGCGTGTATTCACACTGCCAAACTGAAACCTCGAAAAGGTACTCACCGTGTATTCCAAAATATCAGAAATGATAATCGCGATGGCCCCATTAATAACACCGAACTTTCGGAATCGAATATATGTGTGTGTGTGTGTGTGTGTGTGTGTGTGTGTGTGTGCACGTGCATATCAGCAGCAACTTCAAATATATGATTTTTGGCCTTTTGTCCCTTAATTTTAATCCCAGTTTAACACCAGACAGGGATAGACAGAAAAGCAAGCACTGTTCTGAGATATGATTTCTGTATCACCACATGCATTTGCTTTCTTTGTTTATTTTGCTTTGCTATTTGGTTAACTTTGAGCATTAATCTTTGGATACAACTCATTACCTCCCGAAATAAATAAAAGTATGATTGAATTTCTTTCTTTATGGATTTATTTTTGTTTATGCCTTCTTTGAATCAAAAGTTTGGAAAAAAAAGCACTAAAACACACCTCTGAGCATAAGACATATCTCTCAACCACTCAGAGCAAGAAATCTGGACAACACGCCAAAAAAATAATAGGCAGACAAAGGCCCCCAAATAGGGATAGGTTTACAATATTACTCCTATAAACTAGAAATTTGCTAGAATGACAGATTTTATAGTACCATATATTTCTTGAAGGGTATGAAGTCTGAAACTCAAAAGTCTGTCATTATTTAGCATTATTTAATGACATTAAGGTTCAATGATTTGCCAGAAAACCACAAGTTTTATGAGGAGCAGACCAAAAATATGGACATTCTGCGAAAATATGGACAGTTGAGAGGTATGCACCTAATTTAGTTATTATAGTGTAATTTTGGTCAGAGTATGTTAAAAACATTCTGGGAACCGTGGTTGAGAAACAAGACTGAATTTCTTCCCTTAATCATGATTTTTGCTCAGGCCATCATTAGATGAAAAGGTTGTTTAAAAAGCTGTAAAATACACATCAGAACATCTAAAATCTCCCGGCTTAATGGAGTTAATACCACTGCATTTATTATAGTGCAGTCTTGGTCAGTTAGGGTGCATTAAAAGGATTCAGGGAAAAAAACAAAGTTGACAAACAAGACTGAATTTCTTCCCTTAATCATGATTTTTGTTCAGGCCATTACTGAATGAAAAAGTTGCCTAAAAAATTGTAAAATGCACCTCAGAGCATCTAGAACCCCAGCTGAATGCAGTTGTTTCATACATAGTTAACTACAGCAGTCTTGCCTTGTTAAAATGTGTTGAATGAATACATGAAAAAAATGAAGAATAAGACAAACTGGGGAGAAAAAAGAAGGAAAAAAGTAATCTGGATGGTGTAGGTAGACCAGGATAGGGGTATTGGGTGATGTGCGGGGGCACTGTGCAGCTCTTTGGCCTAGGGCACCAGTTGACATTTACCTGTTTTGCATTCCAGGCCTGCATATTAACACAATACATTTCCCAGCACCTTTTCTACATATGATTTTTTATATTAGCTGTATTTCCTACAATATATAATCAAATAATATTTGGTTATTTATACCTTCATCAGTTTGCAAAAGGTCAACATAAAATCTCACTCCTGTTTGCTGTAATGCAATGTTTATTACAGCTTTTGTAGCATTTAAAATATTTATGCATACTGTTTATTCCATTTTCTTATCTTCCTAACATCTCTGTGTAGACATACAGCCCTCTGCAGTCCTTGATTTTCAGGAATATCCCTGCATTTAGCTTAGTGTTTTTCTGCCTCGCCCATACTATTTCTTTGCTTTTACAATTATTTCATTTAAAACTTTTATTTAAAATTTAAGAGAAAAAAAAAGACAGCCATTTTCAAAATAAAAAAAAGATAGCTTTAGCATAAGAAACAGCAAACTTCTCTTCCCTATAAACAATGCATTTAGCAACCTATTAAACTTACTAGGATTCATACTCAAATAGCATGTAAAAAAGTACTAATTGTTGTCTATTTGAAGTGTGCAGGAATTCAAAAGACAAATGTAAAAAGCATTTCCTAACAATCTGATACAGCCCACTGGTATCACTTTTCAGGAGTAGCCCAGGTATACTGCCTGATGAAGTAACTTGGCAGAGTCACACAGAAGACAAACGAAGGCTGTGGGAATCAAACCATGTACTAAAGGCAGCATCTCTCATTTACACTGTGTTAGACAAACAGTGTATTTCACATATACCTGCAAAAAACATGCTAAATTAAAAATGTATTCATAATTAAAATATTAACATTAAACTCACAGACTGAATGCTGTCCAGTTTATTCATAGCTAAACAATAAACACACTGTCAACATTAAGCAAACCAAGGATCACATCAAAAGGACAGGACTCGTATGAGGATGCTCCTGTTTACTACAATTAATTTCCTTCCTTTACACTATAACTACACTGGCTTATAGGTATTTTTATGCTTGTAGTATGTAGTACAGGGGACCACTGAGGAGCCTAACTCAAGTTTCCAGTTGTTCCAAAGCACTGTCGGGTTAAGTGACTTGCAAAAGGATAGGGCATAAATATAAGGCAAAGTCATAGATGTTGTGCAAGACTGGAGATAGATAAAAGCAGACTACAGTAAATCACTTAAAAAACAATAGAAAAGGTTTTGCATCTACATGTATTTTGCAAATGACAAAAACTGTGAAACCTCTAATAACTGACATTGAGTGACTGCAATCCTGAGTGATTTAACAAAGAGGAAGAGGGATTAATAAATAATTAATGAATAATAGAGGTCTGACAAATAGTGTAGAGGATTTAGGCTTCTGCCTCTTGTACTTAAGGTACAGAATGTGAGCCTGAGCAAACCACTTAACTAGTCATCTCCTCTAACTGGGGACTACACACACGCACACGCACACACACGCGCGCGCACACACACACACACACCCACACACACACACACCCACACACACACACACACACACACACACACACACACACACACACACACACACACACACACACACACACACACAGAAAAATAAACTTCCTAGACTATAATATCAGTGCTTGTCTTCTCATATCTAAACTGTGATCTTGCATTCCCATCTCAGTACTGCTGTTGCAGCAAAAGAAACACACGCACCCTGGACTATGATCTTGCATTCTCAAAGCATAACCTCATTTCCCGATAATGCTGACTTGACTTCTCTCTCTCATTGTACCTGTTTGTGGGACTGACTCAAGACAATACCAGTTTACAGGACTAAGTCACACACATAATCACACTGAAACATATCCAAAACTCTAAACCGCTTAAGTTATAACATAATATTCCTGGATGTCTGCCATTGGACCTATGTCCAGTGAAGGGATGTAGAGCCAATGAGAGAAAGGAGCAGCAAGACATCTTAAAGATACCAGCAACAAATCTGGTTAACTTTCTCTCTCTTTTTTAAATAATTCTATTTGGTGGGGCTGGGCCCCCCATCCAGCACTGGCCCTAGGCAGTTGAATAGGTTGCCATGTACTGGAGCTGACTCTGCCCCAAAGGAAGTACCAGTGTTTCAGCTGTATGGCTTTAGAATACCCATGACTTTGTACTTCCAATTTTTTTGTCTCTGCTGGTACATTCAAGCCAATAAAGTCAAACCCACTAGCCATGTTTAAGAGAAATTGAAGTCTATAACACTTAATGTTGTCATAATTTGTAACTATTAGATAATGGGTAAAACAAACACTAATACTCTATTGGAGAACAAACATTCTCCAACAGGATATTAATAAGTTCATAGGTGTTCACTAGGCAAATGACCACAAGGGCCTTTTTATGTCTAGCCATGCATTCCAAATCTCTGACAAGTTCTGATACCTTTGGTAAGTGTAAGCATGGGCCTGGAGATGAGCCATTTACAGGTTACCTGTGTCCATTAGAGACATAGGTGCCAAACCAGGGATGAATTTCTGATTTTCCATCTAACTGTCCAAGCTGCACTTGAATTGGTTCAGGGAGGAACTCTGCTTCACATGGATGGGGAGCCTGTTCCATAGATGGGGCAGTCTCTGGGATACATACCTATTTCTCCAGAAGGTCCAATTTATATCACAGACAAGGATTAAGTCTTTAGAATGGATAATTCTTGTGCTGTTTGTTTTGTGGATATGCAGGAGGTCCATTAGAGTGGGGGTCTGACAATGTCCTGTATGCCAGGCATAGATCTCCCCTTAAAAGCCTGTAGGAGACAGAATGCAGAGATAGGGCCTTGTGGTGGTCTGCATAGAACATATTACTTATGCCCTCTATTCTTTTAGTGAGGAATTTCTGTGGATGTTCCAATTGTTGGATATGCCTGGTTAGGTACATACCAAAGGGGGCATTGTACTCAATGACAGGTCTGATGAATGCCGAATACAGTGGAACAATGATTCCCTTCGACTTAAACTTAATGTACAGATACTGCCCCAGTAAAAAAGAAGTGAGCAGCTTGCACAGAAAAAATAAACTGACCATCATTGTTTTGCTCATTAAACATGAATTTGCTGTTTAGAAGATTAAAAATGAAACAAATGAAAACAGAAGCATAAGTGAGTGTGTGTGTGTGTGTGTGTGTGTGTGTGTGTGTGTGTGTCTTTGAGCATGCATGTGTAACAAATACAGAATCAGAGAGAGAGTGTGTGTGTGAGCAAGATAGTAATTGAAGGAGTGATACACTGAGTATAGCTCTCAACTTCTTTGCTCAAGAATTCAGGATAAAGCCAATAATATGCAGATATAAAAGACCTAAAATCAGGGTCAATATTTAAATACAACAACCTGCATTTTCTGAACAATAAGTAGTATAAAACTGACTCACAGTAATCCTCAATGATGACCAGAAAAGAAACTCTAAGGAACAGATCAAAATTAGGGGCAGTTTAGAGGCAAGCCTTATGCTGCATTTTTTCAGTCATTTGATTACACTGAGACATCTGAAGTGTATTCAGTCAAAAAAGTAGCAATGCTTGGTGGGCTGATTTTTTTTTTTTTTTTTTGCATGTTGTGTGTGTGTCTGTGTGCATGTGTGTGGACATTAAACACTTTCATAACTTATAGTTTTGATATAAAATACTTTCACCATCAAAAATTACAAATGGTACAGCAAGCTTTCAACATTAGATGGAGGAAGTATTTTACATCAAAATATAAAACAACATATAGCCTAAAAATAAACAAATACAAAACAATTTAACATATAGCCAATAATCTAAACACAACAATGCTCTCATGGCTGGGAGTTATGAAGGAAATAATAGATTTTCCAGGGGTGGTAAGGCCCTCCACCTTTGGCATTGGGACTCGTAACACCCCTGTCTGGCTGATATTTTCTTTATTATAGTGGGCATTATTGCTTGCATATTACACTGCGGCAGCTAAAACTCCACATGTATTACAAAGAATTATAGTCAGATCACTATCATAGACATTTATTATGTGTAACTGAAATGGATTTGAAAAAATTACCTCTCATATCTTTTTTTCAAACACATAACAACTTAGTCTTGGTCAGAGACCTAATCATAACCCTCTGTATCTTGTCTAACTTAATTCCATGTCCCTTTATCACTATAGCAACCATCTCTCTTTTTTTTCTGCTAGTAGCACAATTGTAGTATCATTTCACTGCTCTAATATTTGTTTTTTACCTTATTAACTGGTCGCAGGCACCCTTGCAAAAATATGACTTCTTCATTTTCTTTTATATCTTGAAAAAATCGACTTAAGTCTTTTTTCACCAAACACCACCCTAACATCTGAGGTCCCTAGCTTTACCATTATAAAATAATGAGATTGCCTTACAGTTTTCCTTATAGCTTTCCCATTATATTTTTCATTCTTTTTTCATCCCTTCTGTCCTCTTTGTGTAAGGTCTGATATTTATTTTCCAACCACACACCATTCTTTTAACAGTTATCTATTTGGTAGTTCAATAAACGTTTCTTCTGTTTTTTTTTTTTGTCTGCCTGACTTCTTTATTCATTACCTAACTCTTCTTAGTCTGCATTTGACTTTTTCTAACTTCCTAACACATTTCAACTTCTTTTTTTTTTCTGCCTGCCTCACTTTTTTCCTTACCTTCCTGCACCTCTTTTTTGTATCAACTTTTCTTCGCTTCTGCATGCATTTCAAAGTCTTTCCTTTCGTTCTCTATTAAATATTCTTTATCTTCCTATCATATTTCTTCTCCCATTACTTTTTTTTATCAAAACCTGACACATATTCTTTAGTAATTTATTCCCATTGTATTTCTTAATTTAATTCTTCAAAACATATTGAATCACAATTTCTAAAACTATCCCAAGGATTCATTAAAGGGTTTTGCAAGATTTGTATGGCTTTTGCTAAAAAAAAACCCTGCTCACATGATACGCCAGTTTGAGAGTCAAAGGCATGTTACCTGCAATGAGGTAAGACAGCATTATAAGCTAATTTGCATATTTCTGAATCACATTTAGTACTGCAATGCTCTAATCTGCATGTTAAGGTAGTAAACTGCTGCTAGTATAGACAGTGGCATTCCCCCAAACACACAAGTATGCTAAACATGAACATATACACACACACAAACCACAGTCCTCGTTCCTGTCATTGATCTCTCTGCCTTCCCATGGTTCCACCCCTGTAATAGTTTAAGTGTCCTTATGGCATCTATCCGGTATGCCCTGTTGGCTAGTGCCCCCTCCCCACAATCCCCGTACTGTCATTGGTGCCATTAAGGTACTTAAGAAAATTGTATCCTTGGTACCCTGTGTTTCCTCCTAACCCTCAAAACCCATACTACAGTTGGTGCCATTAAGGCACTTAAGGAAATTGTATCCTTGATGTTTAGTGTTTCCCCATCCCGCAAGCCCCATAGAGCTGCTAACACTATTAAGGCACTTAAGGAAATTGTATCCTTGATGTTTAGTGTTTCCCCATCCCGCAAGCCTCATAGAGCTGTTAACGCTATTAAGGCACTTAAGGAAATGGGTGTCAGTGCAGTTGCAACACTTAGTATTAACAGCATTCTGTGGTGCCTAGTATGTGCCCCTAGCCCTGATCCGCATACCATGGTCGCAGTAAGTATGTGAACATGGTCTTTTGACCATGTTCAATACCATGATGTGGTGGGAATGGCTATAATGATCTACATGGCCAAGCGATTTTTTGAGTCAATTGGCATGTATATACCTTCCTGGAGGTGGGTCTGGATGAGTGCACATGGCTAATTAGCATATGCCTCTCTCATGCAATGCCTCATTAGCATTCAGCATAGCCACAGGGTCAGCTCTGCATGGAGCTGCATGTCTTTGTGGTAGAGCACCATGCAGCATCATGTTAGGGCAGTTGCTAAACTGGGAAAAGGTACTATGATATGTATATAAAGGTGTACACATCACAGAACCTTAATGAGTATCAGCTTTTGTCCCTTTTCTTGACAAAAATTGTACTGCATTGTTCAAAACATGCTTGATTACTGTGCTGCTTTATTCCATGTGTCCACAATAAGCTGGTTACAATAATAACTAAAATGACCCTTTATAGCAAATTATAAAAATTTTGCTCTTCCCCATGTAAAACAAAACTGGTAAAATGTTGTATTTGCACATTATTCATACAGTTTCATAGTGACTCTGTAACTACATTTCCATACTCCAAAGTCATTCATCTACAACTTAGTGCCTAATAATGCTATGCAGTATTGATTTAACCATAAAATATTATTAATATTAGTACTTCCATTTTTTAATATCAAAAGCAGCCTTTTAACCAAAGTTTGCTAACTCAGTACTGATCGAAAATGTACTGCAGTTCTACTTTCACTGTCTTGTTGCTATTTTGCACTGACTTGTTACTTTTCCCAAAAACATTCAAACAAACTTAAGGATGTAATGCATACCTGACAGTATCGCCAAACACTATTATAAATGTGTGAAGTCCTGTAGCAGAAACACACAACTTTTTTAGTAATTTGCTAATAACAAAAGTCTTGTCAGACTCTGTTTAAACACTACTTAACATTGTGGATACACTGCATTACTCTATTATGCTGAAAACACATTTCATTGTTTGGTCTGGCTCCCCCACATTTAGTCTGGACCAACATTAGCTTAAATGATTTCAGCCCACAAAGCTAATACTGTGGCTCTTTGTTTCCACGTCTAGGTCCATTTACATAGTATAATTCCCTTCTGCTATACTGTTCTTGCCTTTTACAGCAACTCCTGCTCTCCTTGAACAATCCCAGTTGCTGCTTCCATAGTTCCATCTTGCCATGTCACTAAAATTTCCCTGTTCCAAAAGTACATCCTCAACATGCATCTTGACATCACTGGTACTTTCATTTGCTTCAGAACCTGTATGACATCATCAAGAACCTTCTGCAGTTCTGTCTTCTTCCATCATTGGAAACCACCCCAACTCAAAGAGTAGGAGATTCAACCTTGTTTTATTGTATTATAAATATTTACAAAGGCAAGGTTATACTATGTTCTTCACTAGACTGAACATATACAGTGATATAAAAAGTTTACACACCCCTGTTAAAATGCCAGGCTTTTGTCATATAAAAAATGAGACCACAATAAATTTTTTCATTTTTTCAAAACTTTTCCCACGTTTAATGTGACCTATAACCTGTAAAATTCAATTGAAAAACAAAGAAATCTGTGAGGTGAAAAAAATATAAAAAAATAAAAAACGTAAAATACACTGGTTGCGTAAATGTGCACACCTATAAACTAATACTTTGTTGTGTGTGCACAGCCTTAAACTAATACTTTGTTGAAGCACCTTTTGATTTAATTACAGCATTCAGTCTTTTTGAGTACACATCTGCCATCAATTAAAGAGACTCTGATTAACCCCAAATAAAGTTCAGCTGCCCTATTAGAATTTTCCTGACATTTACTCAGTTGCCTGCTATAGCAAAAGCCATGGTTCACAGAGAGCTTACAAAGCATTAAAGGGATCTCATTGTTGACAAATATCAGTCAGGAAAAGGGTACACAAAAATTTCCACAGCATTGGATATACCATGTAACACAGTGAAGACAGTCATCAAAAAGTGGAGAAAATATGGGACAACAGTGACGTTGAAAAGAACTGGACATCCCTCCAAAGTTGATGAAAAGACAAGACAAAAACTGGTCAGGGAGGCTGCCAAGAGACCTACAGCAACACTGAAGGAGCTGCAAGAATTTCTGGCAAGTACTGGTTGTGTACTACATGTGACAACAATCTCCCGTATTCTCCATATGTCTGGACTATGGGCTAGGGTTGCAAGATGGAAGCCTTTTCTTACACAGAAAAACATCCAGGCCGGGCTAAAATTTGCAAAACAACACATCAAGTCTCCTAAAAGCATGTGGCAAAATGTGTTATGGTCTGATGAGACCAAGGATGAACTTTATGGCCACAATTCCAAAAGGTACATTTGGCACAAAAACAACACTTCACATCACCAAAAGAACACCATCCCCACTGTGAAGCATGGTGGGGGGCAGTATCACGCTTTTGGGTTGCTTTTCTTCAGCTGGAACTGGGGCTTTAGTCAAGATGGAGGGAATTATGAACAGTTCCAAATACCAGTCACTATTAGCCCTAAACCTTCAGGCGTCTGCTAGAAGGCTGAAGAGGAATTTCACCTTTCAACACAAGAATGACCCCAAGCATACATCCAAATCAACAAAAGAATGGCTTCAACAGAAGAAAATTAAAGTTTTGGAGGAAGAGACCAGACCTAAATCCAACAGAAAATCTGTGGGGTGACCTGAAGAGGGCTGTGCACAAGAAATGCCTTCGCAATCTGACAGATTTGTAGTGCTTTTGCAAGAAGGAGTGGGCAAATACTGCAAAGTCAAGATGTGCCATGCTGATCGACTTGTACCCTAGAAGATTGAATGCTGTAATTAAATCAAAAGGTGCTTCAACAAAGTATTAGTTTAAGGGTATGCACACAACCAGCATATTGTACTTTTTTATTTTTTATATTTTTTTCCCCTAACAGATTTTTTTTTTAATTGAATTGTACATGTTATAGGTCACATTAAAGGTGGGAAAAGTTTTGAAATGATTTATTGTGGTCTCATTTTTTTATATCACAAAAACCTGTCATTTTAACATGGGTGTTCATAGGTTCATAGATTAGTACTAGGCTAACTGCCTTTGTGGACCATTTTAAGCCTAGCCAATTGCCCCATGTAAGAATCAAAACCCTGCACCTTTGGTTTATAAGGCAAACACCTTAACCATTATGCCAACATGTGTAAACCTTTTATACCCACTGTTCATGGTTCATATCTGTCCACTCACATCAATCAGCATGCTGTCGTTTCAATAAACTTCCTTATCATTTCCAAACAGCTTTCATCATATTCTTCTATCATTATTAAATTTGCTTTAAACACAATGTAGCTTACAATACTTCTTTTCTTCTTTCTTCTATTTTCAGCAATTTTGACATGATCATATAGAATCTTGTGCTATAATACTTCATTACAAAACTTCCAACAATTAAATTATCTCTATTTCTCAAAGCCCATCTTGCTAGCCACCCTAAATCAACTCTTCATAACTATTTTTTAATCAAAATTGCTATTTAGCACCTTCCTAATACTTTCTATATCATTTTTACAAATGCACATTCGATAAAAATGTGCCTTCATGTTTTGAGCCTTTGTTCACAACAGTTCCTAAAACCTAATCTTCCAGATTCAAGTGTGCTTCAAATTACCTCTTGCACTTTGTATCTCTTCCGCAGTTAAGCCAAGACATTTTTCATATCTCATAGGGGATCTTTTTATTATTTAACATTTTTTTTATTTCATGAACCAATCACTTTCAGTATAGCCTGCAAAGTTTCTACTTTTTTAAATTGAGTAGTAACATGAAATCGATTTACTCCTTTTAACTTGCACTCTGGTAATTCTATCCCACATTTCATGAATGTCCTCACTTTTTTTCTTATTTCCTTTAATTGCAGTACTACATCTCTATTTTTTTATACATTTCTTTTGTCCATCCATTAACCTTTCTCCCACAACTTCACTATCGACCTATATGCAACACTTTAACAAACTCTTCTACAGCTAAAATTCCTGTCCTACCATTTTATATGTCTAAACAAACTACATCTTTTTTAATCAAATTTAGCCTTTACCTGATATTAAAAAAAGTATTAAGTGTTGTTTCTATATTCTTGCATATATAAAACATAGATGCTACAGAATTAGTAATGCAAAGATAAATAAAACGCTCTTGTTTTACTCATACTCGATTTTCCCATCATTCTGCTTTCTGTAGTATTTTATACTACACAGCTTCTCAATTTTCTCTACTATTCCTTTTACACAATAATAAGATACTCCAAATACTTTTATATAATCTGGTGTCTTCTTAAATGCCATTCTGTTTATGAGTATACAAAGAAATCATCTAATTTCTTTATTAATTACCTTCTTTTGTTGTTCTACTAATCTTAAAGAACTTAAGGAACTTTCATTTTCCACAAATACTGTTATCTCATCAAATATTACTTTCTTAACTTCTCTACTTTCCTCATTAATTAATCACTGAATTCCCTTTTCTTCTTTTTTCTTAAATATTTAACTGTTTATCTCAAAAGTATATAGTAGGACTAAGCACGACTCCATCCGTGCAGTAAACCAGCTTTTTATATCGCACCTCATTTCTTTTTTATTAACTAGTATGTCTACTTCAGCTTTACAACACATTGTATTTAAGTACCATGTTTATTTACTAATTTCACCTTTTCTAATATTTTTTTTAACTTGTCTACTTTATCAATGGCCGTTTGCTAATCTAAACATATTTTTTCTTTCATTCTTCTAACCTAAATGTTTATATCTTTATTATATTCTCTATCACAATAATCCTGCCATAGCCCATTTTTTTTGATTTTCCTTCTCCCATTCTCTTAACAGTACATTTGTAAAAATCGTATGGTCTTCGTTCATTATGCTAACTGTTCCTAATTAAACAGGTTGTTTACATGTCCATTTTTTGTAATCATTAATTACTTGTGCAGCAATGAGACCCCCATATCACCTCTTACACACATTTTCTGAAAAAAAATTTCAAGTAATATTTAATTATCTTCTTTTTCAGTACTTAATATACCTCATAATAGTAGATGCCTGTTTGCAGTCATAGCCTTTGAGTTAGGTCTGACATTCAGCCTAATTTGCAGAATTTAGTAATCTTGCCCATTCATCTGATCAGGCTGACTACTACACCCAGAGAGGTAGCAATGTTCCCAGTGTAAAGAAGGTGTCAGCCCCTACCACCTTTAGCTGTTTCTCACTCAAGGAGCTCTATGGGTGTCAATCCTTTGGCTGCCCCCTTGGTTGAACAACACAGAGTTTGGATTCCTGTAGGTGTTTCTAAAACAAACCTAGATGAATAGTACCCCTCCCCCACAATAAGACATTCCCTTGGTTTAGACAAAACATACCCATGAGTTCTGGCTCCCTAGAAATGGCTAGAAGAAACAAGAATTAACAGGTTTTTAGAAGGAAGAGAACTGATACTCATCCCAGCCTTTGTATGCCCACCAAAATATAAGAAGGATTTGAGACAAAGAAACAATCTAGCTACAGTGATATACTGGGACAGCTATTATTATGCTAAGTTACCTACACAACTATACTATACTCTTCATGTTTATCACCATTGTAATCTTAACCTGTGAGAAGCTTGCCAAAGCTAATCTTAACTGTAATATTGGGTTGTTGGTTAATTTTCTTGGACAGTAGTCACAAAAATCTTCATTGCCCCAGGCTAGGACATTCAGACTGCAATTTTAAGTAACAGCATAAAAGCTAGAGAGCAAATGTCCCACTTCCATGATTGTCTAAGAATATACCCCTCTAACAGGGGCCATACCAGCTGATGTGACCCTGGTAGAATGTGGCCTGATGTATCCTTGAACAATCTTCCCACAGGCAATGTAGTTGACTTACTATTATTTAGAGGTGGCCTGCATGGAGACTGGATTTCCTTCCCTTGTTAGCAGCAAAAGAAACAAAAATTTGCTTTGTGTCCCTCAGGTCATCTTTGCTTGTATGTATTGCCTGTTGACAAACAAGGAATGCAAGATTGTTTCTCTCCTCTTTTGGGGCATAGAGGAAAAACTGATAATTGGATGGTTTGGTTTAAGACCAGCTCTGTAACAACTGTAGGCACAAAGGAAAAGTTTGTACATTAAGTGGCTCAGTTCTAGGGGAAAGTTAAGAAGGGTTCCGAACCCAATGAAGGCCCGGAGTTCAAATACTGTCCTGACTGATGTGATTGCCAGCAAAAAAAAGATCGCCTTCTGTACCAGGTATTCCAGAGGAGATGCAGCAGCTGGCTTAAAAGCCGCCCATGTTAACTTCATCACATAAGATAGAAAGCCTCACTAAGAAATTGTTTAATCATGAATAATGAGGCTATTGTAGGGCCCATATTTAGGGAGGTTACAATTTCAGACAGCTGAACCTCCAATGAACAGTACATAAATGTTGTGTCTTTCGGCTTTTCCCGGTTAGGGGTTGCCACAGCGGAACTCCGATCCGCTAATGATTGGCAGTAGATTTTTATGTGCCAAGTTGCCAGCCCTGACGCACATCCTTCAACGAAGGCATGCCCATTCACTCATGTCTCCACACAGAAGATGCTCTAGCTGAAAATCGAACTGGACAATGTCTTATTGAGAGGCGACAACGCAACCGCAGCACCACCATAGTACATAAATCATGCTACAAAATGGTCAAAAAGGTCCAGAAGAATCAAAAATACTCCTGAAATCCTTGGGATGTGATTCCTACTTTAGCACAAAAGGAAAAATGTTTTCCTTATAGCCAAGAAGACACCATAGCACTGGGTTTTCTAACTTCTCTTGTTCTCTCTCTCGAGTTTTGGCATGTGTCAGTGACACACTTGCCTTTGGTGCAGAAGGCTGCGGGGTCTATTCCAACTCCAGGCCAATCAACTGCTGACACTGTAGTGCAGCATAAAGGGGTGGTACATTCCTGAGTGTGCCATCCTTTGGATGAAATTTTAAATCGAGGCTCCATCTGCTTGAGCTGGTGGTAGCTCAGTTGGATGCAAAACATACCATAACACCTATCAAAAAGAGTAGGGGAACTTCCTAGATGCCCTGGCTAAATTTCCTCTAGTAGTATAAACACCACCTCAGGACTCTCCTAAAAATAGGCTACTAGCCTAGTGGGACTAATCTGGTCGTCAAAGGATAAATAAATAAATAAATAAATAAATAAATAAATAAATAAATAAATGTCATCTGAAAAATAGGTACTTAAAGGGTAGAAAAGTCAAATCATTCAAGCCATTAGTCTGATGGTCTCAAGCTGTGTTAAGAGATACACACAATGAGGCAGGCTTATCAGTGTTGTTATTGCTATTTACATCAGCAGGGAAGACTGATGATGACTTTTCTATAAAGGGATCATTAGAAGCATTGTTTTTTCCCCTCATTTGCCTTCTGAATCTCCCTGGGAAGAAATGGGTAATGAGAGGTAATCATATAGAAATAGGCTTCCCAAGTGAAGGAGAATGCAGTGAGTGGCCAAGCCTCCCCGCAGAGTGTTCTACAGCAGAATTCACCCAGCTGATTGTAGTTTAAAGAAGGAAAGAGGTCTACTTTCAGAACACCCTACTTCCAGGTAAGGACTAACATCTATTCATGTGAGTCTGCAGCTATCCTGATTAACTTATCTGCTAAGGCATAATGCTCAGGGATGTATGAAGCCATTAAGAAGATGTGATATTCTAGGGCAATTTCTCATGCTTATACACCAACATGCAAAGAAGGTAGGAAGGTTTCTCTCCTGTTTTTTTTTCCTCATGTACCACCATATTGTTATCTGCAACACCCCTGTTCTCCAGATTGCTTTAAAAGCCCTGAGAGATAGGATGTGTCATCATGTCCTTGATGTTGATGTGCCTCTTGATGTAATTCTTGTTCCATTAGATCTGAGCTATCATCCTGACTGAATGGGCTTCCTATGTCTAATGCAAGGCATCTGTGTATGAAGTATACCCTTGGATAACTTTATGAAAATAACGCAGATATTAGTCTCTATCTGGTGGCTCCACTATAAAGGATTGAGATTACTGTCTTACTCTGGGGTTGAGTATATTGCCACCAAGTATTCTTGAATGCTATTACAGTTTACTCATGTGCATTCTCAGGTGTAAACATTGAGGATGACCAATGTCATATATTTTAGAATACATTACAATTCTGTTGCAGATATATACATTGCTGAAAACATGTCTTGAATGAACTATGCCACAAAGGTTATTTTTTCTGAAGGACAAAGATCTTCTGTTTTTGAGAGTCCAGTAATGCCCCAAGAAGATTATTGTCCTTGAAGATTTCAGGTAGGAATTTTGAGGCTGAATGAAAACTCCAGGTTTTGAAAACATTTCATAGAACAAGTTAATGCTCCCTGAAATTCCTCCTGATATATATATATATATATATATATATATATATATATATATATATATATATGTATATATATATATATATATATATATATATATATATATGTATATATATATATATATATATATATATATATATATATATATGTATGTGTGTATGTATATATCTGAGTGTCTCTGGTCCTGCAATGGGTTATAACTGGGCCTGGGCATTTTGTGTGTAAATTGGCAGAGGGAAGCCTTAATGTGAATATGAGAAAGCATGTGTTCCCTCTGCATGAAAATGTATAGGTAGGCAGCCTTCAGATGAAAGATTATAATCAGAGCCTGTAGAAACAGGAGGGCTAAGAGAATACATAAGGTAAATATCCTGAAATTTGTTACCTTCAGGACCTTGTTTACATTTGACAGACAGGCCTTCAAGGTTCTCTTTTCTGGCTACCAAGAAAAGCTTTGGATAAAAGACCATGCTCTCCTCTGCTCTCCCTGTGGTGCCTTCTCTATATGTCTACTGCAGCAGTCCCTCCTGTAGAAATGGTACTAGACATCTTTGGTCCTTTGGCATAGGTGGCATTCCCTGAATTGTTGAGATGAACAGGAACTGTAGGTTGTATCCCTGGGTGCAATCTGTAGCAACCATGTGCCCTCAATTGTTTATTTCCATTCTTTCCAGCGAGTTGTTTCCCCATTCTTGACACTAATCTGATTAGGCCAAGCAAAGTGTAAGGGTTGTGCTGGGATTTTAGGCAGAGGAAAAAGGGACAGGAGAACTATGACACACAGTCACTGCTGATCCTTGTCTAGGTCTTGGCTTGAAGGGTTCCCACACATACCTTTTTAATAAATTTGCTACCTCCTGTTTTGAAAGGCCTTCTTTTTTACTTTTTTTGCCTTGTTTTTTCATGGTCTATTTGTAAAAGGATCAGTGCTTAGATTGTAGTTTACATTATGCTTGGAAATTAGTGGATATAAAAACATTTTTCTATTTTCATAGTCTTACCCTTTTCTTCCAATTTTTTCTAGACCTCTTGAGGGTTGTCCAAAGAGCAACTCCTTGGCCAATGGTGCATTAAGTGGTTGCAACATCATAGCCTTTAGCTGAAAATATCTTCAGTCAAACATGTATTTTAATGACAGGACAGATCCCATAGCAGCAGCTGGAAGAAAGTACATCCCTAATGGAATTACATTTAATAGTATGCCTACTCCCCTGCATTAACATTGAGCAAATTTGACCAGTTCACCTTCCTGACTGATCTACCAAAACATGTCCCATCATTTGCTAAATGACTGCACCCTGGTACTTATCATATGTGTATGACACTTTATAGAACTAAAGGTCAGTATTGCTGAGGTATAAACCTTCCCAAAGTGAGCCTACTTTGATCCCTTAACAGCATCCTTGGAAATTATCACAGGGAATGCTACTACCTTCTTACAAAAGTATTTAAACAAAGTTTGGACCCCGTAAAACCAGTCAAACATCCTGTGAGCAGGGAGACTGAAATTCTGATGCTAGTAATGCTGAATTGAAAGCTTCTATAAATGCATGAAAAAAAAAAAAACAGAGGAAAAACAAGATACTTTGGGGGGCTGCCAAGTCATAAATTATCTGGACATCTTTTTTAGGCTTCACGGACTTACTTAGCTTTTCATTTGAAGCAAGACCTCATTAAAGGCAGGGTTTCCAGAAATGACCTATCCTGTGATGTGGAATCAGAAGGCAGGGTGTTCTCTGGTGCAGATCTAGGAGGCAGGATGTTCTCATCATGCTTGCTACAGAGGCCATAGGAGTGGATATCTGGAATGGATAAGTCAATCCCTCCTTTCTTTCAGAATTCAAGGAATCTGACTCTCTCTCAGAGCATCACTATCTTCCTCTTCTGATTGAGGGTGACCTCTGACATAGCCAGCTGGTCTGTCTTGGCCTGCAGGTCCTAGGGAAAAAATGATACAAAATTCTGGGCCAATTTCTTTCAGTTTGGGTAGTGTGTCTGAGAAGTGCATTTTATTAGACAACCCACTCTATATCTGGCTTCTACAAGAAGACAAGGCTTGGAAAATGTCAGTCATCCAGTCTTCAGCTATCTCGGACCCCAATGAGGTGGAAGACATATCCTCAAAAGCTGAGACTTAAGGCAGATAGTTCTGCCTCTCAACTCTGTAATTACTGGTGTCCTCTTAAGTTATGGCAACTATAAGTTTCACATTTGCTGAAGTAACAATGAAATGGGCAATGGATATGAAAGTCTGAACTAACCACAAGGGTATAGCAACTTTGGCTTGGAAGAACTAATGGCTTGGTAACTTCCTAACAGGCAGTGCAAGAGGCCTTAGTCATATCAGACATTGAATATGGAGGGTGCTGCTCAAGCACCTTCTTGAAGATGACACCCTTAGTTCTAGGAAGACTAGCTGTGACAGGTGCAACATCACAGGCTATCCATTTTTCCTTCTTATGATAGGCCACGTTTCTATATATTTCTTGTGTTTTGCAAGGGGACATTCAAAGACCAAGATAGCGGTGGTTCATTCAATACAGCGTTACTAGAGAATTACTTCATTCTCCTAATGGGTTTCCTGTAAAACCTGGCAAAAAAGTACAGGAGTACATACCATGGGAAGGCCCCCAAACCAAAGCATAGAGTGGGAATAGAAGTCCCTGTACAGGATCTGATAACCTAACCATGCACTTTTTTCTTTCCCAGGTTCAGTCATTTCATCTAAGCCTGCTGAAATTCTCAAACACCAGAAATCAGTAGCAAAACAGCAAAAACAATAGTAATATAAGTGAAAACAAAGAATGAGGATTTTTTTCCCCAACCGGGCATTCATCTGTCAGCACAGGACTGGGACTGAAACTAATGTAATGAAAAAAGATTAAAGACAATGTGGATGACCACTAGGTTCATAGCTACTTACCTGGCTATTATTTTATAAGAATCTTAAGAAGCCTAGCCCTGTATTCTCATGGAAATGATTAGCTCTAATACTTTGAAATATGAATCTGTAAAGACT
>NC_056735.1:258388262-258442255 GCF_019279795.1 Protopterus annectens | reverse complement strand
GGAGGAACAGAAGGCCTTATCAAATGTTCTCTCTGTATTAAGAAGAATGAGCTAATGACACTAGACTGGGAGGTGTGTCACAGTAGGGGCGGGCAACTGCAAAGCCACCAAGTATAAGAGCAAGACACCAACAGGGAGGGAGGGTGGGACAAAATAGCCTAAGACAACAAGCTATGAAAGTTTTAAACAGATAAAGATTTCTGAAGATTCTGAATAGACAAAGTGCTTTATATATATTAAATTATAAAAACAGTAATCTGTTAAAATAATCAAAAGATACTTATATTTTGTAGCTCAGTTGCGGTCAAGCAACTTCTCCAGCCTGCACCAAAGACCAGAACAACAACTTTTTTTTTTTTTTTTTACAAGAACACAAAAGAACCAGCCCCCACTAGCCAAGAGATAATTACACAGAGTAAATGTTTCAGTTTATACAATAGCCTAAGACAACAAGCTATGAAAGTTTTTAAACAGATAAAGATTTCTGAAGATTCTGAATAGACAAAGTGCTTTATATATATTAAACCATAAAAACAGTAATCTGTTAAAATAATCAAAAGATACTTATATTTTGTAGCTCAGTTGCGGTCAAACAACTTCTCCAGCCTGCACCAAAGACCAGAACAACAACTTTTTTTTTTTTTTTTTTTACAAGAACACAAAAGAACCAGCCCCCACTAGCCAAGAGATAATTACACAGAGTAAATGTTTCAGTTTATACAATAGCCTAAGACAACAAGCTATGAAAGTTTTTAAACAGATAAAGATTTCTGAAGATTCTGAATAGACAAAGTGCTTTATATATATTAAATTATAAAAACAGTAATCTGTTAAAATAATCAAAAGATACTTATATTTTGTAGCTCAGTTGCGGTCAAACAACTTCTCCAGCCTGCACCAAAGACCAGAACAACAACTTTTTTTTTTTTTTACAAGAACACAAAAGAACCAGCCCCCACTAGCCAAGAGCCAACTTATAAACTTTTGTTTATAAGTTGCACAACATAGAATGAAATCCATACTACTGTAGACATGTGATGGTCAAGGCTAGATTACTATCAATATGTGTCCATAAGTCCCTGACTACAGGGTCAGTTCTAAGGGGTGTGTTATCAATATGATAGTTACCAGGGATGGATAACTTCCCAAGGGATACTATTATGCATTGCTTGGCATTTAGTTTTAGTCCATGTCTCTGACACCAGTTGTTTGTGTCATCCCCAACTGGAGAACATTTGCATCAGTGTGAGCTTTACCAGGAGTCCAGTAAATTGGGCACCTTCCCCTCTGACACCAGACATGTCTAATCCCAAAGCAATGTAATAGCAAATAATGATTTCCCACCAATCTTTTTATTGCACTTACTGGTAGTGCGCAAGCAATGATGCCAACCTAATTTGCGGGATGTTAAGCAGAGAGCAACAGTACCAAACAGAGAGGAAAGCAATTTCTGAAACTAGAAGGTTAATCTGACACTTGAAAATTAGTTTGGGCAGTGTCTGCTGCTGTAACTGTTAGGTGATTTAACTTTGCAGACATGCACTGTGGACATAGATTTCATGATCTGACACATTTGCTTGGCTTTATATACTGTTAAAATTGATTTTTAGAGTGTGGGATTAAAACCTATGCATAATGGGCAAAACAATTTCTTCCACAGCAGTGATTTTTCCATCTTTGTCACAGAAGTGCTTCTCAGACATAGTCATGAATCATTTATAAACATAGATGACAGATTGAGGGGTTAACCATATATGTGTGTGTGACCTGACAAGATCCTTGTATCTACATTTGTGTACGGGTCTTAAGTGTGAAGGTCATTCAAGACCAAATATCAGAATTATACTTGCAGAAGCATAACAGTATGCCCTCAGTCATACATATGAACCTTCAAAACAAAGTAAGGGTGTCTTATCCCACATACACATAATTCATATCAGCTCCACTATTTATAAGTATGTATAAATTGTTAGAAGTGATGGAGCAACAGTAAAAATGTCTGGAATTACCTGTATTAGAAACCAGGACAATGTGTATGGCAGTCTTACACTTACACCTGTTGCCACAGGAATATTAAAATAATGGATATTTTCCTGTTCATTACTATAAACTGAACTGACACAAAAGTAAAAATATGTTGTGCATCCTGTATTAGATCACAGGACCATCTAGCCATACACTTACACCTGCTGCCAAAGAAATAGTTAAATAATAGTTGGATATTTCCATATTTATTATTAACTTCTGTGTGTTAACTGCTGCTCAGTGCCTGTTACTGTGTTTGTGGAGTGTCCAACACACAGGTGTTTGATAGCTGCAGGTGTTGGGGAAGCTTGCTAACCACCATGCAAAGTTGCTTAGCTTTGTTATGCAGTGGAAAGCAAAACATATAACAATGTATCCTTTTTGACATTTAGAATGTCGACTCCCTGTCTGAACTTGTTTTGTCTGCTTCCTGTGTGGGCCATTAGTCCAGGTTTGTGCACTGCTAAGCAGCATGTAAATGAGAGAAGCAAAGCTAAACATGACATCTATTGTGTTTCTTCATTTCACCTGTTTGCAATAATCTGTACACCACGCAAACACTGGCATTAAAAACTTAAAAAAAGTGAAAATTACAAGAAATTAAGAAAAGAAATCTATTAAATATGAGGTCTGACTTTAGAGAACCTTCAAAAGACAGTAAGGGTGTCTTATCCCTCTTTGCCAGAGGAACTGCAACATCATCCATAGTATTAATGAAACAAATGGCAGTTTGTACATGTTTTCATTTCAGATATAGTACAGTCTGTGATCGCACAACCATTTATGACTATTGTTGCTCATTCTTTCCTTTTCTGACCAGTAATCTGAGACATGCAGTCTGTAAGGCCTTCTATATCATTGTTCTTAAATGTGTGAAGATATTAAATGTCCGTAGTATACAGCTGTCAAGAAATGAAGGGGTGGTTGGATGTTACTGAACAGAAACTGTAAAATGTGTGCTGCTTACTTATATTTAAAACATTGATACAATTAGTTCTAAAGTTTGTAAGTCTAACCTGGTTACAAACCCACTAAAAAGGTAAAGGAGTCTAAATTATTGCTCAGTTTTCTTCTCTGTACTAGTAATCATTCACAGTTTTAACCTATTAGCAAAAAACACTAAGGGAATGCCTGAACTAGGTTTACATCTACTATAATGAGCTGAATATTTGGGATTCAGCAATTTGAATGAGTTTACACCTCGTTTGCATCTTCACCATGCTCACAGCCCTGAATCTACACTATAAAAAGGGAAATGTGTAGCTCAGGAACCTGAAGGTGAGGAGACTTGTTTATGTGGATAATACAGGGAAGATATTACTTTGGGATTTATATATATACACATACACAGACATATACAAACACATATATGTATGCATTAAATGCTACTTTTATCTGTGTGCACTTCTTAGACATTTACTAATGGCATAGGAATTTTACTTTCTCAGATGTGCAGCCTTAGTAATGGTCTTCACAAGTGCTAATGTTACAACTTTATTTTTCTTTACACTCATCTATTGTTATTTCAGTGAAATGTAAATGTCCTATATTTCAATGACACAGGCATGTTAGCCTTCTCGGATGGCCCATAGACACCTGTAGGGGACTGTTGGCACAGGTAGATGTGACTGACAAAAAGCATAAAATTGAATGCTCTGTGGTAAATGTGTACACATGTTTTGGGACAGTTTATTTGATAGCACTTTTAACAGTTCACTGATGGTTTGTTAGCAAAATGTGTCATTTGTCTGTTGTTTTGGGGATGGGGGGGGGGCAAGTTCCATCTCTGTGTTGGCACAAACAAAATTTGCTATTGTTACTGCCCTTGGTTTGGATACAACCTCGCTTTGTGTGTGATTGCATTATGTTGCAACCACATAATTCCTTTTTTATATTTGAATACCTTTGACTAGTTTTTGTTTCTCTGGTAGGTAATATTGAAATACTACCTTTTATGTGTTATATCTGAGCAGAACTTTTATGTGATAGTTATGTGTATTACCCTTCTGTTGTGTTTCATGTCAACCAGGACTATGGCACTCAGGCATTCCAGTCCCCACAAATCCCCCTTCAGAGACTATGAGAATGAAGTAATTGTGGAAGCATTTAGGTGACATGGTGCCTTTCTCAATGAGACAGGATGTTGGGATATATCTAGCAGAATGCAAATTTGGCATCATAGTGGCTGATGTGAATGTAGTAGATGGCCAGAGCAGGACATATGATCAGATGCACCATAGGGCCACTGGCATGATTTTATCAGCCCAGGGGAGAGCAGCTGCAGTGGCCCATGAACAGATGGCTACAGGGGTGACCTGCTACAGAGGCACCACTGACACAAAATGAAGAGTTCCTGTCCACTGTCAGGGATCCAGGCAGTGCAGCAGAAAGTGCACAACAGCATGTCATTGGTGTTGGTACTGCTATTTCAGGGAAGACAAGCATGTCCCAGGAGAAGCTTCAAGGTAGGCTTACCCATCTCAATTGTTAAAAACTCTGTGTATAGTAAAATATTGACAGCAATACTTAAGTTCTGTTTAAAATAATTTTTTGGGGGTAATAGTTGTAGATTGATACAGTTATCACATTCTGGTTGATTATACATGGGCTTGGCATGGACATGTCATCCAAGTTCTTTTTAAAAGTATCATTAAGTTTTAACCCCCTGTGTTATTGTTAATTGTGATGATGGTGTCCTTACATTTTGCTTAACTTCTTCCAGGACCATGGAGCCTGCACATCTGCACATGGTAAGCCAACCATTGTTATGTCAGTACTAATCAGCAGTTCAAAGAAATGTTGATTTTATCCATATGCGTGATGTGGATGTCAAGACTGTTGTGTGTATTGCTGTACTGTCTGCAATAGTAGCACCACTGTTAGTTTTTTAGCATATATTGGACTATAGTAGTGTAGGTATTGATTTATTTCCTGTGTTTGCTGCTTATTATCACAGGTGATCCTGACAGTGGAAAGGTAGGACTCTTAGCACCTGATGTCAGAGTATCAGCAAAATCTGATGAGGATGGTGGCCAAAGACAGGCACAGGTAGGAGGGTACAGAGGTTGAATCTGACACTGAGGTTGACATTCATCCACCTCCTGTAATTCCATCAGACACAGCCAGTATTCCTACGCCAACCCATTCCAGTGAGCCCTCAGATACTGGACAGGTGGAGGGTGAGACAGTTGATTGGGGTATTGTGGTTACTGCGGCTTCAATTCCTGTTGACTTTGGCTGTTACCAAAGTGTGGGCAAGGTGCCACACAGGAGAATTGTTAGAGGTGCTCAGAGGAGGCCTGTTGTTCATCCTGCATCTGATCCAGGTCTGTCTTCCCATGTCACTCGATGTATGTTTATGGTTGGCATGGTGGCACAGGCATGTTCCAATAGGTCATTGAGAGAAATGCTTAGGGTTGTGTGTGTGGCACAGGCTGATGGTCTGAAACTGAACTTCTCTCTTTAATGACTTTCCAGTACAAAAGTATGAGGCCAAACTAAGGACATTTGGTGACTATCAGTACTTTTGATAGCTATGAATGTGTGAATCTTTGACACCTGAGGCCTGCTACTTGATAGAGGATACATGTATTCACATTAGTCTCTCTGCTGTCAAAAGTTAAAGTCATTGCTATACAAATCACCACATTTTACTTATTTACATTACCAAGTAACAAATGAAAGGATATGCCATTTCATTTGTATAACACAATTCTGTTTTAACGCTCCAGGTTCAGCACACACAGCAGTTACATGCACAGCAGTTGCTGCACTTTTATTTCAGGGCTGAGTCTGTTTGATGTTAGGAGTAGTCAGCCATTACATGGGTAGATAAAGGTTATGAGCTTTACCTGGCATTAATGTTACTATGTATGTGTATGCGCATAGGATGAAGGCTTTAGCCCCTTAGGTGGTGAGTGAGCATGCTATGCATAGCCTCTTAGCCAATGCCAGGGCATATCAAGCATGCCTATGTTTGCCTACATCTACAGCAGCTACTGGTTACCCCTCTGACTCCTCACTTGCGTGTGGCAGTGGTGACCTTGACATTGGTGGTAAGATGTGTGCCGCTTCCCCTTGTTGATCCAGCTGAAGCAGTCTTCTGAGGACAATGTTGTGAAGCATGGCACAGATGGTGAAGAGTACAGTATATATATATATATATATATATATATATATATATATATATATATATGTGGATTGTACTGCAGGGCTCCCCCAGATGTATCTAAGAAGTGGAACGAAGGTTGTGTCTTACCATAACATTCCATCTGTGTTGTTCATCTTCTTTCATTCATCACTGATGGGTTCGGTTCTGAGCCCTCGGAATCAAGTCGGCCTTTTTACCAAGCTCGCACCAGCCAAAGAAAACTCTCAGGCTAAGTTTCTACCCAGAATGCCCTTCTCCCTGTTGCCTCAGATTGAGTTTGCTAGAGACTTCTGTGCAAATACCCTAGGACACCACTTGTACCCAAAGCATCCCCCAGGAGCTTTTGGAGAGGGAAGGAGGGTGGGAAGTGATGAATTAAAGAAGATGAACACAGGTGGAATGATATGGTAAGACATAACTTCTTTATCTGATTTTGTTAATCTTCTTTCCATTCATCACTGATGGGACAGAATCCCAAGCTACCTTGAGGTCCATGGGTAGCCCTTATGGAAGAACATTCCTGAGTACCATTGAGCCAAAGGCAGCTCTCCCTCTGGAAAACAAGTCCAATTTGTAATGAATGATAAAGGTATGAGACTTAGCCCAAGTAGCTGCTCTGCAGATGTCATCCATGGATGCCCTAGAATGGAAAGCTACAGATGTTGCCATAGATCTAGTGGAGTGAGCTTTAACTTTTGGCATAGGGTCGTTACTGAGGGAACAGATGAAACGTATGCAGTCCCACAGTCATTTTGATAATGTAACCTTGGAAACGGCATCTCCCATTCTGGGCCCAGAAAAGGAGATGAAAAGCTGTTCAGATTTATGGATAGGTTTGGTCCTGTCTAGGTAAAATCTCAATTGCCTATTTACGTCCAAGGAGTAAAAGCAGTACTTTCCTCTATTTGCAACATTCAGAAAGAACACAGGTAGGTCAATGGTCTGGTTTATGGAAAATTCAGAAACAATTTTGGAAAAGATGGATTCATCCGAAGTGATACTCTGTCTTTATGAAAGACCAGATACGGCCTCTTGATACGCAATGCCTGCAGCTCCGAGACCCTTCTGGCAGATGTGATGGCTACCAAGAACAAAGATGTCCAAGACAAAAACTTTAGATCACACCGCAGCAGGTTCAAAATATTTTTGAGTCAAAGATTGAAGGACTAAAGTGAGGTTTCATGGTTCCACGGGCTGACAGGAGGCCTGATATGAGAGGTCCCCATGAGGAAAGCCTTGCATAGGTGGTAAAGAAATGAGGGGTGCCATCTATACCATTGTGGAAATTAGAAATTGCTGCTAGGTGTACTCATATGGTAGAGGTAGAGGCAGAGGCTCCATTATCAAAAAACGTAGCCAAGTATTGAAGCACCACAGTTACTGGAGCCAAAATATGGGTCTAGCATGTTATCCTTAGACCAGATGGAGAACCCTTTCCATTTATCCTGATATAGTCTTCGGGTGGATGGTTTATGAGAGGCCAAAATGATTCTCAAACAGGTGAGGAGAGATTAGCTTGCCTGGCAACTAATGGAAGTGGAGAAACCAAGCTGTCAGCTTGAGACTGGGCAGATTTGGGTAGCTCAACCCTTGGGGGTGAGTAATCAGATCTGGTAGAGGGTCCAGAATCCACAGCAGGTATACTAGGTGAGGCCAAAGGAAGGGGAACCAAGTTTGCAGAGGCCAGAATGGAACTATGAGGATCACCTTGCATCTCAATCAAAGAGCTTTCTTTAGAAATTGTGGAATCAGGGGAATGGGAAAATAAGCATAAAGAAGTCCTGTGGGCCAATTGGGGATTAGAGCATCCCTCATGGACTCCCCCTCTGGGGGAAGCAGGGTGAAATAGATGCTACTCTTGTTGTTCGATGGGGAGGTGAAAAGATCGCAGCAAGGCTGGCTCCAGTGGCTGAAGATTTCTGTCACCACGTCAGGATTGAGGGACCACTTGTGAGGCAGCAGGATGCATCTGCTCAGTTTGTCTACAATTATGTTGGAGCTCCCTGGGATATGTGTTGCTATCAGAAAGTGACTGGAGGCTATTGCCCACTGCCAAATTTTCATGGCTTCTCAACATAGGGGGTAGGACTTGTTTCCTCCTTGCTTGTTGATATACCAGACCACTGACATATTGTCTGACTGAATTGCAGTTGTCTTGGAAGGGAGAGTCGAATGAAAGGCCTGCAACACTAACAGCATTGATCTCAGTTCCAGAACACTGATATGCAGTGGGCCTCTAAGGTGGACCATGTGCCTTGGACCATCTTTCCCTGGAGATGGCCCCCCCCATCCGATCAGAGCAGCATTCGTGGTCACAATGGCTCTGGGCTGAGGGGATTGAAATGGGTGACTCCAAAGTTCTACATCTGGCTTCATACACCAAAGTAGGTCCTGTTTGCAGGAGTTAGTTATTTTAATCTGGTAACAGAGGGGGTGATAGTTTGGGAACCATTGACAGAGGAGGAGTCATTGCAGGATCCGCACATGTAGCTTTGCTAGAGGCACTATTGGAATTAAAGCTACCACAGAGCCTAGGGCCTGAAGAACTTCATTTGCTGAAACTTTTGTTTGACAGAGTATCACTTGGAGCTGGACCCTCAATCGGTGGAGTCTGTGATTTGGGAGTGATACTAGACAGGACTGGGTATTGAACACTGCTCCAGTGAATTCTATTTGTTGTGTAGAAGGTTTGATTTCTCACAATGTATCATTATTTCCAACAATTTTGCCAGAGAGTGAGTATAATGCAGTGCTGTTACCAGAAGATGCTCAGTGGGGGTGGTGAGGAGCCAGTCATCCAAATATGGTAACACCCTGAATGCTTGTAGTCTCAAGTGAACTGTGACCACTGCCATGTATTTTGTGAACACTCTTGGGCTGTAGTGAGACCGTATGGGCAGGACATGAAACTGAATGGCCCCTAGCCAGAAGCAAAGCAGACTCTTGAAGTGTTTGTCCACCTTGGTTACAAGGCCCCCTTCTGCCTCTATATGGGCATCTTCCAGAATTGTTACCCCCCTCTGCCCATGGGGGTATCATCACCACGTGCGACATAGAAAGGACCCTGAGATTTTTTGTGCCACATTTTCCCACTCCTCTGATTCCTGAAGAAGGTATGTTGAGGATTGGAAAACCATAGGCATACGGCAGACAGGGTCATTCCATCTTGCTTGCACCTGGCTAGTGTGTCCTTCACTTTGGAGCCAAAAAGGGATGAAGCTTCGATGGGAGCATTCAAAAAGGAAGACTTGGAGGGGTTTGCGAGGTCACAAATGCGTATCCAGGCATAATGCTTTATGACAATGCCCGAACCTGCTGCTTTAGCCATCCAGTCGGTCGCATGTGAAAGCAACCTCATGGATGAGTTGAATATCATTTCCAGGGTTGCGAGCTGTGAGGCCACTTTGACTCTGACCTCATCAGACAACTATCCTGCAAGAGTCCCAGAGAGTTTGGAGATCAAGTCCATCTGGAGCCTCGTAAAATGTGCCAAATAGTTAAGGGACCATATAGCAAAGTTCCCTGATGCAAAGACTCGCTTCCCAAGTCTGCCCACTGCTCGGGACTCCCTGTTGGGTGAGTGGACAGCAGGACTTTCCTCAGCCATGTCCTTTCTCGTGGCCGCCGCCACCACCATAGCATCAACTGGTAACCCTTTGGACCAATGCGGGTTCTCCTCAGGACAGGAAATAGTTCTGTCTGGTCTCCAAGGGATCTTTTCAGTGGAATCAGGATTCTTCCAAGCATGCTGCATGACTAGCTGGACAAGCTTGTCAGCAGGCGGGGTCACCCAAGAGTAGAAGGCCGGGCACGGAAAGCCTTCAGGAGCACAGACTCCTCAGACAAAGGGTTGGAGGGCTTCCAGTCACCTCTCTGCTTTAGCATTTCCAGGATGTCTCCAAAGGAGACATCAGGAGGTGATCGAGGGGACCCTTCACCATCATCGTAATCCATGTCTTCCATTAAGGACTCCTCGGGTGAGTCCATGCACTTCCTCTTGCACATCCTCTTTTGAGGGGGGATCCTCAGAGGGGGGGTCTCTGAGGAGGACTCGGAAGAGCTGGTACCCTGAACAGGGGTGTTCTGCAGCTTCTCTGCCTGGTGTCCCGGGCAGGTGGTCTGTGGCAGCTGTAGCTCAGGGGGCAAAAACTGGGGTTCCAACATCAAAGGAGTGCTTCCAGAAGCTAGAGCCCTCTTCACTGCGCAGAAGGCAGGTCATTCCAAACAGGGATGGGAGCCCGGAACCGAGAAAGACAACCTTGGGACCGGGGTCACACCACACTCCGATGAACCCACCCCCACAGATGGAGCCTCAAGCAGGATCTGTGCGGATGTGGCTATCGATGCTGAGGATGCAACTGAGGAAAAAGACTGCTCCGTGCCCTGGGCTGAACTACCCTTCACCCAATCCCCAGATTGAGGAAGGACCGGTTCCGCAGGAACAGAAGACAAAAGGGACAAACTTGGAGCCAGATTGAGGTGCACTGTAGGTGCTGAGGTGATGGGTTCCAAGAAGGATGTTGGAGGCAGAAGGCATCAGAACCGAGATGGTCGAAGGAGGAGTGTAAGATGGAGTCCATGGACAAATCAACCCAAGTCCTGCAGGTGGATGGGTCTTAGAAAGTTTGGGTATCCCCCTGGATAACCACAGCTGGTCCACATGACGCAGCATGTCATTTTCTGACAAGGCTCCTGGTGGATCTAGTGGATACTCTGGATGGAGAGTCAAGACATTCAATGAATGGGCTATACACCTGGCCCAGAAATGGATCTACGGAAGGCGAGTATTGGGTATGTGGTGCAAGGTCTGCTGGCACCGAAGTCTCTAGTTTTGAGACCAGGAGTAAAGGGGTCAAATCCAGTGTAGTCGGTACAACACTCGGTGCTGAAGTGGCACTCGGAGCCAAAATGGTCAGTTCTAAAATAGTAACTGACAAAGGAGTCGAAGCTGTGCCCTGAGTCGAAGTGGCCACAGGTGCCAAAGTCAAGATAGGCATAGTGAGGTCTATAACTGTGCCAGAGGCAGGACCAGTGCCAAAACTGGCACTAGTATCGAAGGTTTTGAGATGCTTGGAGCCGAGGAAGATGGAGCCGTAGAGGCAGATTTATGCTCCGAAGACAACTTTGGGACCTTTGATTTTACAGGCTTGCTCTGATCACCCGATGGTGAGGAGGGAACAGAGTGGAACCTCTTTTTGTCTTTAGTAGGAGGGGTTGAAACCTCCATCACAGAATTGGCCTCTGAAAAGTGAGACTTAAGTAACCCTTTCAGTATCAGTTTATTTTTGTGCTCTTTAAGAGTGCATTGACTGAAACTCTGACAAATGTCACACAGAGGCTGCACAGAAAGGTGGGGCACTCCCAAACAGTATACACAATCATTGTGAGAATCACCATTAGGTAACTTGCCATTACATGAAGCACAGTGCTTAAAACCTGAAGTGCCCTTCTTATCCAATATTTTGATAGAGAGATACCTCAGGCCAACAGTACAACCAGTTAGAAACAAGTCAAACACCATTCAAAGAAGTCACAATTGTACCAATACAGTGATATGTAGGAGAGAAAACAGAAACACCTTATTAAAAACCAAAGCAAACAGTCTAGACAGAAAAGAAAATACCAGCTATGGTATTGAAGGAATACCACAAGGGTAAGGGAGGAAGGGCCGTACAAACAATGGTACTTGAAAGTTTACCAACAGTAACATTGGGTAGAGTAGAGAGGAAAATTACAAGGTCAGACAGAAGAACACATACTAGAAATACTATTCGCTCAATAAAAAATGAAGATATCAAAACTTTTCACAGAAATATCAAATAAAGTTCCATTTAGCTGAGAGCATGGCTGAAGCGTGGCTTTACGGCTACGTGGCAAACAAGTAACAGGGAGAAGGGCATTCGGGGTAGAAACTTAGCTCAAGAGTTTTTTTGGCTGGTACGAGCTTGGTAAAAAGGCTGACTTGGTTCTGAGGGCTTGGAACCAAACCCATCAGTGATGAATGGAACATCAGATTGCGACTTCAGCAGCTTAAACACACTATATTTCTGGTTTAAGCATGCAGCTCATTATGGCGTTCTTCAGCAGGGGTGTGTGTGCATTTCTGATGGGCAACATCAGCCACAGTTCCAATGCATACCCTGCATCCCCCAGTAAATAACCTTGTGGGATATCACCCCTAGTGAACATCTTATATAGTGGAAAGGTGTGCCAGATATGCGAGTCATGGTAACTTCCTGGGTTGCCAGCACACACATTCAAGATGATTCCCTTAGCATTACATGACTTGGCAGTTAATGAAGAGAAAGCCCTTTCTATTTATGTAGACCCTTCCCCGTTCCTCAGGTGGTGCCTTGATTTTTATGTGTACAATCTATGGCACCCAGTACTTCAAGGTATTGTGCTAAAGGGTAGAACTCCTGCATATTTGTGGCCCTGTCCCCAGGAGTATGGGGAAAATATATGTGGTTGCTGTCATGTTGGAGTATATTATTCAGGAATTGATGAAGGATCCTGGATGCTGATGCCTTTGACATCCCAGCATGTCCTCTGTTTGTCTCTGAAAGGTTCCTGTAGCTAAAATTCTAAGAGCTACACACAGCATTGTCTCCACTGGAATTGACTCCCCTCAGTTTGCCCTGGGTCTGAATTGAGGACGACAGAAGTTGCAGAGTTCCTGTAGTTTGTTTCTATCCACCCTGTAGCACTCTACAATTTCCATCTCATGCATATTGTGATAAGCTAACCAGGGTCTGAAAGCTTTCTCCTTCTTGGCCATGGTCTATTAGCAGAAGCAGCAGCATAGAATTAAGCCTGTTGCATATGCACATAAATTAAAGTAACGGCAGACCCTAACATCCTTTCTGTGTAAACTCCTTTCCATAGCTGTATTCCAATTGGTTTTGGAATTCGCAGGGAAAACCAGCACTGATTCTACATAGTTGCTTTGTAGCTTGTTAAATGGCTCCTCCATCTTGGACTTGTTGATTAGCATACAATTCAGGTGTTTATGCTGTAATTAGCATGCCACTGTGTTTACCATGGTTGCGCAGCTCTACACACTAAACAGTGCATTAATATGTGCATGTCTCTCTGACATTGCACGCAGTCTTAGCGGATCATGTATGGTTTATTTAATCTGCCTTACTGTGTAATAGGGATGCAACAAAAAGACAGCCCGTTCAGTTTTACATGGCTGATTAGTTTGCAACAACTTGTCAAGATTTGTTCTCATCCAGTTGTTAGTTTCTGCAGCTATATTTCTGGTTCCACACCTCTGTTAACATCAAGTTCAGGACTTCTACCAACTGTCCATTATTATCTTCCTTTTACTACCTTATAGGATGAAGGATAAATTTGAGAGTTGATGGCTTGAGGCAAATATACTACTGACAGGGGGTCTGAATAGCCTAACTTGCACCTGCACCAGATGTGCATCTAGTCATATCACAAAGCATGTATGCCTGGTACCATGCACATCATCTTCTAATGATATAAGCCTTCTGAACAGAGGACTTTCTTTTGTTCCCTCACAGGGAAGTAATTTACCTGACATTCTCACCGATGTTCGTATGTTTGGTAGAACTGTTGCCTTAAAACTGTACTTCAAGACCGGCTCTACTGATGCAATTAATTCGGCTTCGCTCAGTATTCCAAAACATAGGAAGAAAAGTGTTTTTTCTCCTATACTACCAACTCATATTGACTGTTTTGTAAAAACTTGTGAACATGATCTATATGAATATTTTTATGGAGGCTCAAGAAAATGTGCTTATTTTAACCTGTCAGCTGATGAAAAAAGATCTTTACGTTTTTTTATGAATGAATCTTCTCCAATGTTAAGACCTGCAGATAAGGGAAGGGGTATTGTTATATTTGATACAGAACAGTATGTGAACCTTATGCTTTCCCTTTTATCTGACACCTCTACCTATTGTAAGATAGATGAGGTGAAGCTGAACACAATAATTAAACAGGTCCAAGACTCTCTATACGACCTATTGATGTGTCGTCAGATCACAAGGAACTTTATGACTATTTTCACAATGAATGGCCCCTTATACCCACAATAAAGGGTTTACCTAAAATGCACAAACAAGTCCTCCCACCTCCATTATGACCTATAGTGTCAGGTAGTAAATGGTGTACGGAGAATATTTCAGTCTATTTAGAAGACACACTTAGACCTGTTTTATCAGAAATTCCCAGTATCTTGAAGGATACATATGAATTGTTAGCTTTCATTGACAACATGGATATAGAACTAGTGAGGGACAAGAATCTACTCATCACCATGGATGTTCAAAGTCTTTTCACTAGTATACCTAATGAAGAGGGCATACAATCAGTTAGGGAATTACTACAAGTATTTCCAGTCTTTGACAATAGTCAAATTATACTCATTTGTCAACTGTTAGATTTGATATTGTATAACAACGTTTTTAGCTTCAGGGGGTGCTTATTTTTGCAAGAGATGGATGTAGCTATGGGCACCCCCTGTGCTAATACGTACGTCAACCTGGTGGTCTATCAGTGGGAGAGACAGATTGTTTTTAATCATCCTAGTTTTAGTAAGATTTTGTTGTATAAACGATTTGTGGATGATATTCTAATTGTGTGGGATGGGACGTTAGATGAGTTCCTTCAGTTCAAAGAATATCTTGAGTCTACCACACATTTTCTCAGGTTCACTATAGAAGCATCGCATGACTCAGTAAATTTTCTAGATATTACTCTAGACATTAGAAGGGGAAGGCTGATATCCAATCTTCATAGGAAGGCCTGTTGGAAGAACACGATTCTGTCCTACAATAGTACGCACCCACGTCACATGTTTAGGGGCATTGTTAAAAGTCAATTCCTCAGAATTTCCAGGTTATGTAAAGATGAGAAAGATTTAGCCTTAGAAGCGGATAGACTGGAAAAGATTTTTATTGACAGGAGTTATGATAAATGTCTGGTTCAGGCTGTTAGAAGGGAGGTTCTGGGGGATGTCCCTCTGTTGAACAAGGAGAATAGAGTTGTTACTTCTATGCACAATAACTTCAAAAGGTCATATGAAACATCAAAGGATAGATTACATTTTTTAACTACTTATACCAACGATTTTCTTCTTTTGAGAAATATTGTCTCCAATAACTGGAAGATACTAACCATTGATCAACCAACTCTTGAACTGGTAGGGAGAAAACCCATTTTTACCTATAGGAATAACAGCAATTTAAAGATGTTGTTGTGTGATAAGCTACCAGAACCGTCACATTTGAAACCGTCCAGTTATACCAGACAAGGCACATATCCATGTAATAGTTGCAATTATTGCAAATTCATCTCTAAGGAACAACTTTTTAGACACCCCACTGTTAATTATTCCTTTGAACCTAGGTTTGAAGCCACATGTGAGACCATGGGCCTAATATACTTAGCAACGTGTGTTTCCTGCTCAGCTTTCTATATTGGCTTGACCAAGAGGAAGCTTAAGAACAGAATATACAATCATTTTTATGATATTAAGAATAAAAATGAATTGAATGCACTGGCCAAACATGTCATTCTTTTTCCCAACCATTCTTTTGTTTTTAGAGTATTGCAAATAGTTGAAAAGAATGAGAAAAGTGGGGATTTTATGAATTTGTTAGAAACTAAAGAGTTACGCTGGATTTTTAAACTGAAAGCACACTATCCCCCTGGACTGAATTCCTATGTCTCTTTACGATCACATTTAGCCTTGAGAAAATGATTCGTCTCCATGTGTGTTTTTTAGTTCTGTTTATTTCATTTTATTTTATTTCTGGGAGCATTTATATTTTACAGCTTGTTCTTGGCCATAATGTTCATTTGGTATTTAGTATTATATGCATATATACTGGTATAAGTTTGGTTATATTTTAGGAGTTTAAGTACATATTTATGTATACATATGTTATATGCATTAACAATGCTGCACAATTTTATAAAAATTTTTTTAGCTTCATTGTGCATAATGAAGTACTTTTCACTATTATTGGATTAGCACAGCCTTTTAAATGGTTATTAACTAGGTTATTATTTTTATCAAGTTTGTTCTAAAGAAAGTTTTGCTGCTAGTCTTAAATGTATTTTGATTCAACATGTATTCTTTCACTATTTTACATCATTTTTATTATTCATTAAGTTATTCTGGGTATACCCCTGTTAAATTTTAAACTGAATTTCCCTTTTAAAAATGTTGCTTCCATTTCAAGCTTAATTGGATAATTGACTGACTAATGATGCTCAAGTAATCAGGATGTATTACTATTTAAGCTTGCTGTTTTTTATATTTTGTCATGGTCTGAGGAAGCATATTGTTGATACGTGAAAGCGCTTACCAATTAAAGTTTATTTTAGTTTATTTCGTGGTGAGTCTGAGGTTTTTCTTTTATTATTTACACTAAACAGTGCATTAATATGTGCATGTCTCTCTGACATTGCACGCAGTCTTAGCGGATCATGTATGGTTTATTTAATCTGCCTTACTGTGTAATAGGGATGCAACAAAAAGACAGCCTGTTCAGTTTTACATGGCTGATTAGTTTGCAACAACTTGTCAAGATTTGTTCTCATCCACTTGTTAGTTTCTGCAGCTATATTTCTGGTTCCACACCTCTGTTAACATCAAGTTCAGGACTTCTACCAACTGTCCATTATTATCTTCCTTTTACTACCTTATAGGATGAAGGATAAATTTGAGAGTTGATGGCTTGAGGCAAATATACTACTGACAGGGGGTCTGAATAGCCTAACTTGCACCTGCACCAGATGTGCATCTAGTCATATCACAAAGCATGTATGCCTGGTACCATGCACATCATCTTTCATTATCCAGGTGTGATTAAGAGATATGTATACTTTCGGCAAGATCCACCCCCACCCTAAGGGAGGAGTACTAGACATTTTCCTGATCATTTTATTTTCATTTTTTTAAATACTCCCCACTCCCCCCACCAAAACAATACTTTTGAACATACATTTTTGACTTCAAAGGTAAATGGCATGTGTCCTACTTTTCATTAATCATACATTGTACACTAGATAGCACCATTATATTCACTTGCAGTGCTGGCAGTGGGTCCAACTAATATAATTAAAGTCAAAAGGACAGAAAACTGCTGAGTAAGTTGTTTTACTTTTCAAATGGAAAACACTTTCAAACTGGTCATAAACCAGTGTCCTTAATTTACCTGACCCACTGGCACTCAAAAGATTCAGCATGCTCTAGGAAGTAGAACATGAATGGACTGTGTGTGTGTGTGTGTGTGTGTGTGTGTGTGAGAGAGACCTCAGAATCTATATTCTACAGAGGAGCCTCAGCTTTGCTCATGTCAATAAATGTGGGCCCCGATGGAGATGAGATACACTCAACTGGATGAAGGAGCATCCAGAAAAATCACTCTACATGGTTGTATTCACCAAAGTTTACAAATAAAAACAGAGTCCATGTGGTTTAGTGTTTTCATCTAGCAGGTTGCTGCTGCTATAATGAAACAAGTGTTTTAGGGCTTGAGTGCAACAGTCATCTGTTCTGATGAAGTCCTATGACTGATGCTGTAATAAAGCCCTAAACTATCTATTACATTTCTTTGGTGTTTTCGGTGGACTTTATTTGGTAACGATTTTGTTGGAAATGTCCATGCACATGATTTTCTTTGGGTTCTTGTTTCAGTTACATGCTGTGGTCTATGCATATTCTTTTTTAGTTTATTTGGCTGAAGAAGGAAAATCCTAGAAAATAAGGTACATTTTGAAACAGGGTGTTCCATGTATTGTACAAGTGATGTGTGCAAGTGTAGCTATTATTTATTTTATTGTTTTTGTCTTCCTGTCTAAAGTAAGAGTCTGTAGTACTAGGAATGGAAAGGATAAATTATATAAAATGTCCTGTCTCAGGACTGGGCTATGACAATATGCTTTCATCTTTATATGATTAAATAAACATTTCTTCTCAGACTACATTGCTATTGCATGCACACCTACAACTCACTTTCACAAGCAGTGCTTTTTCATCCAATGCACATGCAGTTCAAGGCTAAAGCTGAAGAAGGCTTTTGCCCAAAAATGTTACAATGTTACAACTACAGCCATACTACTGCAATATTATTTAAATACTTTAAGGGATAGTATGATAATAAGTGGTGATGACAAAAAGGTATTTTCACACTGTGACAAAACAAACACGGAGGTAAATTGCAACAAATATTGCCTGGCACATGACATGTGTAAAGCAGGTATGTATTAAGCTATATAACTGTACTTACCTTCCTTACAAAATCATTTTTCTTGCAAGGTCCTTAACCTAAAATTAAAGGAAATTAAAAGCAGAAGGAATTTCTTGTAAGTCTGTCCCTCACCAAAACTTTACAGTCAGAACAACTCATGTTGACAGTCAGTATCCATGGTTTATTTGTGCATTCTTATACTTCTACATTCACTTCAAGAAGAAAGACTCCATATTTGTTTTTTAAGCAGTTACACAGTACAGTTTCAGTGCATATTACCACAAATATACTATATGGTCTAATTTTCAGGTAAATTTAGTTTTGCATGATATAGTACCACTTTGCCTTGAAAACTGATAGAACTTCACTGAACCCTTTACAGCATACAATGTCGACTGCAGCCACCCTTGTATGCTTTATTGTTAATAATATTAGTGTTATGCTTCATGTATACATTCTTCTAACATACAGAAATATGGATTCTTAGAACATGTTAACAGAAGTAGAAAAATAAAAAATATATGACAGAGTATCCCCTCTGAAAATGATACACATAAATAAGTGTGCAATTCAGTAACAACGTAAATATCAGAAACATTCTTTAAGGTATTAACAGATAAAAAACAAACAAAACTAAATAGGGGCATGGTAGCATAGTAACTCCATTTAGCATCCATATAAATAACGCATGTCAAACAAGGAACAAAAATGGATTTTCAAGCATGTGTATTAAATATTTCTACCATGACTGCATTGATCATAATGTGACTGCTATGCTGTGAAAAAAATAGTGCAACACAAAAGCACAAGTTTTACAATGAACATAATGCATTACGTTTTTAGTGCAATGGATGAAACCTGCCACACATACTATAACTTTACTGAAAATGACATATTGTGCTTAAGATCAAAAACTGCACCTGAGAAACTTATAGAAAATCCAATACCAGTTATTAAAAAAGGGGGTGGGCGGAGATAGTCCTCCAGTAAAAATCTAATAAAAGAAGGTGATTCAAGGAGGTAAATAAACTATGCTAAATAGGAAGAACGTTACTGGTGAAATGAGCCATAAGCTGAAAGAAATAAGCAGAATGTGTGTGTGTGTGCGAGCGTGCGTGTGTTTTGAGAGAGTGAATGATGGAGAAAAAGGTATCCATTTACAGGACCTAAGCTACATAATGCAGAAGAATATTAACACACTTTAAAAAGTATAAAATTAAGTTTGCAACTCTCAGATAATATAGTCTAGACATCATCTCATAAGAGTGAAAGAAATAGTTATTTTTTACCAGGAAGTACAGACAGACTTGTTTGAGCAAAGATGAATTTGGGAAGTATAAAGTATCATGCCTGGTGATCTAGTTTAAACCACAGCGATATTGGAGATGACTTCACAAGGCAGGAGGCAAGATGAAGGTTACAATAACCTCAAAAAAAAAAAAAATATATATATATATATATATATATTTCCCCCTCAACAGAAATCGTTTCAGTTCACTATCTCTACTGTATGCAATTTTGGTAAAGTGATACTTGAAAAAATATGCTATATCTTTTCTAGACTCTACACAAAGAAACATGCTTATATATAATGACTGGCCAAAAGAACGGCATCCCTTCTCATCAAAGGAAAATAAAGAAGTCAATAACAAGAATGTGGTTTGTAGTTAAAGGAAATTGTTCAAGTTCCTGATACCCTTTTCCATACTATACAATACATGAATGGCCTTGATGATCAGAATGACATGGAAGATGGTTGATCAGCACAGACACAGGACTTTTGATAAGGATACCATATTGTACTGGAGATGTTTCTGGCAGGTGGGGAGAGGCACAATTTTTTCTCAGTATGAAGCTCAGTTTAAACACAGGCATGTTAAACCCATAGGCAACCCAAGGAACAGGCAAAGCTCGCATGAACCAGAGAGGTCCGTGGCTCTATCCCAATGGCACTTGACAAAACAGGGGGGAAAAATGTCAGAATGCAGTTTATTACAGAACTAGTAACATACTCGTGGAAAAAAGAATGTATGACTAGACATTGTCCACATCCACAAACAGGTCATTTAAGGAATTGCACTTCCAGTCATCTTAAGAAGTGGTGTTGTGTGGATAAAAGACATACAGCATCCTCTGTAACCACCCTCAGGACTAAAAATAAGTCCTAACTCAGCCTAGGGACAGAACTACCAGCTGAACTATGTTGTTAGGCCAGTGTTACATCTTGGCTCATTAAGAAATTTTGAGGTGACCATTGATGGATACATACTCATAAGTATTTTAGATGTTTAGTGTATTTATTTTTAGTTTACAGTTATCTAGTCATTGGTTATTTTTTCTTGTAAACCAAAGAGTTTGCAGACTTTTGTACATAAGCGAATCTGGATTATCTAGACTGTTTCAGTCTGAAGATGGAACAAGTAATGAATCTTAAGAGGAGTATCACTAAAGCACTTTGTGTCCCAGAAGAGTGACTGGCAATACTCAGCTGAATGACATTAAGGAAAAGTTTAGGGATGCATCTTACACTACCATGTAACATCAGTGACAGACAAGTGCATGTTAGTGTGAAGACAGAACTGTGAATATGATACAAGGTTTTTCCATATCTATACAAGAATGACAGAGTGGGCAAGTGTATCTTTCCTGCAACCTCACATGCATGGCATTAGATGAAAGAAGCTTATGTTTTATGGAATCCATAAGGGACAACAAATACTCTCATGGATTCTGGGGAAGGGGATAAGGGGAAAAAACCTGGACGTTCGGGTTGAAAGTAATGTCAGACAAGATCTTGGTGGGCTGATAGACAAGATCGCCCATACCCTTATGGGAGACAGTGTAGGGTGAGAAACATATCAAAGCTTGCATCTCAACACCCTCCTAGCAGAAAGCAGATATGCTACTGCTAAAGACAGTCTTTCATTTACTACCTCACTGAAGATGGGTGAGGAAGGCTGCAGCTGTCATCAATAAACCTGATAAGAATGATGCTGATGACTGAGCTTCACTCTTTTTATTGAAGCTCTCAGCATTAGAAGTAAAAACGGAGCTTTGGTTTACTTTTGTAGAACTCTCGTTAACAACTACACTGATTAACTATATTTTTTGTATTTATATTTTGTTACTGTAACCATGCTAACAAGTGGATAGAGGCTGTTGAAGCCAAGGAAATTGTTAAAATGCTTGTGAAGCTTGCTGTAGCTTCTACTGAGCTGACGATGTTTTTACAGCTTTTATTAAACACCTTCCTCCACTTAATTGAATAATAGTGAGACCTTACAACATGAGAGAGACAGAAATGGGCTGTATTCCTTGGTGACATAACATAACCACATCTCCATACATCGAATGAAAAACAAAAAGAAGGGCGCAAGTATCACAATCACTTGGTACCCACACATAAACAAATATGAACCATAGTTGTGGTATGCATTGTTAAAATATCTATTCCTTGAAAGAAATAACTTTTTTAAAGAGAAATTTGCTTGAGTTTTCCTATATCCCCTAAGTTATATAAGAATATGCAGGGCATGGCCATGATCTGGGGGAAGTATTTTAATGATATTTCTGATCAGTTTTATGACTGTATGTCACTGTATATGACCCTAGGTAATCAAAGTTTAGCAGTTGCCTTAATGCTCTGATTCACAATGGGAAATATCATTGTTAAGCTCCATGCCTGAGTACCTAGTCTGGGAAGCAAGTGTGCAACCAAAACTGCATATGCAGCCAGCTATTTAGAGGATCAGTATTCTTTTACAAAAAACAGGTGCAGCATTATTGAAACAGGCAAAGTTTATAGTTTAATAAATTAAAAATATATTAAATATAAATGCAAATGTAACATACACAAAAATAGAAAAATAGGTCCATTATCCAGTTTTGAAAAAAATGTTCCAGTCTACAACAAAGTTGTCCCTTTGCCCCTACAAGTATAACTTTTGTGTGAGTACATAATTTGTTTTAGATCTTTTTTAAATTATTGTCCCTCTTTTTGGTTACAGAAAAAAAAAACAGGATTACAATTACAGGTTAAGAAAATGCAGTAAGTTGTAGTCAGTAAAACCTGATTTCATTTACAGGGTATCTGTAAAGTAATGTATGATGTAAGTGACTACCTCTTTACGTTAACAGTCTTTTGTTGAAGTAGTATGCACATACGAGAGGGATCTGCTTAATTTAGTTTTTTTGAAAAATGCAGACATGGGCTCATCCTGTTGATAAGACAGTCATTTTTATACACATTTAATTAAAGGGAAGCAGTAACTAGTAACAAAAATATACATGCTGCTATTAAAGATAAGAAAAACAATTGCACTAAGAAAACCACTTCATACCAATGCAGTAGCAGTAAAGCCACAGTAAAAATTGCTTTGAGGATCAGAATTCCCAAGAAAAGGCACAATATATTTAATTCCTGTACTGTTACTAGCTCTTTAGCACCTTTTGTCATGAGCATTACAAATGGAGAAAGCTATCAACATACATGAGTATATGTCTATATAGATATCTAGATCTCTCTCTTTCTCTCTATATATGTATATATGTATGTATGTATGTATGTATGTATGTGTGTGTGTGTGTGTGTGTGTATATATATATATATATATATATATATATATATATATGTGTGTGTGTGTGTGTATGTGTCTGAGTCAAAAGTCTTTAAAGTTAACATCTGTTCTGTCAACACACTTTGGTTAATAAACATATGGTCGACAGGAGTGTGGGATCGACAGTCCCTGGGGGTGGGAAATATGTCTTTTTCCCTGTATTGTGGGATCTCCTGTATACATAAATAGAAGAGGATGGAGGGTCTTGCAAAAAACATTGGTTGACATTTGCATGCTCTGAGGTTATGCCTCTGAGCATGATCACTGGAAAGTTGACATTTTGTTTTAGTTATTTGGCACTGATGTTAAGCATGTCAATTGTTATTAATAAGTACTCACCAGATCACCAGTCGCTCCTCCAGCATAGGCAACATGGTGTTTATTGATCATTCCTACCCTCCCGTACCTGGTTTTTCCAGCAGCTAATCAAGTCACTGGGATCATAGTTAGGGCCTTAACCTTCTATGCCAAAAGCTGGGTAATTTTCCAAATGTCTGTAGTCGCATACTCAGGTAAATCTAACATGACCTACAATTTGTCATATTTTCTGCATAAATTATACAAAGTCTTTGAAACAGAACTTACAGCAGCATGTTATGTAGATCATCTGGAAAGTAAAGTGCTGCTTTGCTTCAAACTGCTCAAAATAAAGATTATGCAAAAATGTAAAGATGGAAAACTCAGTGCACGAAGGTCTTTGATTACAAATCAGCAGTAGAAGTTTATCGTAGAAACAAATCATTATTTTGGCTGTGTGTTTGTATAAATGGAGTAGGCCAGCTATTTTCTAACAATCTATTGAGGGGTAATTTCATAGGTTAATTGAGAAGTACTAGGCTAGCTGCCCTTGTAGGCCATTTTAAGCCTAGCCAATTTATTCCATTTGGTCAGAGATTGGCCTTACCCATCCCATGGTTGATAATTATATATTACCCCTAATGAGAATAACTGGGATCATACCACAGATAATTTGGGGGGACCTATACACAGGATAAAGCATTCAGGAATTGCCATTGTCTATTAGCAGTACAGGAAGCAATAACCATTCAAAATCATGACTTGTAAAATAAGTGCCCATATTTTATTTCAAAAACTACTTCAGAATTTCAAAAACAGTGAGTGGGGTGTTTTCCTTAATTTTATCAGTCTCTCCCTCAATGACATACAACTTACCTAGAGATACAGTGACCACAGAGTTGTTACAGATAGTTGGAGGGGTTGGGGATGCAGTCTTTTATCCACAGGGTTTGGCAGGATCTTCCACCCAGTCTGCACTTATAAGTGAATAGTTTTTGAAACCAGGATTTTTGAACAAGTGTAATTTTGAAAAATCAGGTTTGATAAAATGTTCTTGATGAACAGGATTTGTTAACAAATGATTCTACTGTAACTGGGTGTGATAAGGGTCTAATTTTGAAAATTATATAAAGGATAGCAACATATGCATTAACCTGGCATGAGGAGGGCAATTTTCATGTGATATTTATAGGAGGCTTGATTCATATAGTTTAAGGGAGGCGTATCGTAATATATTAAAAATCCAAGATATAGAAGACAGTAATGTATTAGAACTAAAGATAATGTCAACATACCTGCTGAAAATAAATGCTTCAGAGTAAAGGAAGTAAAATAAGCTGAGTGGAAAATTAATTTTTTCAACATTTGAACACTGTCAGGGCTGGTTTTAACTAAGCCTGCTATAACCTTTGCAAATCACAAAGATGACTTACTTAGCTTAGCTTTTGTTATGATACGTGTCTAATAATATTTAGTTTCCTGCATACTCAGGAAGTGGAGTGCATTCTGCCCTTAAAAATAGGGTTTCTCTGATAGATCACCAACCACAGTGATATTGAAAAATAGTTTCTTCAGATTCATAAAATGTCATCCAAGGGGCATTATTTCTTAAAAATAATAAAAAGTAACTGTTGTTTTTTTGTGGGGGATATACTCGACAACATGCAAGATCTATAATTAACTTTAACAAATAAGAAGTTCTGTTTTGGATATAAATAATCAGCAATACTTAATGCATGCAGTTTTCAAAAAGAATTATTCTTAACAATAACAGCTTTTATTTTTCTGTACTTTTAATTAAATGTGGCAAAACTGAAACAGCTTCCTCAGAATAGTGTTCTGTCTCTCAAGAAAAGTTTGACTATATGACAGAAGCCACTATTAAATAATGGTCTACAACGCAGTTACAATTTTCTTATTCTCCTGGAAATACCTATAAAAAAAGCTTGTTATTTTGCAAGGCCTGTAAGCAGTGTAACAGTTTTAAAAGGTGTTTATCACTGATATAATGTCTTTGTGTGTGAAAAACTATGAAGCTAGTAGTTCTTCTGATAGAAATAAATATTTCTTCTTACTTTAGTCAGGAGTACTTAGCAAAATAATTTGGTAGTTTCACAGGGAAGTCCATGCAATGTTCTTAAGACAACTTAAAAAAACTGAATCAAAACACGGAATTTCTCACATTCAAGGGATAATTAAATAAATTATTTGTATAGTTTCTTTGCAGCCATTAAAGAAGCTCACCCATAATTTTGTAAGCATTAAATAAAGTCTATAGGTATGGAAGAATAATTCTAAGTTTCCTCTGAGTGGCTCTTTATGGTGAATTCTAGCCACCCATATTTTACCAAGATTAAGAGGTCTTTTACTTCTGCACAACAATAAATTTTAAATAGTTCCTTAAAAATCTCTTTGGTTAATGAAATACATAATAGCTTTAAGAAAAAGTTCTTTGGTGACTGAAATGCGTAATAACTTGTAAGTACAAAAACATCATCTTGACACCTTATTTCCTCCTCCCGATCCATCTCTAACAGAAAATGATACATTCACTAGAGAAAACTTTTGTCTTTCTTACTCCAAAGCTTTTTTTTTTTTTGTAATTGTTTGATGAAATATTTCCAGTAACAAATATTTTGCTAGTTAATTTGGATCATTAAACCACACTGTTGCCCTTTTACTGCTTAATTTTCTGAATATTCTATGCCCACTAAAATGTGAAACTGCTGAAAACAAATACGCATCTTCAAAAACCTTATGTGTACAGTTAAGACTTGAAAAGGCAAGGCATGGTCATTGATAGACTACAGGAAAATGTGTACTGTCTATACACAGTACAAAGATAGGAAAGTTTATTGTTGTATCACTTGCTTTTCGGTGGCCTCAAGCCCTGCATAATGCAACTACAAGAAAATATTGCACTTTTAGTCTTATTCAGAGTTCTTAGGAATTTCTAATGAAATGTCCTCACTTTGGATTAAATAAGATGAATTATAACAAGACTTTCTTCTGGTTGTCTTGGTTGTCTTTTCATTTAACGTTCTTTAATAAGTCATGCCCTGAGCTTCTTGACTCGTAGTGCAAACAGAGAGCAATTTGTTATTTTCAGAATTGCTGCAAGGTGACTAGTTCCAATGTTTTTAGTACAAATAGAAGAAAAGCCCTTCTGCACTTACCAAATCAGAAGAGCATCAATCACTAGTAAAGGTACAAAAATCTGCAAAAAAGTGCATATTCTAAAACTGTGCAAATGCCTTGTATTCTCTGATCTGCATGTTTTAATTCCAAACTCCTTCACCCCATTTCACCTTACTTCTATAAATAATGATTGCAGTCATGCATACATTGTTTTTGATATAATTATGTAGAAAGTACTGAATGAACACAGTACAGAAATTCCTTCTTCAAATGGAGCAAGTGTAGGAGAGAAGAAAACAGATGAGAATTTATCCTGAGTCCTTTTCTGCCCAATGTTTCTTCTTAAGCATAGCTTTGTTTTGCTTCCCAAGTCATATGAAGACTCTAGCAATCAATGTATTGCTTCCCAGTTGTATTCGTTGGAGTTCACATTGGATGCATAGTCAGAGTTGTCTAGGAGTTCACTTGTTTTCAGTCTGTAGCAATCAGTGTTCCTTTGTTCTGCAAATGGATGTTGTAAATCAATAAAAGTAAGGCTATAAAAACATCAGGCAGCAATCATATCAAATTAAAAACATATGACTAATACAAGAGCAACACAGTGTGTAATAATTGAAGAATAAATTTAAAGCTGCTTGACACTAAATTTTGCATCCATAATCAGGAATAGAACATGAGATTTAATACTGATACTAAGATATTCATGGTATCCACTTTTTATTCATATCAATGTTCTACCAAATGTAACTGGCAAAATATAAATTAAATGCAAAAAAGCTATGATGCAACAAAAAAGTAAATTAGCTTAAGGGTAGGTATGTAAAATGATGTTTCTTTAGAGTTCCATTTTTTGGAGGGGTCAGTCCCAGAGCGACCACATAGTTTATTAGAATGCCAGCATTACCCTTGTGTATACTATTGTAAAGTAGGCAGTTCTCTTTCCTAGGAGAGATATGTGTCCAGACTAATGCATGGGAGCTGCCATGCTTAGACAAAAGACCCCCATGTTCATAAATGCAGTACACAGCTTTGTAAAGCAGAAGCCTTACTTACTATGTTTATGTCAGTCGCATGGGCCGTGATAATTACAAGCAGACAAAATTCTTTTATGAGTCATGCAATGGTTTACAAAGTGTACAGTCAATTACTATGTAGCAAATGACATGTTTATGAGTAGCACACATCTGCATTTTGCATACATCGTTTAGTTGAATAAAATATAAAAAATGCAACAGACTTTAATGGATAATGGAATTTTGCTCATTGTATCTTGTCATTACTCTGTCAGTACCAAACTAAAAAGCATTTATAAGTCTAACTCATTTCCAATATGATAAGCAAAGTACTGAATTTCATCAACTGACATCATTAAGTAAGAAACAATGATCATGACTTTCAGGTCATGCTACAGAAAAGTTTCCTTCTGTTCTTTGAGATAAGCCCTGGATAATGCACTATGTGCATTTTCTTGCCAAGTTCATATACAACAGCTATGTTAAAACTGAAATGAAATGAACACTATATCTGCAACCACAAGAGTGCCTTGTGTAGTGGTGGATTTATGTCTTATGATCAAACTCATATGAATGACTATTTAAAAAATCAAACATATGTAAAAACTTAAAAACAGTGTTTTAGCAGGGGAAAGCCACCCTGCATCCCCCACACCCCCTGATAATTGTATATACCAACTCCAACATCATACTACAGTGGAGAAAAGGGCATATGTCCCAATCACCACTGTACCACAATCTCAGGACAACCCACTGTTTAAGTGAACAGGGATGCATTTGACTTTTTAAATTGTCGATCTTGTAAGTTTGATCATATGAATGTCGACTGCTTAAAAAGTCAATCTTTTAACATAGGCCTGCAGTGGTATATGACCTAATTCCACAGTGACTGCTCTACCACTAATATGTTAATGCTTTTCACATCCATATACTATGGCAAATAGTCCCTTTCAATCTGAGCATAGTCGATTTGTGCAGTAGTCATCACTCTAAAGTCATATTACACTGACAGCCCCTCATGTAGCACTAAAACTCTGACTTAAGACTGACTGATAACATCAATCTACAACTTTTGATCAAACCATAATAAGGTAATGTCAGAAACATCGCTTTTGCAGGTATTTTACGGGTCTATGTTTACCGATCAAATGGCACGTTCCTCAAAAAGCCATTCATCGTAAACATTGCATCGAAAGTTCATTTTATCAAAAGGCTATATGTTCAGAAAAGTATCATTAAACGATCATAGTTGGCCAACATAAAGAAAACAGCACAAAGTATATACTTATCGGTGACATAGGGATAAGGAAATCTTTCCTTTCACCACTGAAGTACGATCTCGGAGTTGGTATATATAATTATCTGGGTGTGTGGGGGCAGAGTGGAGCCTTCTTATGTGGGAGCTATGCCCCCCACACCCCCCCTGCTCATTATATATACACCAACTCTGAGATCGCACTACAGTGGGGAAAAGGCAGATTCCCTTATCTGCCATGCATCTTACACTCAACTTGTACTTTTCAAATGCCAGTAATTTCACTTTCAACTGGTAAACATTAACCCACTTGGTGGCTACATATAAACATCCAGAAGACAGTAGGTGAGCAACCACGCTCTTCGTTACCATGGCAGCAACTGAAGAAATGAGACAAAATCATGTGATTTTCCACATTCACTACAGCCTTATCAGACACTTAGGAGCACAATTAAATAGACCTCTGCATTCTTTTTTTAATAGAACAAAATATGAGGTTGCTGCACTTTGAGCAGTTATTGAGTGACCTTAGAGAAAGGAGGGTTCACAGAAATGGACGGTGATGACACTGACTACAAAAACATAAGTCAGTTCAAAAGCAATCTGGTGTTTGGAGGAAGGAAGATTATGTTTACTGGTTCATCTGGTAGAGACAAAGTGTAAGAAATGTCCTTATCCAGAGCTAAGATAAGATCTTCCTTTATGTGGGGCACAGGGCAAGTGTAAACCCAATAACAGAGGTAGCAACTCTTTACTTGTATTTTAAACAACTGAGGGAGTATGGTCACAAGTGATTAGGAGTTTTAAACAGTCATGACCAACAACATTACTACGTAAAGTTAGGAGTAGATGCTTTTTGCTTACTTTGCGTGCAGAAGGTAAACTTTAATATTTTGTTAAAGATGCTCTCTCTAGATTTTTTCAGAAAATGTCCATTTCATCAGTGATTTAAATGCAGATAAGTTCAACATAATAAACCTTTAGCAATGTATTAAACTGTCCCTTAAATTAGTCACCATTTTATAAACCTGACTCAACTCCCACATTGCAAACCATGACTCTATTCAAACTGGAAAAAGCAATCCTGCATATAAGACTTCTGTTCTGTATAGTTTACATGGACCTGCTTACATATGACTCTAGCATATAATTATTAATTAATTTTATTCATATTTACATTTTAGTATTTATTTTTCCAGATTTGTAAATCAGTTTTAAACTGTTCAAAATACTCAGAGTACATTTATCTTTCAATCATGTTTTTAGGTAAGCACTAGGGTAACTGCCCTTGTGGGCCATTTTAAGCCTATACAATTTCCATTTCAAATGTGAGAATCAAAGCCGTTGTATCTGTGAGGTAAACAACTCAACCATTATTCCAACCCCCAAGCTCAATGTACCTAGTTTTAATCTTTATTAATTCTATAATATTTATTTTCTATTTTTATGTATTCTGGTTACTTATGTGCACCCTGTGATGGAAAGGCATACCATTTTAGGTTGGTGGCTGCCATGTTGTTACTGTTGGCTGTATCGTTGCAACTTTGCATAGGATAAAGGGATGGATGGAATGCTTTTGTAAAGGAGTAGAATGCAAGATCAATTTATGGCTTTGAAAACGTGTTTTATTAGATAACGTGCATGAGGTTGGTGTCTCTGTAGTACTGTGCACTGAAGACACTGAAGAAATAAACTTCTTTTCTAAGTTTTCCTTCATTTTAGAACTCGATGCTTCCACTGCTGTTAAAAAACTAATGCAAGTATTCTGTCACACAAAACAACTGGATTTAGACATGAAAAAGTGCTGTGATGTTCGTGAATAGATAGCTTTTATACTGCCCTTGTTACAGTTCCATGACACGTGTATAGTAATTCACTACAGAAAGTACCATACGTATGAAGCAAACAGTTCTTTAACAAGACACGACTGCTTACATGCTTGTTTTAATTGGTTCATGTGGCAAAGTATAGCTAGAAATAGTATAAAAATGTATTAATATAAAAATAAGGCATTCATAACTTTCCAAAGATTCCTTGGCTCAGTTGTTATACAATTTAATTTTAAAACCATGAAAACACTTTGTAAATAAAGCCAATGATACTGAAAGAAAGAGAGAACACACTATGAAAACTGAATGCTCTAAATGTAGACACCAGTGAACACTCAGGCACTCACACCACAACCAAAATAGGTCAAAGAGTCTGCTTCAGGAGACAAGTAGTAGTAGTGATATACACACCCACTGACTGGGATTTGTGGAATCTTACACCATATTACTCATCCACCATTTTTAAACTGAAATGGCTTTACAGTGGGGAAAAACATATTACACAGCTGAAAATTGCCAGAGTGTGAATTATAACTAGACACCACCAGCACAATAGATGTGATGCACCAACTTATGATCACATTTAAATTCAGCTTAAACCAACAGGAACAGTTTTGTTTTAGGAAAATCTTACATGTATAAAAATAACACACAGCAGCCAGAAATCTGGTGTACTTTGTACATACAGAGACACACTAAGTAAATGTCAGCAAAATATTTTAGATGAGCTGTTTCCAGAAATTGTAAATGTACATGTTTTATTTATGGCGATGTTACTTTTGATTTGCTTTCTGTTAGCTGAAAAGGAAGCATGGACAAGGCAGTAGCAACAGAGGAAATATTCATAAGCATCCCACTTTAAAAACTGCAGAGCAACAGAAATAATACATTTCTGCTACTTTTAAAATATTACATTAATTTATAATGAATCAAAGCTCTAGAACTGCTATTATCCCTCTTGGTACAATAGAAAATATCTGGAAAATATATAAAGTGATTAGAACAGAACTGGAATTTATTAAGGAAAGCTATTGGTCCTATTAAACAAATAAATGATTCTCCACGTGAAGAAGATAAAAAGTTCATTTTATCATCTTCTAAGCAAACTGTTATCTCACTTAAATGGAAAATTTTCTCTTGGAAATGTCTTCATAGATCCTTTTTTACTCATCATAGAATTGAACTGATGTCTTAAGACTAAAACAATTTGTTGGAGATGTAAACTAGACCTCAGAGCTGACTGGCAGCACAGGATTTTTGGTTGTGTCATACTTCAACCTTATTGGGATGAAATTAACATATTTTTATAGTCCTTTTTCTCAGATAACTTTTCTTTAACTAAATCATTGGTTTTGTTTAATGCCCCTGTACCTAAATGTCTTATGAAGCTGAAATACCCAATTTTATGGAGGAAGAAAAGTCATAACAAGAAATTGGAAAAGTGACTGTTCTCTGTCTTTCAATGAATTTTCCAACATTATGAATAAAGTATGTAATTTGGAGCTGATGACTATCAAATCAAGGACTCTTAGAATCACATCCACATACAATTCTTGGATGAAACTAAAGGAATTGATAAACAAGTAATAGCTGAACTGTTAATTACTGGAAATGTATTATTTATATAATAGATGCCTTTTGTAAATAGTTATTTGGTTAATGAATCTTAGTTTTTGTTTTTAACCTTTTCTTTTAGGTCATTTATTTCATTATTAATTTAATGTTATTATCTGCTAATCCATTTAAAATCAATAATAGATTTATAAAAAAAAAAGTTCCAGAACCGCAAGACAAAGTAAAGACCACATCTAAAGCATATTAGGCATAAAGAAGCAATAAAATGTGAGCTAGAATGAATAGTCACTAAACTCCGATTTTTGAAGGACTGGGAAAAAGGAAAAAATATTGGAACAAATACGACAATATGCCCCCTAACAGCTGATCCAGTTGTTTTGGATTTGGGAACTTATGTGGACCATGACCTAACTTTACAATAAACAGGACATGCTGGAGGGATAGATTCCTGTCCGAGACTTCTCATACTCTGGAACAAGCTACCCATCTATGTCAAGCAAAGTTCCTCATTAGCACTTTTCAAGAAAACTCACTGAGTGGATGGGAAATACACCCCAGGGATCACATCTGTGGCTCTGCTCGACAGGGGCACAGGAAAATAACTTTCTTGGGTGGCGTAAGCCAGGGAACCTTGTTGGCTAAGCTTACTTAGGCCCTTGGGCTGATAGCCTAGTACCTACCTATGAAGCTATGAACTTTTGATGAGCACCCTTTGTTGTATAAAAAAGTCCCTCTATGCTGCACAGCTTATAAAAAATGTTGTGTCTAGGGCTAGGGATGTCACTGTCCTCCTTTACTCAGTCTTCATTAGGACAGTCACTGAGTATAATGCCCCCTTTGGCATGTATCAGTCAAGACACATGCAACAACTGGTATATCCACAAAGGTACCTTACTAAAAGGATACAAGACCTAAATGACATATCCTACATAGATTGACTCAAAGCCATGTCACTATGCTCAGTATTCTATAGACTGCTAAGAGGTGACCTGTGTCTAGCATACAAAACATCCTCCAACCCATTACTAATGGATTTACTGCACATCAGCAAGTCAAATGGCATTAAAAATACTCAGTCAAGGTACCTAAACCTTTCCTGCAACATCAAGACATTGGTTTGAAGGGACAGGTATATCTCGCAGATGCTGCTGCTGCTCTGGAACAGACTCCCCATCCACATAAAAGAAAGTTCATCCCAGTCCATATTCAACTGCAACTTGGATCTATGGATTGGAAGCATAAGATTTACTCTAGGAATGACCCCTGTACAAATAATGAACAGAAACAGCTCCTAAATGCTTTACTCCATGCATAGACCCCCTCAAATTACCTATGGTATGATTACAGTTATTATCATTAGGAAACAGTTGTAATCCAGAGGTCTTGATTGAAGTCTGTGACCCAGAGGTGGCAGAACTAACAAGAAGTATAAAGGATTAGTTCAGATAAAATCACTTTTGCTAGGAGATCTAGGAGACTATCTCCCTGATCCCCCCTCCCCTGTGAGAGGAATAAAGACACGTTGTTGAAGTTTCCAGTAGTTTATTCAGTTAAGCAGGTAGATGGAGGGATTTGACAAAGTACTCAATGTGGGACTCAGAATAAAATTCATTCTCGGATCTATGGCTTACTCTGAAATATATGCCAATAAAAAGAAAAAAAAAGCTTCAAGTTAGAACCACAGATTCTTTAAAATATATTTAATAAAAAAATAAAAAAGTACACAGAGTGAGTGCTTTCATCCTTATCAGCCAAGGATGTCATCAAAATCTACATCTAATTATCTCAAAGCATATTTATATATTCAGTAGTCCATTAATTAAAAACAGTTAATCAATTAAAGTGACAATACAGAAAACAATAAAAAATATATATGTTCCACTTAAAAACAAGGAACTTCTACCACCATATTAAAAAAAGGGGAAAAAGTCAAGTGACACCCATCTCATTTAAAATCAACCTCACCCTAGTCTACAACCAACTTTAATAAGTATTTGCTCTCTTGTTTAGTATGGGCTGCAGAGGGATGTGCTCATTAATTCCTGGGTATTGCGATGCTTGTAATTTTAATTTCCACCTGACCTCTCTTTCTTCCAAAACCCCACTAGTATTACCCTCCTGGGGTTTAACCTTATATGGTCCAAAATGGCAAACTTGAATTTTTGGAAATTAGGACATACCTTGGAGTGTTTAAATAGTGTGTTATTATCATTCATATTGTTTATTTGGTAAAGGTGTTCATATATTCTCTTTCTTTCTTAATGCTCTTTCAGTTTTGCCCACAAACTATAGGGCAAGTCAAGCATTTTCCTAAATAAATCACTCTACTAGTGTAACAATTCCCCTTCATAAAAGTAATTATTGACCTTACCCAGTTATCGAGAGTAATGGAACATGTCTCTAAACTGTAACTATAGCAACCACACCTTTTAGTTCCTGTAACCTGATTATTCTTCTCACAAAACCCTCCTTTACCCTCAAAACTTCCTTTAAGATTTAACCCAGTCTTAAAAATAAAGAAAGGTTTGGGGTCCTAGGAGTTGGAATAAATCGGGATCTGTCTTTAAAATATTCAAATTTTTTTTTCACAATAGACAATCTCCTAAGCCTGGGTCCTCAATTCAATAATTAAGCCCCTCTCAAAATTGTTGTTACTTGTGGTATTAAATTTCTTTGTTAATCCTACTCCAAGAAAGGGCTGGTATCTCTTGCCCCATTGGGTATATATACACAACTCATTAATTCATCTGCAAGTTTCCGAGGGTATCCTCTTGCTAAAACACTTTCACCACTTTGTATAGTTCTCCTAAAAGATCTCCTTTATGCGAGGTCATTCTAGCCACCCTAGTGAGTTGCCCTTTTAAAATGCACTTTTTTTTTTTTTTTTGCATAAAAGGGTGACAACTTGAATAATGCAAATAAGAATTGCTAAAAGTCTCTTTCCTGAATATATTAGATGTAAACCCAAATTCAGTGGGCTTAACCATAGTATAAAGAAAATTAATTTCATACTTATCAAACTTGAAAGAAAATCTTAAAATTAGAAATACTATTTAAATAATGTACAAATTCCTGGATTTGTTCCTCCATCCCATTCCAGAGAATAAATATATCGACCAGGAATCTAACATATAATTTGATACAGTTCCTAAATTCACTTTTAAAATTGTATTGTTTCCCAGTCTAAGAGAACTACATTAGCATATATCAAGGCACAAGGTGCACCCATAGCTACTCCTTTATTTTGTTTAAACAACTCTCCCTCAAAGAATATGAAGTTGTGATCAAGTACTATCAGCATCAAATCATATATTAAACTAGTTTTACTTTTATTAAAATTCATGTAGGTGTTGTTGCGATTGAGAAAATGTTTCAAACTTTCATCTCTTGGGATTGAAGTAAGGACGTCAACAACATTTATAGTTAAAAATGTATAATTTTTATTCCATAAATCTTTTTAAGCCTACCCAAAAAGTCCCATGAATTATTAATTAAATGAGGGATATTATTATAAATGGGTTTTAACCATTTATCAATATATATGCCTGTGGGATATGTTTTTAAACCCGTCACAGCTATAATGGGCCTAAATGGAGGTTATTTCATAATTTTATGGACTTTAGGGCTACCAAAAATTGAGGGAACTGTTGGATTCATCACTTTTAAATAATTGTATACATCCACAGAAATTATTCCTTCCAGTAAACATTTTTCAAAAAAGAATGAATCCAGGAGGTGGAGTTGCAATATATATAAAAGACATACATACCTCCAGGCTGGTGAAACAGTATGACACACATCAAATCCTAGCTACCTATAGGCCTCCACCTTTAACTCAAGATGCCCACTCTACCTATCTGGACCTCGTCGAATCTATCAAGATTCAACCCTTTAACCTGATCCTGGGCGACTAACTATCCAACCACAGGCTGGAAGAAATACTCATGCCAAAACAAAAATGCCCAGAGATTCCTTGATTTTGTCAATGCAAATGCCTTGGACCAGTTGGTCGACACCCCCGCAAGAGGTGAAAATATCTTGGACTTAGTATTAACCAACATGAGTAACCACTGCAGCATCCCTCCAGTGTCATCATCTGTGGTAAGATCCGACCACAAAGTGGACACTTTTGAAGTCACCACCTCCCCCAACCCCCCACCCCCACCTCCCAGCTAGGGTCAGACAAAAAAACTTCTCCAAAGCTGATTACAGCCTCCTAAAGGAAGGTATAAATAGCTTTGCAGCCCCCTCCCCCTCCATAGGAACTGGCACATATGTCCAAACCTACACCAAAGTACTATATGAGCACTTATATATCTGCATGGAATCAGGAATACCTGACAGGATGAAATCCTCCTCCTCAAGGAAGAGTAAACCTGTCTGGTGGACATCTGCAATAAATAAACTCTATAAAAAGGAAAAAACTGCTGTACAGGACCAAGAAGGAGATGGTACTTAATTGGAACCAATCTCTCCTTAGCCTGAACAAGCAAATAAGAGCACTAGTGAAATCCTCCAAAGCAAACTTCGAGTCCAAACTGGCAATATCTACTAAAGACAATCATAAGGCCTTCTTCACATATGCCCACAATCTCAATGGAAGCACCTAGATCTGCTTAAAACTGGTGGTCAAGGACACCACATACACAAATGCTGTAGATACAGCCAACTTGCTGGCAAACAGGTTCAGTGAAAACTTCATTCCACTGTCCCCCCATCAGTAAAACAAGACATTCCCAGTACCTGCCCCCCTACCCTTATCTCTAGGGAGCAAGTCATCTCTGCCCTCTCAAAGTAAAAAAATACACCCTCATGGGACCCGATAACATACCAGGCTGCATCCTATATGAACTCAGGCAGGAACTTGCAGCACCATTAGGCACCCTATTCAACCCAAAGCCTGAGTATCGGGCTTCATCCCAGCCAAGTGGAGGACAGCCACGGTCATTCCTTTGCACAAAGGTGGAGCTTCCACCAATCCAGGAAATTATAGACCCATCAGCCTAACTAGCCTGACCTGCCTGGCCATGGAGTGGATTATCATGGACCTCATTAACAAGGGCATTGGCAACCTCCAGACACTTGATCCCACATAGTTTGGTTTCATCAAGGGGAGGTCATGCCTGTTAAATTTGGTTGACTTCTTTGAGACAGTCACCAAGGCCATGGATGAGGAGAAGATGGTGCACACCACCTACCTTGACCTGGCCAAAGCCTTCTATACTATTCCCCACTCAGGTATAATACATAAACTCTCTCAACTACGCATCAATCCATATGTTACCAAATGGGTACAAAATGACTTACTGATAGAACCCACCTAGTCAAAATAGGGGAAGCCACCTGAAGCAGTAGACCCGTAACAAGTGGTGTACTCTAGTGACTGGTCTTGGGGCCTCTGCTGTTTGGAATATACTTTTCTGAGGTGCAGGCTAAAATCAGTGGGTTATGGCTGACCAGGTTTGCAGATGACTGCAAGCTGGGTGCTGTCATCAATTCCCCTAGTGATGTGGACATCCTCCAAGAGGTGGTATGGCTATTCTCTTCTCTAATCAGCTATCCCTCCAGCCACTATCAATAACACTCCCAAACTTCCACCCTGCAGAAGTACTCATTGTCTCCGCTAACCTGAACAATCACAAAAAATTAGCTATCGCCTCCATCCCCCCAGACAAAAACATCCCTATCCTAGACCACTTTCTCTCTTGGATTTCTAAGACTATCTCTTATGAAACTGTTATTATAGGCGATATCAATATCAACTGGGATAGCCTCAATACTGATTCCCCAAACACCAATATCAACCTCTATGGCTTCTCCCAACTAATCACCACAACTACTCGCATCAATATACAAACCAATCATGGCTCCACACTAGACTGGATCCTTACCTCTAACCCCAGCTCCTATCACAACCCCTTAAACCTTACCTGCCAGCCTACATGACCACCATCCCATCTCTATAATAAGGCACACACCCCAACTACACAAAACCCAGCAGTACATAGAACACTGCAACTTCTCAAACTTTAATCCAGGCACTTTCAATCTTTCTCTCTCCATGATTAACTGGTCCTTCCTCCAAGACCTCCCCCTGGGGGAAGCTGTCCAGGTCTTTAACAATATCTTCTTAACCACTCTCAATAGCCAAGCCCCCACCAGGAAAATATGAACCAAAACCCAAATTACCCATGAACTTATGAATAAGAGAGTGCATGGAAAAAAATGGAAAAAGACCAAAAACTATACCAACCTTGCAACAATACAGAAAACTCTGTAACTGAACCAAAAATAAAGTCACTCTAGATAAAAAAAAAAAAAATACTTTCAAAAGCCACTAACAATCCCCCTTCCAATCCTCAAAAATTCTGGCAATCAGTAAATAAGTTACTGCATCCTGGGAGCCCTTTAACCCCAAATCCATACCCTAATTGCTCTCCCACTGATACATCCACCCTACTTAACTTCTTCATTGACTCCATTCGCAACTTAACCAAAAATAGCACCACTACCCATCTCACCCCCACCACACCAGTCACCCATGCAACTCCTCTCTCTCTTAAACCCATCCCTACATCTTGTATCAAGTCACTTCTCTGCAAACTGAAGACATGTTCTCCATCTGCTGATAACCTACCTCCTCATTCGTAAACCCTGCTGCCATATCCTATCTCCATCTTAATCAAGAGATCAGTTAAGGAAAGCACTGTTCCTAGTATCTGGAAGAAATCCTATGTCATACCGTTAAACAAAGGCGGCAACTCAAATAACCCCTCTAATTTCAGACCTATTGCCATTCTGTCTCCTCTCTCAAAAATTCTAGAAATATGTATTCATAAACAGTTTCTCCACTACATCTCGCAAGAAAACCTTCTTACTCCCACACAACACGGCTTCCATCCAAAGCACAGTACATTCACTGCTATTATATCTTTCACAAATTCCATTGCAATCTCCTTTGTCAACAACAAACTAATCTCCTGCCTGTTTCTTGACCTCTCCAAAGTCTTCAGCACTGTCCCTCACCATCTGCTTCTATCCAAACTTTCCACGCTTAGTCTCTCAGACTCTGTTCTGTCTTGGTTTTCTAGTTATCTCTCTAATAGACTCCAGGCTGTTAAATGACAATCCAACCTCTCTCCTTTCCTATCTGTCCAAACTGGGGTACCGCAAGGCTCCATCCTTGGCCCCCTATTATTCAATATCTTCACTAATGACCTATATATACTCTTTCTGCCCACTCTCTTCTGTAATACAATATGCTGATGATTCTACCATCATCTCCACCTCTGACAATGTTACTCATCTGCACACCCTCACCCAAGAATCCCTGCACTATGTTGAAAAATGGCTCATCTCCAACCAACTACTACTTAAACCAAAGAAAACCAAACCTACTATTTCTCCCTAAATCTCTGCAACACCTTAAAGCTACATTTACTGTCTTATCCTGGTAGAATCTCACACAAAACTATTAGGAGTTACTGTCGATGACCCACTAAAATTCGACCTCCATATACAGCAATTTGTTAAAAAAAAACACAAACTAGGCATGTTATACAGGCATAATAAATTCCTTACCAATGCTTCTAGATTATCTCTTGCACGTGCTTTTCTACTCCCAACCCTACTCTATGCTGCCCCCATCCTCACCTGCATCCCAGCTAACCTTCTATCTAAACTGGAAATTACCTACAACAAAATAGCAAGATTTGCCATAAACCAACCCTACTGCTCTCACCACTGCCTAGCCTTAAAAAGTCTGTAATGGCTAGAACTCCATCAAATCCTATTGTCCCAACTTCTCGTGACCCATTCCATAATTCATGATCCCAACACCTGCCCTTCTCTATCCAACCTTATCCAGCCTTACCCTCCCAAATGCCCACTCAGCAGTTCCCAACACCACCTTCTACACTGGTAAACTCCTCCATAGTTACTATGTGACCAATGCTCGGAATAAGCTCCCTCTCAGTATTAGACAAATCTCGAACCAAATCACCTTCAAAACTATACTTAAATATACCCTCCATTTAACTTGGACTTGTTTTTGTAATGATCTTACATAGCATCTACCCCTACTCTACCAATATTATGGTACTAACATCTTGTATATCTGTCCCAGTCTCACTGTATGCAACTTTGACCCCTATGATACTGAACTTACAAACTTGTTTCTCATCTGCTGCACATCTTACACCTACACATACCACTAATGGTATTTTTCCTAATTATGTATACTGCAGTGCTACTATCATGTTGGCTCTAACTCACTATTATACACATCGAAAATGTTATTTTTTCTTAGGCTATACTGTCAAGTGCACTTCTCTTTGCTATGTACAAACCTCTGTACAGTGACTATTCATTTCTATTTTCTGACTGTATATTTCCCATATGCATGTATCTTAGTCTATGTATGTATACAATGTTTAATTACTATTACTGTTAAGGAGCTTTTCTCCTCGGGTCTCTGATGAAAAGTGGTTACTGGCCCAGTCGGACTAACCTGGTTAACAAATGTCAAATAAATAAATAAATAAATAACAACAGTGTTTCACCCAAAACAAATGACTGGTGCTAGAAACAAGGCCTCAAACTGAATGCCAAAAAATGCATCATCATCCCCTTTGGGGAGGGTGACACCCCCACAATTTCTCACACTGATAATAAGGTCCTAAGCACGCACTCAGTCGTGAGGGACTTGGGTACCCAGGTTGATAGCAAACTGACTTTTGACTACCATATTGCCTCCGTTGTACAGAAAGCTTTCTACTTGGTATCTCATCCAGGAACAAGGGGGTCAAAACAACTCTGTATTCTTCCCTTATAAGACACATTATTGAGCACAATGCCCCTTTCAGCATGTACCTCACATAGCACATGCAGCAGCTGAAGAGACCACAGAGGCTCTTCACCAGGAGAATCCAGGGCCTTAAACATCTACCATACACAGTTAGGCTAAAGGCCCTGTCCCTGTACTCAGTCTCCTACAGACTCCTCAGAGGTGACCTTTGTCTGGCATACAAAGCAATCTCAGACCCCACCCTGATGGGACTGCTGCATATCTGCAGGTCAAGCTCCACTCGTTTAACCTACATGCATGACCTCAACCTGGTCTGTGACATCAATAGGACTTGTTAGCAAGACAGGTTTGTGTCCTAGAGACTACTCCTTTTGTGAAATAGACTCCCTCTCAACATCAAGCAGAGAACCTCATTATCCCTTTTTAAGCGCAACCTGGATAACTGGATGGGGAACAGAAAATACACCCCTGGGATTCCACCTGTGTCCCTGCTGGACAGTGGCATAGGGTGCTGACTTGTTGGAACATGGGCTAAATTCTTGGCTAGGCTTGTAAGGGCTTCAGGGTTAATATCCTATTAACTTCCTGTGATCCTATAACTAATATTAATTTCATTGACTGAAACACTAGTATATGTACTTTCATTATTAAAATGCCAAGGATGTCTTTACTATACTGAACAGAATCATAAATAACAACCTCCCACCCTTATTGGCTTTCATTATATGAATTGTGTTATCATTACTCTGAATTATTTCTAATTGTGCTTGTTGAACAGCTCTAAATAGCAATACTTCTCCATGGCAGCAATGTGACTTACAGCTGGACTTGTTACACCTCTAGAAAGGTCTAGTATGAAGAAAAGCCTGTTCTCAAATTTTTAACATAAATCTGGGACAGAAAAAAATGAATCAGCACATAATTGTCCATTTTCAGTCTAGCTGCTGCAGCAGGCTTTGAAAAACTGCCAAGGCACCCAGATATTTCACCGTGCATCACACATATGTGAATGAAAACAAGTCATTTGTAATTTCTTATGCATATTTCTTTAAAAATAAAAGTGTATGGAATTAACTGTGTTTACAGAAAAGGTCAGCTACATAATTTCATCTGGGTTACAGGTTTCAAAATAGAAAGACTATTAAAAATTGAAGCATCTTTAAAAAAATTCTACCTGTTTTGGAGTGCTTTGACTATCTTGGATCTCCCTGCCTTCCTGATGTTCACTGAAAATGAAACGAGTAAACAGATGCAGACAACCTTCCATCTTCTGGTCTTTCTGGGGAGTCAGTGAAAAATGAGCAGAATGAGCAGATTTCTCTCTTGACAGTGGGTTTTATAAAGGGTCTCTAAAACAATGGCTGATAAAATGACTATCTACTTGTGGAATTAACCCACCTGTCATTAAGCCACAGCAGGCCATCACCATACCTGATACATTCTCTCCACACAAGCCTTTAATATCTTCTGCTGACAATTAGTTGGCACAAAGCTGCTGAGAAATTTGTCACTTCTACTGCCACTTGCATACCAGCTACATCTTTCTGATTACAGTATTTTATTCCCTGTGGCTACATGACATGGCTTCTCTCCATTTACATAACCATATTTCTTTTCAACTCACTATAAATATAGCATTCTTTTCATCTGTTTCAGAAGTGTTGTGTCATAGTCATGCTGTCATAATATTAGTTTTTAATGTCAAAAAGAAAGAATCAAGGATGAATCATATTTATATAGACACAATTCGATCCTTACATTAACATTAAAAGAACAAGAAAAATGTGAAATGCTTATATAAGTTAGAATAATTACATAACTAACATTTACAAATGGCTGCTTATCACACAAATTACATTTTTTTTATTCGAAAAGGGGAAGGATATGCAGATTTACATACAATGGCATGTGAAAGAAAAATAGAATTCCAAGTCATTTAATTTCAGATTACAGCTGCCGTACAGTAAAGAATGGCATTCTTTGATACTGATCTACCTATGGCTGCCTTTACTCAACACACAATACTTCAGATATAGCTGTAGATGGAAGCATCTGAGCTCCTCAGTGCAAACCAAGTATTAGTACACTGGACTGTCAACAACCAGACTGGGTTGTTTCTGCTCATGTGAGGTCACTTATCTGCAATAAATTTGGACAAATGGGTTATATACTGTGTCCAGCAGAATGCTTAAAGTTGTTTTGGGAATAAAAATCATCTATTAACTAGGACATGTTTTCTCTGTGACATATGCTGGACAGTGGATTTTACAGTCAACAGGCAATTCATACTCTTACAATGACAGTAAAGGAAGCCAAGAAAAGTTTAATGCTGGTGGCACACGTGAGCTTTCTAGCAGATATGCTCAAAAAGGGATTCTCTAATGTTAAAATGATGCACAAGCATTCAGATGAAACAACTTGTTCTTAAAACAAAGACTACAGGAAATGCAGGCCCTGAACTGGTCAATGACCATTTTTTGCCAACAAATGCAAACAAAGATACATATAGATTAGGCATATAACAAACACATCCTCTTATAGTGTCAAAGGAGAACATATTAACAGATATTTACATACAACTGCAGTAGTTTACACGCCAAAATCATGATTCTTACTACTTACGTATAAAAATGAGAAACACACAATATATAAAACTGAAGTGAATACGAGAAAACTTACATTGATTTTGTAAGTCGAGAAAATGTAACTAACTTTGATGCATTATTTTACAAACCAAGATGTAATCAAAAGCTACAGCAGTGTATTAATGCACTTTGAAAATAATGGGAAGAAAGTAACAGTAAAGGTACCTTATCCAGAATATCTTAAGTATATTTGAATTCTTTCTTAAGGTGTGATTTCTTCTTAAACATCTTTGTCGATTGAACTGCTTTTGCTATGTAAAGAGTTCAATGAAGTAGGAGCTAGCTTATGGAAAGTTTTTTTTACAGGTAGCTAACTAGGAATGATGTCTGTGCAGTGTAGGCCAGTCAATTCCTCTCAAGCACTAAGAAGATGCATGCACTATAAGCTTATTAGATACTAGAGGCAATAGATGTTCTTCATATTGATCACTGCTGCAGTAGCCTTAACCATGAGTCCAAACTATCAAACAGCTTGAACAGAGCTGACAAACACAGGTTTGGGCGCAAAGCCCTTCAGAGCTTTCCAGCTGCAAAACAGTAAGTTTCTCTGAAGCTTTTGAGGATCAATGGTTGTCTTGTGCTTTCCTTTGCTGGTCAGATAAGTTCCCATGGGGGCACTTCCATTTTCCTATATTTAATAATATTTTATTACTTTCTTCTTCAGGAAAGTTACTTTAAAGCTAGGAATGTTGTGTTTTAACAGACTGTTTTGAGACTAACATACTTTTAAACTGAGCACTCATTTTTTCTGTCAATATAAAAGTAGTGTAAACTAACTGATACATATTTCTGTGGAAAATTTCTATTGTGGAGATGCCATAGTGTTTTAAACTTCATTTTGTTGGGTGTTTTTCTGTTAAAAAAAAAAAGTAAATTTTGTGGACTGGGGTAGTTTTACTGGCATTTTTTGCTCGTCTTCCCCAGGAAAGAAGCACCATTTTGAGCTTTACCATGGAACACATTGTTGGTCCCACAGTCTGTTCTTCCTACCACAAAAAGAAAAAAGTTAAGCAAATATATTTTGCCACTATAGCAGGCCAGCAAACTGCCTCAGCCACAGGTGGGTGACTCTACTCTGGCCACTTGTACCTTAGACCAATTATCTTTTATCCTGGATGCCTCTGGTGTAGCATCTAAAGCCACTATGGACTGGGGGGTTAGCCACATCTTCTGTGGCTTTTAGGGTCCCATCAGTGAGCATGGGATAAGCCACTCTTGTTGATCCTGTGAGAGGGAACAGGGAAGTTTTCTTAATTGTGGCAGAATGCTGTGCTCATCCTTAGGGAAGCAGTTGCCATTAGTAACATGGCTGGACCCATTTTTCCTATTTAAAATTTCTTTAGCTATGAATAGTTTACTGGGATTGGCTCATAGTTTAATTCAGTCTATTGATCTTTCTTGTTAGGTAGTTTCTGGTAAAAGAAACAGGGATGCCTCTTTTCTGGAAGAGATTCAAGATTCTGAATCTCAACATGAAGATGCAGGGTTGACTTTAGGGTTTCGCCCACAGATTTCTTATTCAGAATCAGAGGAGAGCTCAGTTTCTGATTCTCCCTGTGAGGGATTCTCTTTCCTTGACACCATTGCTAGAATGTTCCAGTGTTTTCAGAGAGATAGAAGAGAAGGATTTTCTAGAACAGAGACTCATTCATCCTGTCTGCTTTAGAGAATGTTTGTTTTACTGTCTGCCATTTTCCTAATACTCAGTCAGCTTTTCTTAAAAAGGCAGATAAGATGCATAATTTTCCTCCGTATTTTAAATTATTAGACACTATTCCCAAACTTGACCCAGCAGCTATGGCCTTAGTTGACTATACTGCTGCTAAGCAATTAGTTAATTCCAATCCTTCTCTTTCTAATAAAGATGGGAAAATTATTGATAGGTATAGGGAAAAGTGTATACTTCTGCACCTTTGATTTTCAGAATTTTAAATTGTCAGACTTGTATGTTAAAGTTTGGTCTGACATATTGTGAAAGTATAAGGAATGTTTTACCTAGATTTCTTCTTGTGAAGAAAAAATCTGCTTTAAATAACTTAATGTCTTCAGTTGCACAGGTCACTACTTATTGTCTGCAGTGTGTAAATAACTGCTGAAATTTTTTTCCCAAGGCTATGGTCACTGGTATTTTTTTAAGAAGATTTGCTTGGCTGTATTAATAGTACCATCCAGGTGATATAAAAATAAGATTTTAAATTCTCTCTTGAATAGATATTTACTGCTTGGCCCATCTGCTGTAGAGGTGATCAAAAAGTGTGATGAAAGGGGCATTCTGGTGCAGGGAACTTCTAAGATTTGTCAGCCCTCCTTTTCAAAATTGTCCAAGGAATTTTCTTTCTCTTTGTCCAGTTTGGGCAAAACACAGAATAAACAGTCTCAACAGAATTCAGGTAAACAGATGTTTAAGTAGTGGCAAGAAGGTTCCAAAACGAAGTCTCAAACCTTCCAAAATGAAGGACAGTCTATGAAGTCTGAATGACTGTTCAAGAGACCTTGCAACCCATCCCACCCTGGCCCCTATTCTCTTCCAGAAAGTCTGAATCTCTATTTTTTTCTTTGGAAACAACTTATTTCAGACAACTGGGTTCTGAAAATCGTTTATCAGGGTTACAGATGGCAGTCAGAGGAAATTCCTCCTCTCCACAGGGTCATTAGTCATCCTGACAATAAGAGTCTTTTGTTTCCACTTGTTCTTCATTACATGCTGTCCCAAGGAGTGCTATAATCAGTTCCTCCTTACCAGGTGGGGAAGGGGGGGGGGGTTATTCAAGGATGTTCTGAGTGCCAAAGAAAGAAAATGTTTACAGATCCGTTATGGATCTTTCTTTGCTAAACCTGTTTAGGATAGTACCCAAATTCAAAATGATATCACTTCACAACCTGGTACCTCTTATTCCTCTTTCACGTTTCCTGATAATACTAGACTTAAAAGATGCTTATCATCATATCCATACTCATCCAGACTTTAGGCATTTTTAAGGTTTTGTGTGTCTGGATCACAGTTCTCTGCTTTACCCTTTGAACGATCCACTGCATTGAGAGTGTTCACAAAGTCTTTAGCTCCAATTACAGTTCATTGCAGGCTACAGGATATCCACATTTTCCCATACTTAGATGACTTGTTATCTCTGCAGTCTTTTTCAAAATATCAGGAATTTCTCTCTCGGATGAAAGATCTCTTGCGCAAGATGGGATTCCAAAAGAACATTCAAAAGTCTTTCTTCACTCCATCATGCAGGACTGATTTCTTGGAATGTCAGCTAGACACCTCAGTTCAAAGAGCTTTTCTTCCACAGGGAAAAAACAGATCTTCATTTAGATCTATTTCTAAGGTTTTCCACTAAGACTTTGATCACTGTGAAGAAATACCTCAGGATTCTGAGTCTCATGGCAACTATGATTCTCATGATACCCCTGCCAAGACTCCACATGAGAAGGACAGAGTGGTATCTGAAATCTCTTTTATTCCAGCATGAGCATTATCTTTTCAGGTCCAAGTACTGGGGTTTCTCAGAAGAGAATTTTTTGGTAGAGACAACAGATATCCTTAAAGCCAGATCTCCACTTCTCTTTCCCTGCTCTGTCAGTCACCACAGCACTTTAGACTTTGCTTGGGGAGCAGTTTTTGAAGGGATTAAATTGCAGGGTAGGTGTGGGACACCAAGGATGGGAACAAGCCCAAAATTATCAAAGGGATGTTTACCCTGATGAAGGTACAACTTTCTGAACTGTTTTTGGTCCCTGGGACCTCATCAAGTGGTTATAGATAATACCAGAGTCATGTGGTACATCAGCAATAAAGGGGAATCAGGTCATACGCTTTTATAGAAAAGACATTTTATCTTGGGATACAGCTTCACAGAACAGTCTCAATCTACAGGCATCCTACATTCTGTCAAAGCAAAACTTTGCGGCAGACAAGCTGAGCAGGGTCAGGCCAAAGCCTCATGCATGGAAACTAGATTCTTTTAAGATTTGATCCATGTGTGTGGAGTTCCTGAGGTAGACCTCTTTGTCTCATCTATGAGTAATCAACTGATAAAATTCAGTTCCAGGACTCCATGCAAGAAGGCGTTGAAGACAGACTCCTTTTCTTTTCTTTGAACAGGAATGTTCCTCTATGCCTTTTTACTTTTTCCACTAATATTCAGGGTACTTGTGAAGATTCAGAAGCAATCCTCCAAGATCACTGGGGTGACTGCCTTCTCATCCAGGCAACTGTGGTTCTCCATTCTTTTGAAATGGCTATGAGCAATTGCCACAAGCTTCCTTACAGAATGGATCTACTCACACAAGAACAGGGATGTTTAACACATCCTGACAACAATCACCTTCAACTGACTGCCTGGATAATAGGGTCTTAACTCCCTTTAGGCAACAGTTTTCTGAGGATGTGCAGCAGGTATTAATGGAAGTAAGAAATCATACTCATAACAATAATATATTAGCAAATTGAAAAGGTTTTCTAGTTGGTGCCAACAACATAACCAGGAGGCCATTCAAGGCTAGTTGTTCTTTGGTTTTGCAACATTTGTATGAGTTACTATATTGTGGCTTTCTTATTCCTCTATCAATGTTCATTTATCGGCCATTTCAGCATGTCTGCTCACGTATCTATCTCTTTCAAGGCAGTCTTATATCAAAATGTTCTTGAAAGGGGTTTTGAATAAGAGTCTTTCAAGTAATCTGGTGGATCCTCCTTGGGACCTTAATTTTGTGGTACAGAAGCTAAGATGTGCAACACTTGAACCAACTAATTTGGTTGAATTGTGGTTAACATGGGAAAGAGTTTTACTGATTGTACTGACCTCTGCACATACCTGTCAACTGTCCATATTTTCACAGAATGTCCAGATGTTTGCCTCATTTTGGTCGGTTTCTCCTAAAATTTGTGGTTTTCTGGCAAAGTATTGGGGACTGAAGTCAGAAAATAATGGTAGACATTTGAGTTTCAGACTTCATATCCTTAAAAAAATTCATGCTAATGCAAAACCTGTGGTTATATCAGCTTTCTAAGTTTGTAAGAGCAATATCTGAATCTGAAAAGTGTCCCTATTTTTAGGCCTTTGTCCCTCAATTATTTGTGGCTTTGTCCAGATTTCTTGATCTAAGAGGTTGAGAGGTATGCATCTGCAAGAAGTATATACTAGTCGCAAGCTTTTATGGTGAGTCAGCACTATCGCATTTCCATAGGGACAGTGTTTCTTTGAGAAATAATCCTTCTTTTATGCCTAAAGTGGTATCCAAATTTACTTTAAGCAAGGCTATCCATCTCCCCATTTTCTTTCCTGAAAGAACTAAATATTTTAGATCTTCTGATTAATTGTTCTTTTCTTGTGAAGGTAAGAAGGGAGATCCTGTGTCAATGCAGACTCTTTCCAAATGGTTGTCTAAGGATAGTGCTTTTGTTAAACTCACCATGACAAATCTATTCCAGGCAATGTCAAGGCCCACACTACTAGAGCCTTAGCTTCATCTATGGCTTTTTGGAAACGGTTGGATTCTAGAAATACTGTAGAAGCTGCTACTTTGTCTCTATACATACTTTTACAAAGCACTATACACCTGAATCCTTATCTAGATGTAGAATAAGCTTTACTAGGACCATTCTTCAGGGGCTCCTAGACCCCTCTCCTTCCTCATTCCAAATATATTTTGCCATGGTAATCACCCATATAGTTAAGGCTACAGCAGTAGTGATCAATACGAAGAACATAGTACAGGTGTGGAAACTGAACTTATCACAACAGTAGATGTTCAAATGATCACTGCTGCAGTAGCCACTCCCTCCCTTACCCTTGTTTTTTGGTGTATTTTTTAAGCCAGGATGTGGACATTTATTTTTTGCTATTCCTAGCATTGTCCTTTCAGGGCTCAGCCTACCTCTCTCTGCAGGCAGGAAAGTTCTGAAGGGCTTTGCACCCAAAAAAAGAAGTTATGTCTTATCATAACGCTCCATCTGAGTTGTTCATCATCTTCCATTCATCACTGATGGGTTCAGTTCCGAGCCCTCGGAACAGAGTCGGCCTAATACCAAGCTCGCGTACACCAAAAACTCTCGAGCTAAGCTGCTACCCACAATGCCCTTCTCCCAGTTACCTCAGATCGAGTTTGCATGCAACATATAGAAAAAAACAAAGACAGAGGCCATCTCTGCACAGAAACCCTGAAACACCACAAGGACACAGAAGATCCGCCAGGAGCCTTTGATGGGGGACTGTGGGAGGGTGTGATGACTGGAAGAAGATCAACAACTCAGATGGAACGTTATGGTAAGACATAACTTCTTTATCTGAAGTTGTTAATCTTCTTCCTATTCATCAATGATGGGACAGAATCCCAAGCTACTTGGAGAACCTGGGTGGCCCTTATGGAAGAACATTCCTGAGAACCATTGAGCCGATGGCCGCTCTTCTCATGGAGATCAAATCCAATTTGTAATGCTTGATGAAGGTATGGGGTTTGGCCCAAATGGCTGCGGCACAAATGTCATCCATGGAAGCCCTGGAGTGAAAGGCAATGGAAGTTGTGATGGCCCTACTTGAATGAGCTTTGATTTGAACAGGTTTAGATTAATTTGCAAGGGAATATGAAAAGGTAATGCATTCTCTGAGCCATTTTGATAAAGTAACTTTTGATATGGCACATCCCAATTCTAGGACCAGAAAAGGAAATGAAAAGTTGGTCCGACTTGCAAAAGGACTTAGTCTTGTTCAAGTAGAAACGTAGTTGTCTATGTACGTCCAATGAATGAAGGCAGTATTCTCCCCCTTATTGGAATAATTTGGAAAAAACACAGGGAGCTCAATGGACTGGTTAATACAGAAGTCGGAAACCACTTTGGGGAGAAAGGATGGGGTAGTACGAAGGGATACTCTGTCCTTATGGAAGATTAGATATGGGCTCTTGATGCATAAGGCTTGTAACTCAAATATTTATCTGGCTGATGTGACTGCTACCAAAAACAAAGATTTCCATGACAGGAATTTTAGATCACATGTCGCAGCAGGCTCAAAGGAGGGTAGACAGAGAGAGACTGAAGAACCCGGGAGAGATTCCATGTCTCTACAGGCTGCCTGATAGGAGGTCTGCTATGGAAACCTCCCTTGAGGAAGGTCTTGCAAAGTCGGGTGGAGATAAGAGGAACTCCATCCGAACCGTTATGGAAATTGGAAATAGCTGCTAAATGGACTCGAATAGTAGGAGCTGATGCCCCATTGTCAAACAAATCAAAAAGATACCAGAGTATAGCAGCTGTAGGAGTTGAAAAAGGATCTAGCATCTGATTATTAGACCATATTGCGAATCTTTTCCACTTGTCTCTGTAGAGTTTTCTGGTGGATGGTTTATGAGAGGCCAGAAGAATATCTCGGACAGGTGACGAGGGGGTTTTCTGCCTGGTGACTAACGGAAGTGGAGAAACCAAGCTGTCAGCTTGAGAGTGGACAGATTTGGGGGAGTCACTCCTTTGTGAGATACCAGGTCCTGACGAGTGTCCAGGATCCAAGGAGGTTGTAATAGGTGAGGTTGGAGGAAGGGAAACCACACTTGACGAGGCCAGAAAGGGGCAATGAAGATTACTTTGCATCTCAACTGGACTGCTTTCTTTAGAAATAGGGGTATCAAAGGAATCGGAGGATAAGCATAGAGGAGACCCGTGTGCCAATTTTGAGTCAAAGCGTCTCTCGGTGATTCCCCATCTGGAGGAAAGAGGGCAAAGTAGCTGCTGCATTTTTTGTTTGACGAGGAAGCAAAAAGATCGCAGCAAGGCTGGCTGCAATGGCTGAAGATTTCTGCCGTCATGTTCAGGTTGAGACACCACTCTTGTGGACGGAGGATGCATCTGCTCAGTCTGTCCGCAGTCACGTTTGTGCTCCCCAGGATATGTGTTGCAATTAGAAAGCGGTTGCAAGCTATCACCCAATGCCAAATTCTCATGGCCTCGTGAGATAGGGGGTAGGATTTGGTCCCTCCCTGTTTGTTTATGTACCAGACTATAGACATATTGTCCGATTGGATAGCAATCATTCCCGATGGAAGGAGCGGATGAAATGCCTGCAATACTAACTGCACTGCTCTAACTCCAGGATGTTGATATGCAAGTCTACCTCCCAGCTGGACCACGTGCCTTGGACTGTCTTGCCCTGGAAGTGGCCCCCCCACCCTATCAGGGAAGTGTCCATGGTCACCGTGGCATTGGTTGGGGAGTCTGGAAGGGGCAGCACCAAAGATTTTCGTCTGTTATCATCCACCAGAGGAGGTCTTGCTTGCAGGAATTGGTGATGAGGATCTGAGAGTTTAGAGGATGGAGATTGGATACCCACTGGGACAAAAGGTGCCACTGTAACAGTCTCATATGCAAACTTGCCAGGGGGACAATTGGAATGGCAGCCGCCATAGACCCCAGAGCCTGTATAACTTCCTTTGCAGACACTTTCCTTCGACATAGTGTCAGTTGCACTTGTAGTCTTAATCTCTGAAGTCTGTGAGGAAAGAGAGACTTTGCTTGTTTGAGTATTGAATACTGCTCCTATAAATTTCAACTGCTGGGTAGGATGAAGGTTGGATTTTTCCCAGTGTATTGTGATGCCTATAAACTCCGCCAGTGCTAGAGTGTAGCGGAGGGCCATGACCAGTAGGGGCTTGGTGGGGGGTGGAGAGGAGCCAATCGTCTAGATATGGAAACAACTGGAATCCCTGAAGTCTCAGATGAGCTGTTACCATTGCTAGACATTGCGTGAACACTCTGGGGGGCATCGAGAGACCAAATGGCAGTGCTCTGAATTGGTAATGATTGGCTCCCAGCCAGAAGCGAAGGAAACACCTGAAGCATTTGTCCATTTTGATGTGGTAATACGCATCCCAGAGATCTATAAAGCACATCCACACATCCTCCCGAAGAAATGGGAGAATGGATTGTATTGTGACCATGTGGAATTTGGTTTGAACTACTGATTTGTTTAGTTGGCTAAGATCCAAAATGGGTCTCCAGTCCCTGGTCTTTTTTGGCACCAAAAAGAATCTTGAGTAGAAACCAGATCCGCACTGGTGTGGGGGGACTTGTTGGATGACTCATTTTTCACACAGTTTTCTTATTTCTGAAGCTGCTTCTTCCCTTTGACTGGGTGGAACATCGGGAAGACATTTTGGAGATCTTGGGTAAGAGATCAGAGGGATGTAATAACCTCTGGAAATTATTCTCTGCACCCACTGATCGTTTGTAATAGAGTGCCAGGCAGCTTGGTGCAGAGAAAAACAAGCCCCAACTGCTTCCAGAGGAAAGCAATCGGGCAGCGCATCAGGAGCACTGATAAGGTTGTCTGGAGAAAGAATCCCTGGAATCCAGATTTCATGGACCCCCTCTCCCCCTAAAGGGGCATCTTCCATTATGGGAACCCGCTTTGCCTCTGGGGGAATCCTCACCATGTGCACTACGGAAAGGGTCTTGAGATTTTTTTGTGCCATATATTTCCACTCCTCTGGTTCCTGGAGAAAGAGTGCTGAGGTTTGGAAAAACGTAGGCCAACGGCAGACAAGGTTTTTCCATCCTGCTTGCACCTGGCTAATGTGTCCTTCACTTTAGAACCGATCAAAGTGGACGGTTCGATAGGGGCATTCAAGAAGGAAGGACTTGAAGGAGCCCGCGAGGTCACAAATGCGTATCCAGGCATGGCCATCTCATAACTACACCTGCACCCACAGCTCTAGATGCTCCTTCGGTTGCGTGGGGCAGCAGCCTCATGAACAAGCTGGAGATAGACTCTAGGGTGGCAAGCTGAGAAGCAACTTTTTTGCGTGCCCCATCAGAAACTTGACTAGTAAGGGTTTCAGAGAGTTCGGAAATGAGATCTCTTTGAAGCCTCGTAAAATGTGCCAAATAATTCAGAGACCTAACAGCAAAGGTCGCTGAAGCAAAGACTCGTTTTCCTAGTCTGTCCACCACCCAGGACTCTCTGTTGGGTGAATAGACAGTAAGACTTTCCTCTGCAAGGTCCTTTTTTGTGGCAGCTGCCACCACCATAGCATCGACTGGTAAGCCTCTAGACCAATGGGGCCGTCCATCTGGAGGGGAAAGTATCTTGTCTGGTCTCTGGGGAATGGCCTCAGTGGTATCAGGGTTCTTCCATGCCTGCTGCATGATGAGCTGGACTAACTCATCGGTGGGGGGGGTCACCCAAGACGTAGAGGCCTGCAGGAATAGGGATTCCTCTAAGGAAGGGTTGGAGGGCTTTCAGACACAACTCTGCCTCAAAATTTCCAGGATGTTCCCAAAGGAGACATCGCCAGGGGGTGACTGTGGGGACCTTTTCCCATCATCATAGTCTGTATGCTTGGTGAGGGATTCCTCTGCAGAGTCCATGTGTTTCCTCTTACACATCTGTTGAGGTGGTTCTTCAGTGGGAGAGTC